>NC_034591.1:28817339-28842765 GCF_900095145.1 Mus pahari | reverse complement strand
AACTCACTTGGTAGACCAGGCTGGCCTCGAACTCAGAAATCCGCCTGCCTCTGCCTCCCGAGTGCTGGGATTAAAGGCCTGCGCCACCAGGCCCGGCTAGTCTTTTAGTCTTAAGACTGTTTAAAAGTCCAAAGTCTTTATTTGAGATTCAAAGCAATCTCTTAACAACAACTCCCTGTAAAATCAAAATCAGAAAGCAGTACAATTTGATGTACTTCCAACATAGAGTGGCACAGAATATACATTATCATTCCAAAAGGGAGGAGAGGGGCATACCGAGGGAATTCTGGACCAAAGCAAGAATGAAATCCAGCAGGGCAAACTCCAAATTCTACAACTCCTAATTGGTGTTAAAGGGTTTCTGATCATGACACATTTCTCTTTCTTGGGCTGATTCTACACTCTTAGCAGCTCTCCTTGGTAGGTACCCCACAACTCTGGCATCATGGTATCTACAATGAAGTCTAGACTTCTTTTTACAGCTTCAGGCAATGGCCTATCTGATTTTCCACGCAGGGACACCCCGATACGTGCCTGGTATCAGCAGCTTGCCCTAGCTATGGAGGAAGATCCACAACCCCTTTCCTGCATCTCTCTTGACTCTAAATCCATGTAGTTGAAGATGCCAAATTCTAATGCTTGCCGGACCTGAAATCTGACCCTCTCCTAAATTGTATTTGTAGATGCTTTCGTTGTTATGGATTCCTTAAGCTCTTCTTTAATTCTTTTTCACAAATTGGAAGATTATCTGGATGGAGTCTTGCCCTTAGGGCACTGCTTCAAACATTCAAACACATTAACCTGTGGAGGCCATTTTCATTCAAACCACCACCGCGTGTCTTCAATGAAAAAAGATCCTACATGCGTGCCTGTCATAAATGATTCGAGCTGAGATAACCTGTAGTCACATACCAGTCCCAGGTGTGGAAGGCCACATTGTCATCTGCTTAGCTTAGTCAGCTTTGGATAGAGCGGTGTTATCTTTAAAGCCCCATTTCTCCTACCCAAGTGGGATTGATTTTTCTCATGCTTACTGCTCACTTGTTGTGTGCCTCTAATTTTTTATAGATCTCAAATATCAAAAGTATTTTCCTTCATTTCCAATACGCTGTAGCTGATCTTTGTGGCTACTCCACCCTGAAGGACATCCATCATAACTCTCCCTTCTTTCAGTGTGATAGTTTCTGAAGGATACAGCATAGAATGACTAAATGGCTTCGTGGTGGGCAGGTCTCACAACTACCATCACAACCACGTAGTCACGATTAACTTTGTCAGTACTGGTCATATTGACAACAAACCCTTTTCATATAGTGAGCTACACTACAAATGTCACCCACATCTTGTCTTTCTATCCCAAGTTCATAATCCAAGTTCTATCATGAGAAAAATATAAGAAAAATCATAATTGAGGAATGTGCATTTATAACATTTTTAAAAGATTGACAGTGTGACATGATCTACAGTCATTTGGGAATGGGGAAGCTCAATTGAGAAATAGCCCCAATCAGATTGGCAGGAGGGAAAGCCTGTGCTACATTCTATTGATTGATTGATTGATTTTCACTTCAGAAATTTTTGTTCCTTTTATTGAAAATGTTTTTTTTCTTGCAAAATGTATCCAGATTATTGTCTCCTCCCTCTATTCCTCTCAGTTCCTCCCTGTCTCCTCTCCCATTTGGATCTACCCCCTTTCTGTCTCTCTTTAGAAAAGCAAAAAAGGCTTTAATTGGGTAATAATAACACATGATATAATAATGTGACAAGTATTTACATATGTGGTTAATTTTGGTATTACCTTTGCAACATTTCCATAAATCTAAAACTACTTTAAAAGTTCATTTTAAAAATTTAATGTTTGATTGAGAGCTACAGGATTATAAAATTTTTAGGTAGCAATGGTACTTAAATTCTGACTCAATGCTATTAAATCAATGATCCCAAAACTGAGCATTTACCACAATCACCTTTGGGACTCTTTAACCCTGATTATTCTGCCCTGATCCCCAGAGATTTGGTAGGGCTCAAGGATTTGATATTCTAAGAGCCAAGATGATATTTGTCTGCTAGTCCATATGCAAAACCACTGTTGGGGGTGAGGGAGGGAGTCTTGGGACTCAAACGAAGTTTTATTTTCATCAATAAAAAAGGTGAGTCAGGTTTATTTGAAAGGATTTCTTCCTGTGATTGGGCAAACCTTTATATCAGAATCGTTGATATATAATGCTTTTCTTAAATCTTCAGTTAACTTTTTAAATTGCACATTTGGTTTTTTTCATAATTGGTAAATGTTTTTTCTTTGTCAAGTTTGGTTCTGGGAAAAGCTACTTATAAGAGATTGCTAGAAATTTCCAGATGAAGGGTAGCTTTAATCCCATAAATCTACACGAATGTGGTACTCATCTTAGAATGAACTTGGAATTTGACGCCTGAAGAATGTATGCCCTAAAATAAATGGATGAGAGGAAGCCCATGTTTGGATGCTTGTACCCGTGGTTCTTGTCTGTGAAGACAGATTCTGAAAGAGGAGTGTAGGAGGGCTAATCAGTTTGACAAATGTCAGAGGGCTCACAGCACAGATTTGGATTGTCTTGTTAGCTTGTTAGCGGTTGGGCTTGTGTGGGGGTCAGGATGTATACCGCGTGAGACTTTGAGCGTGAAGCTGCCAATGAAGAGTCCTCAGAACTGCTTGCTTCAAGACTTGCTGAGAATAATGACATCTGTATCATTTCTTTAAATGGATCTTCAGCTGTGGATAATTAGTTTAAAAGAAGAATATTCACAATTAGCTGGGGGGTTAAGTTTATGGTATTTCAAAATAAGCTGGATTTAGAGAAGGCAGATCACTGAAAGCCTTTGACAGGTTATTAATTCCTTTCATGCACATGGTTTTATTTCACCTTGGATCTTGACGAAAATGTTTGAAAATTTTGTGACTTTGGTAATTGCAGGGTAAAAATCCACTACATCATTCAGGGTTGTTACCCCGAGCCAGAGTCATCTAAAAAGTTTAATCCTGTGAGACTAGTGCTGATTCTTGCTCTCAAACACAAAAATAATAGAGGGTTCTCTCATTCTGAGTTTGATGAGCAGGTTTGTTACAATGTCCGGGGCAACTCTCTGTAGGCAAATATAAAGGAACTTCGGACTCTAGCAGCTGCCCCAGCTTATGCTATGTGAAGAGTGAGGACCCTACTCTCTCTCTGAGCAACAGAGGTGGTTTGGGGAGCTTCATAGCAGCAGATGTGGTTTTCTCCCTTGGAGCATCAGGGAGTGCTTCCCCCAAAGCAACAGCTCATATGTGAGAAGGGAGCAGCCTGCACTGTGGGGGTGGCACCACTCTGCTCATTCACCTGAGAGAGAAAGGGGGATGCTGGGAATGAAATAGCAGGAGGAAAAAATAGAACTGTCTACAGGGGGACTGACAGCTAGGATTGTCAAAAGTCCTCCTCCAGCTCTTCATACTCAAGTTTATTTAATAATAATCTAGAAGGCAACGGAAAAATAGGCCCCGTGTTTCAGGAGTTCCTCTTTCACACTGAATATCGCTTGTCTTTCCCTGAGCTTCCAGAACTCAATTCTCTTCTTCTAGATACTTCTGTCCCTTTATGCTACACTTGTGCCTTTCTGCTCCCTCTTGCTTCTTTTCCTCTTTAGTGGTAAGCCAGGACAATAACAGGACCATGCACTCATGCACTGAGTGACTTTTCTTCTTCGCATATTGATGCTATGATGATCCAGCTTCCATTTTCCTTCGTCTGTTTCCGGTTCCTTCTGTTTCCTGTGGCCCTTTTGAGTCCAGCACAGCCACATTTATCTGCTTGCCCCCATTTATGTTTTGTATCTCCCGTGGTCTTTTTCCTCCATCATATCTGTCATGCAAATAAATGGTTAAGCTGCTCTCCAGTGACTGTATCTCCACCTATATCTTTTGTCTCTTCTTCCTTTAATTCTTACGTTACTGGTTCTGCCTTGTATTCTAGCACAGAACATTGACTTTGTCTGGAATAGTATAAATCATACTTTACACATTAACATTAGTAGTTAAATACAGTCATTGCTTACTAGTTGTGGGTTTGAATAAGTAGCACCCCACATGAACTCACATATTTGAACACTTAGTCCCCAGCTGGTGGCACTGTTTGGGATTTTGTGGAACCTCTTAGGCATGGCTGGCAGAGGTGGATAAACCTGGGCATGCCCCTTTGAAGGTTAGATTTTAGCCCCATCTCTAGTTCCATCTCTTTGTTCAGATCCACTGAGATGTAAGGAGGCCTAGCAATAGGCTTTGAGCACCACGGAATCTGCAATAATTTTTTTTTTTCCCCACAATGGCTGTAGCTTCTCAAACTGTGAACTGAAATCAACCCTCCCTCTCTTCAGTTGCATTTATTTGTCAGGTATCTGGTCACAACTATGAGAAAAGTAACTAATGCATCAGTAAAGACTGGTTTCCAACTCACATTTTGAAGTTATACTACTTCCTGTAGAGGAAGGATGTGGCAAAGGTAGTTCTCTGCAGAACCAGTGGTCCAAGCATGAGGCTGGGAGACATCTCCTTTCTATTTGATTACATCCAGGAACAGAAGTGTTCATCCAGGATGAAGTGTTTAGAAACAGACACAGACTTTTAATTCTACACTCACTAAAGAAACTTAGCATTCCCTACTCATTTAGAAACTTTGTGATTTCACCTGGGGGGGGGGGGAGTAATGATGGTTGTCGGTCCTCACACACAGGATCGCTTTGCAGAACAAATGAGATTTATACCCACGATGGCAAATGCTACTATGTATGTGTGCTGAACAGATACAGAGGATATTGTTTTCTGTGAAGAGCTATCAAGTTCACATTTGGTTCTCTTGTCAGTTCCTAGCCTGTTCTCACAACTAAGCTTGCTCTCTCTACTGTGATTTCAGCATACTCTCCTGCTTATCTGTGGACAGCACACTGTGAGGTTTGCTTCTGTGAGAAGCCTCTCAGGATCTTAAGCAGATGCTCCAGGGACTACTGTTCTCTGTATTGATGAAAAACAGGTTTGGGGGACGATGACAAAGGCTACAATCGCTTACAAAGTAAAAAAACCACAATCGATTCCATAGGATTAGTCTGTGGGCCAGCTTGTGTGGGATTTTCTTGATTGATGATTGATGGGGGAGGGCCCATTGTGCATGGTGCCATGCCTGGTCTGGTGATCCTGGATTCTGTAAAAAAAAAAAAAAAAAAAAAAAAAAAAAAAAAAAATCAGGCTGAGCACACCATGAGGAGTAAGCCAGTATGCAGCACTTCTCCATGGCCATGGACTCCACCCACTCCTGCCTCCAGGTTCCTTCCCTCTTTGAGTTCCTGCCCTGACTTCCTTAGATAATAAACAGTAATGTGAAGTATTAGCAAAATAAACTCTTTCTCACCGAGGGGCTTTTGGGCATAACATATCATCAGAGCAATAGAAACCCTGACTAAGATAGAGGCCGACATACGACCTGGGCATAAATCTCAGGCTACTTTGATTGTGTTGTTGGGTAAATGTTCCAACTTCTCAACCTTATAATCTCTCATCTTGATAACTGTGACAATTGTTTCTTCAGTGTTCTCAAAAAGCAGAGGCCAACTCCCAATAAGCGTTCCATAGTAAGAATGTTGAATGGGTAGTACCAATGTGTTAAACAAGGCAAAAGCAAGGCTTTGGCTAATGAAGTGTGAGGCCAGGAGTAAGATGAGAAGACGGGAAAGAAGATTGCTTGATACAAATTTTGTTCAATTAATTCCATCAGTATTTAAGCTTCAGATAACTCTCTTGGGCTACCTGGTTCTCTGGTCCCATTGGGGTTGTCATTCTTGGCCCTTTAGCTTGTGATTTGGAGGCAGTGGAAAGACAATACTGAATGTGGTAGCAAACGGTTCTAGCATTGGAGTGGAGATTTCCAACATCTTTCATTTAGGAATAGCTAGCCCTCAAGGCTTGCCTAATGCATACACCATTACTACAGAGAGTTCCAAGCCCACTCCAGGGTGTCAAGAGGTAGACGATTCCTTATTGCGACAAAGAAATGATTCAAGGTGACAGATGTAGAAGGGCTGTGCACTAGCCTGCTCTTAATTAGCAGAGATTAAAGGCCACATAATGGAAATCCTCTTAGGGAGAGCCTGGTGGTACCAAATAATCCTCTTTGACAAGTCTTCCTCTGTCAGTTTTAGGCAAATTAACAACTTCAAAGAAATGGCAGTTGTGCCTGTCTTCCAGCTGTGGTGATTCAGGGGCTCAGTGCAAACTGCTTGCCCGATCAAAATGCCTGAAAGCCCTGTCCATTCCTCCAGAGGATCATTAAGAGGAAATGGAAGTGCATCCACTGGTGCCTGCCAATCTTTTCCATCACATGCTTTATTTGACTGACAGGTGACACTCCGCTTCACAGTATGTGGTAAAGTCAGTCCAACCCAATCTGGTCCTTGCAGGAAATTGAGGAGCCCCAGTCATTTTAGGAAGAAGCCATTTTCTAAATGAGAGTCTGCTGCTCACTCATCTCAATTTCTTTACTTTTCTGGCAATGCTTGGTGTAGGTTCACTTCGGAAACATGTGAATTACTGTTGGGGAAATTGTATTGTGGGTTTCCTCTACCTACAGCTTTTCACCCAGGCCTGCAGTAAGAAAAGAAACTGAAACTCCTTTATGGCTACTACCTTGCTGATCACTGTTCCTAACTTGATGACTGGTCTGTATCTTTAGTTTATCCATTATCTCCTTATTTCCCTTTGGGTTCCAGTCACTTCTTGCTTCTTTGTCTCATAAATATAGAGCTTGAATTTCTGTGCAATATAAAGTGGGTTGTTCAATAAGACCTGTGAATAAAAGATACTCATCTTTGTGGATTTTACCATGGTGAGTTTGGGGCATCTAGAATAGATGAAGGATTGGTTTTCTCTGTGTCTAGGTTATATAACATATACCAAAATTATTTTTAAATATAAGAGAAGTTGGAAACTAGGTACATCTCCTATGGTGATGCTTCCACACACTTCATTGCCCCGATTTGAGAGCTACTGGTTGGTCCATTAATTTGAACAGCTCCTCTGGGCTCTTTCTCCCTGTCTCTGACTCTATGATGACTGTTCTGAAATGTCTCCATTTCCTTCTGTTCTCCACCTGTGCTTCTTAACAGGCAGCCTCCATCCCTCCTCTGAGAAATCAACATTCCCATTTCACTGAGAAAAAAAGAAGTCCCCAGTATCTTTCAACTAATGCCTAAACATATTTATTCTTGCTTACTCTCTAGTCTGTCTCTTTTTGTAAGTGAAGTTTTATTGAAACATGGTCATATTTGTTAATTTATGGTCTACATCTCTGTTTCAGAACACAGAGCAGTTCTGAATCACAGGGATGGGAAACATGCATAAAATGTTGACCATATAGCTCCTGTTAGAAAGTCTCCCAAGCCCCACTGTAAGGAAAATGGTACTCTTCCTTACGGGAGCCTCCACCCAGTCCACAGATTAATTCCTCCTGACATTTGCTTTATCTATCGCCATCGGTTCCTGTTCTTCCTCACATCAATATCTTCTTCACTGGTCATTTCCCTGGTATATAAGTTAAGCTCCTTTAATTAAAGGTGGTTCTGTTCTCCACAAGTGATATAAGCATCACCATACGAATAATGCCTGCAGGGGCAGAGCAGGGACAGAGTCTTTCTAAGTGTGTTTCCAATGTGGTGGTGTTGATGTAAGATCTAAAAAGGTAGTTTAGCTATAAGGGCTCAGCCTTCATCAGTGGATTAATACTATCATTAGGGAATAACTAGGGTATCACAAGACTGGATTGATTTTTGAAGGGGGTTGTACAAGAGTAGATCTAGCCCCACTCTGGCCCTTTCCCTCCTGTCTCACCATGGAACATCTCTCTCTTGCATATAATTCATCCATGATCTGCCCTGTGACATCTTATGATGCAGCCAGAAGACTGTCACTAGAGGTTGATAGGTCAGGCGGCTCAGTCTGGGACTTTCAGCCTCTAGAGCCTTGAGCTAAACAGACCTCTTTTCATTTTCTATTTCCCATTGTCTGGTGCTTTATGCAGCAGTCCCCAAACAGTAAGACACTTGACTTTGCTGGATTGTTTTAAATTCCCTTGGCAAGAATGCCAACCTTTACAAATAAAGGATCTGGGGTTTTCTGAGACCTTGTTCCTAAAACAGTATAGATGCAAACCTACATTAGGCAGGTTTTACCTTTAGAATATTATGCCAGCTCTGTACAAATTTCAGCCTCTATTTATGACATTTAAAAATATGTTATCTTTACTAGATTTTCTTTCAGTTAAACCTGTTTTTCCATAAATCTGTTTCTTCCATAGAAATGCCAAGGTGCCTCTACACAATGGATCATTTTTACAACTGGGGAGCTTTAAGGTATAATTTGCATGATAATGTCTACAGAATTTCATTTATCCTTCCTGGGGAGTGTGTCAGTTTAGATTCTGAATTGATAATGAGTATTGCCTCTTTGGGCGAATTAACTAAAGAAAATAGCAATGTCAGGATTTCTTTCTATGATTTGAAGAAGACCGTTATAAATGCCCTTTAGGGGTCAATCTTTAAGGCATATTTTATAGGATATTCAGCTCATCAGCTTAAAATCTTTCCTTGGATCTGCCATCCCTGCTGTTAGGTTGTTAAGTATTCTAACTCATCTCAATGGTTGGTCTTTAACTTAGAAGGTGGCACTCTACTCAGGACTCATAGGTCAGCATGTTCCTGTTTCCTAACCACTAGTAGCTGTGACCCTGAACAGGGTTAGGTTCCTAATAACAAGGAAAGCTGATTGGTGGTCTAGCAAGACCCCTCTCTATTGTTAGCATTGTAACCAACCACTCCCAACATACATGTCACTGCAAGAAGAGACAAAAACAGGCTCTTTTAAGAGAAATATTTGTCAAATTTCACCTTCACATTGTTAATTTGTCTCTTTCTTTTTTGGAGTCAGGTTGGTTTCTGTAAGTTTGTACATGCAGTGACACTAGGTGATTTTAAGAAAGGAGAACGGAATTACGAGGACTGCAATGATATCTCTTTTAAAGTATTAATATGAGTCTAAATGAAGTAGCAATGGTGCAAGTATGGCTTTGCTTCAAATCATAGCTTTAGAATAGAAGCAAGCCATGGGGTGCACCCACCCCTCATTTCCTGCAAGTCCAGCATTTGTATGCCATATGATTCTTTTTCTGTCATTTGAGATTCCATTAAAATTGTCACCCACGTGTTGAAGACACACCTTTATCTTTAAAGAGCCTTTAATCATCACATCAAGAGCATCATCTTGGATATTTGCTCAACACCTTTAGTCCAAAATAGCTGACATTTCCTAAGTACTGAGACTGTGGGGCAGGCAGCCCGGGTCTGAGAGCTTGTGTATTCCAAAACATTTGATCCTCACAAAACTAGTGCCAGATGACCTTTTCTTACTCTGTGTATTTTAAACATTGGATGCTTGGCAGTCTCTGGCTATCTGAGCAGGAGTCATGCTCAGAGCACTGTGCTGCTGTCATATTAATCTCTGACCTATGCACAGAAGCATGCACTCCAGTTTCATCGGGAGCTACACAGAACCCTATGTGCAAATCTCCAAGTAAACTGAAGTTCCCAGAAATAAACCACACCTATGATGTGGACTCTATAAAGCTGAATGACTCATTAAGTTCATGATTGAGAACATTAAAATGTTACAGATAAAAGCTCAATTATCCCAGGTTATATCTACCTTTGGTCCTTACTACTGTATTTGGTAAATGCCTTGAAATATGACTCTTTGTTCTACAGCTAATCAAATCTCATGTAACCACATCCACAGTAGAGCCTGTCTTTGAGGATGCCCTAAATCCATGTTCTTGAGAGGTAGCCCCTTGTATTTGGGTAGAGAATAAATTATCTCACTCATTCCCTTTGTGGTAAAACTGTCTGTGTTAGTACTAACCATTATATGATTTTATACTAAGTCTATTAAAAGTATTTCTCTGACACTATTGCCTCCCTTCTTCTACACAAAAATATATTGTTTGAAAACATCTTCTAACCTCCACCCCACCTAGAAAACTGCTTCACCTTTAAAGGGAAATCTCCACCTATTGGTTAAAGTGGCATACACATATGATCTGATGTTGTCCAAAAACCAGTAAAGCCATCAATTGCATCAACAACACACTATGATTCTGCATTGGATGCCGGTGGCCTCTGTGTGTGAGACAGACCCAATGTAAGCATTGCAACACTACCAAAAGGTTAAGAAATTGCAGGATCAGACCCTGCCCTGAATGGTCACAATTACTTCTGCCCAGATTGAGAACAATTTATTGAATGTATTCAAGGTTCGTTGATTTCTCCTAAGAATTCTCCAATCACCTGAACTGATGCCATGCTTGAGTAGTAGAAAAGCTCTAGTTGTTTTTAGTTTGTGATACAGTCTTACCATGAACAATGGAAGCAGATGTCTGTGTAGATATAGAGAGGAACTGTAGAGTAGGAGAAGCAAAGGTTTAATTGGAGAGATGAGTAGATCTCAGGACCTGTGGCACAACTGGAGAGCAAGCGGTCATCAGAGTGGCCCTGGGCAGTGTTGTCCAAGCTGGGAGAATGTGATAGAGTGCCTTGAAGCTCAGTCAAATGTTTCATAGAAGCTGATAAAATGACTTAATCTCCCTGAAATCACAACCATTGAGTAATTCCTAAATCAAACATTGATTTGAATTCTTTGTTTCCAGGCTGAAAACACATGTTTGGAGGTCAGTTGAAGTAAGGTATTCTGGACCATCCCTTTTCCTGAAAACAAAAACAAAAAAAGCCTTATTTAGATGAACTCTTTGCCTCCTTTCCACATAATTACAACCCTGCTTGTTGGTATTTTTGCCCACACCATGGAAAGCACCAGTCAACACACTATTCTCAAATGCTTTCTCTTCTTGTTTTATCAATCAGTCCAAAATTCTTCAGTTAAAGTAAAACCTAGCAATTTTTGACATTATAGAGAAAATTGACTGAAGGCTCCAAACCCTGAAGTCATGGAACTGAGAACAATTTCAGAGATCTTTCTCTGAAATCACTGCCCATGAAAATCCTCACAGAATGATTTAGATCAGTGGTCAACAGAGTGAGGAATAGTGAACTATGTTGCTAATATCATTTAAAGTACATCTAGAATTTATGAAGAGATAAATCCTACCTATACATGCATATTTGAAGAGAGAAGATGTGGGACTAAAGGGGACTTTAATCAAAGAAATTTTTTTTTTCTTTTTAGTGAGAATTAGAATCCACTTACTGGGGAGGAGGCCCATCCTTGGTCATTGTTTTATAAATTCACTTCAAATGCAGGTAGGCCATTCTGGGTCTGTAAGTGGAGCTTCATCTCCTAACAAATGCTCTACTGAGCATCATTAACTGTAACGGGTACTAAAGTAAAAGGTCTACCTATAAGAAAGGTAACAGTGAAAGGAAAAGAAAGGCAAAAGTCCAGGAAACATGCAGGGAGTGAGGCAGGTCTCCTGAGGGGATTCCACAGTGGCTTTTTATAAGGGAATGTTTTTTTAGGACATGAGAAGACAGGTTAACATGCCCCCATTGAAATCATTATCCTAACCTCAGCAATACAGATGGGAGTTCTCACACATGAAAAACCTGAGTAACAACCCTTTCACATTAACCACACTCACTTTCTTCAAGATAATCTCAATCATCTTCCCAAATAGTTCACCCATAAACATTTCTATACATTTTTCTAAAATATACCTTCTCAAATTACAGCATCGTCAGCTACTACCAGCACAACCAAAACCTTAGCAATTTCTCAGTGGCATCACATAGCACATTCTCTTGTAAGAAAATTTTGTGTTTTATAATAAAAGGAGAACGATATAAGTCATAAGTCGATAGTTTAATAATATTTCATAAATTGGTAAATCAGTATAGACAGGACTCTGATTAAAAAGGTAGAAGTTCCCTCTCCTCCAGTGAATTTTGAATTTTAAACAGACTCGTGTAATGTGTGTTCTGTTTTTAGTTGAAATTATTTTAGTAAGATCTAGACTATTCAAGTATTCGAAATAAGATTCATGCATTTTTTTTTAGCTGATATATACTTAAAATTTTCCCACTAATGCTCTCTTTCCCTTTAAGTTGGCATTTATCTGTTGAAGAAACTTCATAACTATGCTATAGGCTATTTCACCTAGTGAAATCCGTTGGTACTTAACCTAGTAATGAACATTTCTCTATCTCTGTATTTCATGCAAACTATGAGTTAGAATAAGAGGCTTGATCAGAATCATAGCTGATGATTTGGTAAGAATGGAAAGTGGATTTTCAAAGCTTTTTACTATATCTCTCTGACAAGATTATCAGTAACTATTTCATCTTTCTTTAGCCAGGGAGAGTAAGAAATCTCAGAGAAGAAGGTGCAAAGACAATGGATATGTGATATAAACTATATATCAGGGAAAGGCAGTTAGATCTCTTTCATAGTGGTATGTTTCATCGATGGTATGTTAAAGCAAGGAGACTGTAGTCATACTATTGCAGTGTGTTTTTAAATGATTATATTTTATGGTGAGATATATAAAAGCCAATAAACATTTGCACACCTAAGGAAAGTCTCCAAACTTGCTCTTTCCTGGCAGCCACATGCCCATGGTGGAAGAGACCACAAGTGGGCCATTTAGTTTCCTAACTTGAACTTTATGGACTCACTGGGTTTCTCACAAAGGCTCTCTAGAGAGCCTTTGTGAGATTCAGCTATGCTGCTCACTTGATAGATCTCCTGTTGAACTTGGTGATGCTAATCTGCCTTTGGGAGATGTATCACCTCTTTCTCACTCTCAACATCCTTCATGATCTAATAGAAACAACGTAATGGGACTACTATGAGACATGAGTCTCACAGCAAAGTGATGGCAGGCTAATAGTTTCCTTCCACTGCACCAGCTAGCCCACCTCTGTTCCCCCCCCCCCGGAAGAATGACTAGTATTCAAGTCAGGATCCATCAGATGAAAGACATTGCTCTTCCTGTCTAGACAGGAGACATTGCTAGAAGCATCCAAATTAAATATTAACACAACCTTTTCCAAACCAGAAACTTCCAACAGGACTTCACAAATAAGATGCTTATGCCGAAGTATTCAGTATGAAGATATGCTAGCTGTGAAACTCAGTAGTGATTGCGCTATTTAGGTTATAGACTTTAATAAGGAACAGTAAAAATAAAATTTATGTCTTTTTTCTGTATTATTTTCTTTAAGAATTCACATCTTAGGATAAAGCAAGTTATTTGACACATGAAAGTTCTTAGAGTTCCTTAAGGGGTTCAAGCTAAACATGTACAAAGCATTCAAATTTTACAGAAGTTTGTATGCAGTATGTTTTCTTAATAAAAATATCTATGGAGTTCCTGAGAGTTTCAAATAAGCTCATGATTATAAAAAGCCACAGACATACAAATGCCAAATGATCTCAGATTAATAATGCGTTAAACGAGGTATGGGTAGGGTATAAGGCAGAGGAAAAGATATGTATGTGGAGACCTAAAATCAAGGAATGTTTGAGAGTTTTGCAAGGGGAAGTAAATTTGACCTTTGGGGTGCTTGGTGAGAAGACTGAATGGATAAATTCAGTCTGCATGAACTTTGCATCAAAACCAAAAACCTATATGGTTTTTTTGGGTTTTTTTTTTTTGTTTTTTTTTGTTTTTTTGGTTCTGGTTTTTTGAGACAGGGTTTCTCTGTATAGCCCTGGCTGTCCTGGAACTCACTTTGTAGACCAGGCTGGCCTCAAAGTCAGAAATCTGCCTGCCTCTGCCTCCCAAGTGCTGGGATTAAAGTCGTGCGCCACCATGCCATGAGTCACCACCTAACTCTGTGTCTAGAATCTCTGGTGGACATGTTTCTCTGCTCTTAAGGTAAGACATCTGGCATTATTCTTGAGAGATTTTATCTATTACATCCAAACTGAGAAATGATGATGACAGATTTGAGTAAGAGAGAAGGAAGTAAAAGTTTCTATCAAAAGTCATGATTTTTATGATAAGATTTAAATGTTAATTTTTTTTTTTTTAATGCCCTAAAGAGGAGCTAAGTCGTGAACAGGAATGCAGGAAGGTAAAAGTTTTCTCTTAGTCTGGACCTTCACAATGTATGTCCATTGTACAGTTTAACACCTGTGAAATCACTGCACATCAGAGTTCTTCAGATGGAATCAAAGCAAAAGCTAAAACAGAAGGTCTAGTGTTGCCATATGTGAACTGGGTTGAGTATGTAGGCTTTGGGAGTAGATAAAACATTGCTTGTTTAATGAAAACATATTAGATAGCACATAAATTCAGCTTCTATTGAAAATGGGTGATGTAGGCATATTGATAGACTGAGTGGTAGGAGCTGCCAGTATCCCCTTCCTAACCACAAGGGTGTGCAATCCTGTGGTTAAGCTCCCTCCAACAGTCTGCTTGGATCCTTCCTTGTGTTGCTGAATCAAATCACTAAACCCATGGGGAAATTCCATCTAAACTTGGTTTTTAGTCAGAAGGCAAAGTAGAATTATAAAGGTATTTTAATTGAGGAACAGTAGGACCATTGGGTTTATGTAAATGGACAAGAGTGAAGGAAAACAGGAGTTATGTAAAATAATTGAGAGAATTACTGTAAAGTTCAGATGAGAAATACAAGAAAACTGGGTTAAAATACAGCTCTTGGGACTAGATGAGAGGAAAGCAAATTGAGAAGTATTAGGCAAGTAGATGTTATATGACTTGTAGACAATATCGAAGAGTAGCAAAAAAGCATGTGTACTCTAGAGAGATTTGAGTGATAGGTAGAAAGCCATCCACTGATATAGATAATAGTTTTGTAGACCATCCATATATATTATCTTTTTACATGACAGGAAATTCCAAAGAAATATAGCTTTGGTATATTGTATAGAGCAAACTACTGACTCTACATGGTAACTTGGCTCCAACAGTGAGCACTAGCCTTTGTGCTTCCTCTCAGGCTAAGTCGAATGCTGGTCGCATCTATCTTAGTTTCCGTGGATGACAATAGCGCAGTGCCATAGCACCAGTGGCATGGAAACAACACAAGGTTGTTTTGGGAGACTGGAAGTCTAAAATCAAAATTCTAGCAGATTTGGTGTCTTGTGTGGACTTTTTGGTTCATGCTGGTTCCTTCCTACTGTGTTATCTATCTATGATGGAAGAACCCAAGTGAGATTTTCTACGAGGGCAGTAATTCCATTTGTGAAGTTGCCCTTACAAACTAATTATATGGTAAATGTACCATCTCTTCCTACTATCATGTGGGCAGTTAAGAGTTTAACTCACACATTGGTGAGGAGTTGAGAGACACAAATATTGAATCCAGAATAAGTAACTCCACTCTCTTTCAAATTAAGATATTGTATTCTCAGACTATTAGAGCAGAGGTTGTTTGATAGAAGGGTGAAGCAGAATGTATTTATAATTCAAAGTTGCCATATAGAGCCGTTAGCTGCTGAACCCACACCTCCAGGTAGGCTTGGATAGGTTGTATTGACAACCCACCCAAGGGCATCTCGAGGGGAAAATATTCTTATGAACACTCTCATATTCTCCTTGTTACAGCAGCTCTCTCCTTCCTGTTGCCTAGTTACAATCATTGAATGGATTTCTATATACTTAACAAAACTTCCTCCCCGATCTTGGAAGCATTTTCATTATCTTTGTCTTTCTTTCCTCCTTATAATTTTTTTTTTCCATTTGTAGAATGCTGTCTCCAAAAACTATATATGCTTTTGTGTTTTTCTGAAATGGCACTTATCCGTTTTGTTTAGGAGCATTATCAGAATAATGTATGAAAAGTAAGATTTCAAAGAGTTTATATAACTTTTCTCCTCTATCTATAGAAAGCAGCTTAAGTTCATAAAAGATAGATTTTATTTTTTTTTAGTATAAATCTAAAAATCTCATTTCGAAAGACTGGAAAGCATGTTGGGAACAAGTATTCTTCCTACAAAATGAAGGTGATTTCCTGACAAGTATCGTTCTACACAGATAGCACAAAACTGGATAATTCTTAGAAAGTACAAGAGATTTTTATTAATAAAAAGTATCACATTAGTGATTTTTATTTAAATTATCACTTGCCTCTTCAGTGTGGAGGTGATTTGCTGCCAAGAAGAAAGTGTCACTAATGTATTTCTTTATATCTCCAAACAGTAGGATACAGTGTGGACATTATAAATATTCAACTTGCTAATGATGTAAGCTATCTGAATTTTAGGGCTTCCAAGCTACTGCAGTCATATATGGGTGATCACTCAGTTGTCAATTCTGTAGTCAAGAAAATATAAGAGACACACAGTAAGGAGACTAAGGAGTCCAGAATCTATAAACCCCTCCAAGGGGAAAATAGGTAATAATGAAGGAGGAGTGGTGGAAATGTATTCAGGGGACATCACTGCAGTATCTCCACACTGGAATCACCTCTACCTGCATGCACAGTATGTAATAAGCCACTACAGCCAAATAGTTTAATGTCTCCTTAGTCCAACGTACCCGCTGAGTGTAATAATAGAATTTCAGTGTCCTGGAGTCTACAATATAGCCTTTACTTAAGGATCTTAGTAGATGGTTTCTCATCTTCAGGGTGTCTATTTAGTTCTGGAGGCAAACATTCCCCATAGAGAGTGTCCCAGAGAGGCCTGTCTTCCTGGCAAACAGTCAGCCATCTTCCTGCTGTATTCTCATGTACCTTTGGCAGCTGCTTTTGTATTCTTTTTAGTACACAATGAATGGATAGACTGATAAGCATTGCCAAGTGAATGAGAATTTGGTATCAGGGGCAGTCTTGTAGCAAGATCAGTTTGACATTGATCCATTGCGAATTGTCCCTAGTGCACTTCTTTTCCTGCACTTCTCAATCTTGGCATGAGACTAGGTAATAAAAGAAGAAACATGACTCACTGGTGCTATGACTTCAAACGGATCTGAAAGTGAAGGCGGGAGCCTTGTTTTATCTCTGTTCAGATACAGCTCTGGGAGAGTCTGCTGCTTGAAATTTTATGCTCTGGGTGGAGAAGCAAGCGCATTATAGAGTTTCACTTCAACCGTAATACTTGGGAGCCAAGGAGATAACACAGCTGCCGGCTAGTACAACCATCTGATTGAGAAAGATGATCTTTGGCACATCCTACTGTGACACTATTACCAATGATCACACACCAGGTTATATGAGGGCTTTCTTGATAGGACCCGCTTCTCCTGAGTTAGAGAGGATTCTTCACTAAAACATACACTTAGCTCTCTCTATTCATTATCAATTGTCAAAGCCATTACTGCTGAGAACAATTTTTTTTTCAACATGCAGAATATTAACTTGTGAGAAGAGTGTGAAAGCCTTAACTGGTCTATGACTCTTCCTGGACTTTTCATTCTATCCCAAATATGAATTATTACTAAAACTGTTTGCATGTGTAAAATATACATTATCCTTATAGAGCTTCTAAAATTCAGCCCAAGTGTTCCTCAAACCTCTTTTGAAATAAGAAAAGGAATGGTGTTCTTTCTGAGCAGTGATTCCTGTCTTGATGATGCAACTTCCTAATTACTGGAGCAGCTGGGCACTCCTTGGTTTAGAGAATCCCTTTGTCTGTACAAAGCCACAGTACCTGGAAACAAAACAAAACAAAACCTAATATCCACCTTGCTTAGCTCAGTCTTCATGTTCCCGAGAGAGGATGATAGGCTACTGATAAGAAAAAATTTGACATCTTAATTTTCTGGGAGGAAGATAAGCTCCGGGTGTGAATAGAGTTTTAACCATTGACTACTATATGAGGTCCAATGGAAGCTTGCATGTCTCTCTCCCTCACACATCTTTACAAATGAAAGCTCTCTACCATGACCCATGCCCATGAAATAGCACAGCACCCTGGGGAATGTGTTTGTATAAAGAGCATTATTAGGGGCAGGGTGAATTTGACCTCCTCCAGTATGTTTTACTTAAAGCTACCTAAGGGTTTTCTCATTTTTCAAACTCAAACTAAAGGGAGGAACCTGATAGAACTTCTGTGGATTGGTTAGCCCTTGGCAAAAATAACTCTGCATCAAAACTTCTAATCCAGTTGATGACCTACTATCTGAATGGCCTCGCACAGGCTGTTTAACATTCTGCTTCTGGTTTCTCTTGGATAAAGCAGGTGATTATCAATCCAAGTGACATAAAGTCAACGGTGTCATTCATCGCAAGTAGCGAAGATCTAGAATTTCTCTTTTGACTTCAAATTTTAAAATAAAATTAAGGGTAGAGGTAATTCATGAGACAGAAAATGAGGTCAAAAGTAGTCACTCTTCTCTGGATAGTCCATCCTTTCATCTTAGCTCTAAATTTTGTCTCTGTACCTATCCGGGGATCCATCCCATCATTAGCCACCAAACCCAGATACTAATGTACAGCCAGCAAGATTCTGCTGAAGGGACCCTGATACAGCGGCCCCTTGTGAGGCTATGCCAGTGCCTGGCAAACACAGAAGTGGATGCTCACAGTCAGCTATTGGATGAAACACAGGGCCCCCAATGGAGGAGCTAGAGAAAGTACCCAAGGAGCTGAAGGGGGCTGCTACCCTGTAGGTGGAACAACAATATGAACTAGCAAGTACTCCCTGAGCTTGTGTCTCTAGCTGCATATGTAGCAGAAGATGGCCTAATTGGCCATCATTGGGAAGAGAGGCCCCTTGGTCTTGCAAACTTTATATGACCCAGTACAGGGGAATGCCAGGGCCAAGAAGTGGGAATGGGTGGGTAGGGGAGCAGGGGCAGGGGGAGGGTATAGGGAACTTTCGGGATAGCATTTGAAATGTAAATAAAGAAAATATCTAATAAAAAAAAGAAAAAAAAAGTAGTCACTCTTACATGAAAATGTTCAAATTTATGGAAACACCAACACTAAAGTAATGTTCAAGGTTCAGAAGACCACATATTTATACAGCTCAAAGTCCCTGGGAATGAATGTCACAAGATGTTTGCAGATCACATATTCTACTCCTATCATTAGAGAGCCGAGGAAGCAGATTTTATAGAGATTAAATGACTTGGATCAAGTAATGAATTAATAACCTAACATTCCTTTGAGGAAATTAAGAGGGTGGCCTTGCAAGCAAAGGATCCATTGACATTTGATCCTGTTTCCTCAGGACATGAGCTGATTGGAACCAGAGCCAACAGACTCTGCAACTCTAGGCAGAGTGAAAGAGAAGCCAGGGTTCATTGGCTTCACATACTATTCTTAAGCACCCAGTGGCCAGCTTGCCTTGGCCACTCAGGACTTTCAACTTTTACCTTACTAAAGGCACTCAAGTCTACCTCCTTCCATCTCAGTTTAAATAGTAAATATGGACCCTAACTCCTGTCAAAGGTTAAAGAGATCTCACTTTCCAGCACTGTGGTACCATGGCAAAACACATCGTTTCTAAGCCCATGGATGTAAGTCTCAATTCTAGCATTTACCAGTTATGACATACTCTTTGTTGGTTTATTTTCTTTTTTTGCAAAGTAGGGAAAATTTTGCTTTTCTCTTTTCCCTGTTGGCTGTATGGGGATTTGGGAAGAAGAAATTGTCAAGACATTGATCTCAGAAATGTCAAGAAGCCACTGTCAACAATACAAAAAGGCCACCAACAGATTGGGAAAGGATTTTTACCAATCCTAAATCTGATAGAGGACTAATATCCAATACATACAAAGAGCTCAGTAAGCTGGACTCCAGAAATTCAAATAACCCCATTAAAAAATGGGATACAGAGCGAAACAAAGAATTCTCAACTGAGGAATACCGAATGGCTGAGAAACACCTGAAAAAATGTTCAACATCCTTAGTCATCAGGGAAATGCAAATCAAAACAACCCTGAGATTCCATCTCACTCCAGTCAGAATGGCTAAGATTAAAAATTCAGGTGACAGCAGATGCTGGCGAGGTTGTGGAGAAAGAGGAACACTCCTCCCTTGCTGGTGGGATTGCAAGCTTGTATAACCGCTCTGGAAATCAGTCTGGAGGTTCCTCAGAAAATTGGACATAGTACTACCAGAAGATTCAGCAATACCTCTTCTGGGCATATACCCAGAATACATATACCATATATTCCAACTGGTAATAAGGACACATGCTCCACTATGTTCATAGCAGCCTTATTTATAATAGCCAGAAGCTGGAAAGAACCCAGATGTCCCTCAGTAGAGGAATGGATACAGAAAATGTGGTACATTTACACAATGGAGTACTACTCAGCTATTAAAAACAAGGAATTTATGAAGTTCTTGGGCAAATGGATGTATCTGGAAGATATCATCCTTAGTGAGGTAACCCAATCACAAAAGAAGTCACTAGATACGCACTCACTGATAAGTGGATATTAGCCCAGAAACTTAGAATACCCAAGATACATCTTGCAAAACACAAGAAAACCAAGAAGGATGACCATCGTGTGGATACTTCATTCCTCCTTAGAATAAGGAACAAAATACCCATGAAAAGATATAGGTACAGAGACAAAATTTAGTGCTAAGATGAAAGGATGGACTATCTAGAGACTACCCCATCTGGGAATCCATCCCATCATCAGCCACCAAACCCAGATACTAATGCACATGGCAGCAAGATTCTTCTGAAGGGACCCTGATATAGTGGCCTCTTGTGAGGCTATGCCAGTGCCTGGCAAACACAAAAGTGGATGTTCACAGTCAGCTATTGGATGGAACACAGGGCCCCCAATGGAGGAGCTAGAGAAAGTTCCCAAGGAGTTGTAGGGGGCTCAACCCTGTAGGTGCAACAACAATATGAACTAACCAGTACCCCCTGAGCTTGAGTCTCTAGCTGCATATGTAGCAGAAGATGGCCTAATTGGCCATCATTGGGAAGAGAGGCCCCTTGGTCTTTCAAACTTTATATGACCCAGTACAAGGGAAGGCCAGGGCCAAGAAGTGGGAGTGGGTGGGTAGGGGAGCAGGGGCCGGGGAAGGGTATGGGGAACTTTCGGGATAGCATTTGAAATGTAAATAAAGAAAATATCAAATAAAAAAAATGGAAAAAAAAAAAAACAAAAACCAAACCAAACCAAAACAACAACAAAAAAACCCAAAAACCAAACCAAAACAAAAAAATGTCAAGAAGCATCCAGAAAGCTTCACTATGTAAAGTTTTGAGGACAGTAGCTCCAACATACCCCAAGACAAATAACAGCCCTGGCTGGTATCATTCAGCTTCTACCTGCCCTAAGATTGTCCAAACTGTAGCTGTTACTGTCATGAAAGAAGTAACTTAGAGGAAATACTACGAGACAGAATAGATGTACCATCTCCTGTAAATTTCCTTTTCTAGTGTATAGGCCATCATATATGCTCAAGTGATGCCCATGAGTGCCAGAAGTAAGAAAAATTGCATAAGATTCCACAATGAAGTTTTCTGCTTCCTCCATAGTGGTAAGTCCATTCCACCAAGTCCATTGACGGAAGGAAGAATGGCAAGTAATAGGTGATGTTGAAAGTTAAGTAATGTGAGAGAAATCACTGGGAAACTATCATCTGTAAAATATGAACACACAAAACCAACAGATAAAAATAGGTCACAATACTTCAACTAAATTTCTAAATGTGTGTTATAATGTGGGTGTTTTGAATACATCTTAAAGCTAGGTTATTGGATTTCTAAAATATATCTATCCTATGTGGTCACCCATTGTTTTAGAGTTTAATCCATTCTCCTATTTTTCTTACTATTTACATTTGAGGATGTGACCATAAAGACTGAATTTATTCTGCATTGGATGAAGTTCAACCTCACTTTCGAATTCAGTTTTATGTTGTTGTGCTGCACTTTCTCACATTTTATACTTTGATCCCAGTAAGGATTTGTGACATTACCCAGGACTGGTGACATGAGTCCCAGTTTACGAGTGTGGAAGTCATAATTCAGAGAGGACAGAGTCCTAGTCACTCGCTGTGACTTTTTGGCACACTTCTTAGTGGAAGAGAACATTTTGCAATGTCTAGGTTGCAGTGAGAAAAACACTTCTCTGAATGAAGCTAACCTGCCCAGCAATCTATAATGGTACACCTGTTTGTGCCCCATAACTGCATTTAATAAGCTTTCGTTAGCTCTTCTATATGTGCAATTGTGCTCAATTTCTAGAGAGTATTGAGTAATAAAATACCAAGAGAGCATTCACCTGTCTTACACAGGGCTAAACTCTCGTAGTTTCTGAAGGCTGGTACCCAGAGCCCCCACAGACCTCTGGGACTGTGAGGGAAGCGCAGTCTTTCAGACCAGCAGCTGTATGTGCTGAACTGAAAGCTCCAAGGGCAGGGCACAGCAGCCCATCTCTTCACAAGGTCTCCACGTAACACCGGTCATAGTCAAATGTGGGTGTGGCTTTCATGACTACTTCATGGGTCCTCTACAATCCTGCACCTGAGGAAATGGCAGCCTGGAATAAGTATGTCATGGACCCGTGATTCCCACCATGACATGCACCAAGAAGGAAATTTCAAAGGAGAAACGAAAGAGAATCTGGTACCTATATTCACTGAGATAGAAAACATAATTTTCTATATTCTATACTAAGGCTAGAGACAACTTTATGCTTAAAGACATGGTTCTCATATTAGAGGAGGGGGTATATTTTGGTTATTGCATGCCTTTCTTGCTCCTCACTTTGAACAATTAACTCCACAGAGAGCAATCACTGATTCAGACAGGAGTATTTTCTTTCTCTTCTTTGGGAAAGTAGAGCTGATTCCTAAGATGTAATAGACTGGAATTAGCAATGAGAAGTTCGCTGACTTTCCCTCCTCCTGCTCCCTGTGTTCCTTCCTCACACCCTAGCAGCAGAATCATGGGAGATATTGAGAAAGAAGGCTGAAACTACACTCTCAAGTGCATGTCTTCAGGCCCTTCTCAGAAGCTGCTGCTAAGAGCATCTTTGTGGAAGTTTTAGATTTGTTTGTTTAGAAAATTTACAAAACATCTTGAACCTCAGTCAAATTTATATTTTAGTTATTTCCTTCCCTCTTATGTAGTTCAGTGTGAAAAAAGTTTATGAGTTCTTTCATTCTTAATTATTACTATATAAATATGAATTGTTTATGAGCCATGCATTACTTCCTCTGAAATAATATGGTCACTCTATTCATTGACTAGGCTTGTTAAAAATATTGTAGGTGAATACTTGATAAGGAGTGATGCTTGAATTATATCTACTATTAAGTTTAACTTAAAGGGTCCTTTGATACTGAATTGAGCAGATCTGAAGTTCTCATTATTTTTAAAGCTAGACTGAGTGTCATAGTCATATCCATGACCACATGTGGGAGTAGATTCATTATGATTTTGCTATGAAATGATGGTCCCATTATGCTCCATTATAGCGGGAATGCTGTCAATTTTATTATCCACAAATAAACCAACTAATGAACATGTAGCTCAAGAGCCTGTGAGTTTACTGTCTGATGATTTGAGCTGGGGGAGGACTGAGACTAAGCTAAGAAAAATGTGTCACCCACAAATGAAAGTGTGCACATGTGCACGCATGCACGTGCACATGCTTGTGCACCCAGCCATGCATATTCATAATAAGGCTAGTACCATACTTGGAGTAGTGAAGAACTGAAAGACCACTAAACTATGGAGCAGAAAATTCAACTTCAAATTCCAGTTCTTCCATGTCAGCTTGTGGACAAGAATGGCCTCTACCAATGGCCTGAGTGTTCTATAAAACACAGCACTTGCCTTTCCTCATTAAGTATTTTGTCACATGGTACAGATGTAAGGGCTCAGGGCAACTCTCAGATCTGCTTCCAGTTCTGTTTCTCCAGGTCCAGTTTCTTTGTAGCAGATGCTCCAGAATGCAATGAGAAAGGCAAAGGCTGGAGCTTGACCTGCCCTTACTGTTTTACTTTCTGCCACCTAGCACCATCGTGAAGGCACAGGATTCATCAACAGCTGTAATGAACATCTGTGTTGTGCTGATCCAGCTTACCAGCATCAAGAGGCCATGAAACAAAGCATTCTGCTGATATAGAAGTATCCAGCCTTCAGCCAGCATCCCAAGAAGATTCCTTACCTTCTACCACAGTGGCACATGCAGTGGTTCTTTGTAGATCGTTCCTGTGAAGCAAAAGTCATTTCCTGAATGCTGAGCTCAACATTTGCCCCCACCCATCCTACTGACTATATCAATAGTAGATCTCAAAAATTAAATCTCATTCTTTTAAAGTCTCTAGAATTATTTCTACTTTCTACAGGTAAGCTAAATTTTAAGGGCAATACCTTTTAACAACAAGTACAGATTGAGCATCATTGATCCAAAGTCAGAACTGCTCTAAATTATATGAACTTTTTTTTTTTTTGAAACTTGCTATAATGCTACAAAGAGTTAACGAAATACCTGACATGTAATGAGTTATAGAAAAAAAACAAAACAAAACAAAACAAAGCAAAACCTAAAGAACAAAATCCATGCACACAACATAGTTTATTGTGTCCCCTAACTGAATATAGAACTTTCCGACTTACTCCAGCTGTGACATCTTTTCAGTGTGTGACCAGATGCCCTATGCAAAACACCTACAAAGGGTCATCAAATAGCTCATGTGCAGTCCAGGTGAAGCAGTCATCGATTTCCCATGATGATCTCTGTGTGTGACTCACTGTGTTATTCTTGCTTCTGCTCAGCATAGTTGCCATGGTCCAGGCTCAGTCGGACCCCCTCAATCCGTGGGAATCAGAGTCTCGGACAGATGGACATAGAATTGGTGAGAATTGACAGACAGACACAGATATGAGAGATTGTGTTGAATCTGAATGTTTTGAAAATGAAAACCAGACTTTTTTATACAGAAGAAAAACAAGAAAAGCCAGGCAGACACATCCACCAAGTTACAGTGACACAAAACAAAAGGAATGCATACATCAAAAGATGGCAGGGACCAGGCCACATTTACCACTTCAAATGGAGCCAGGTGAATGCTCTGATATAATGCTAGTCTATTGTTAAACCCACCACCAGGGTTTTGTTGGGAACAAAATAAAATAAAAGGGGCCCAGGGGGGACCGGAGAGAAGTGGTATAGGAAAAATATGCCCACATCCTGCCAGAGTTCCTTTCCACTTGGCTTCGGGTGGGCATTGCCTCTGACCCACGCGGCAGGGGGTGGAGAAAGGGCAACCCTGACGGGGTCCCCCCTGGGGCTACCTTGCTAGCACCCCATTGTTGTGGGACAGAGGGGATAGGGAAGAAGTTCCCAACAATGAGCAGAGAGCACAGCCGGCCTTGATGGAGCAGAGCAGAGACTCTATGGTTAAAGAGCTTTATTATAGAAATGCAGGGAGAAAGAGAGGAGAGAGAGAGAGAGAGAGAGAGAGAGAGAGA
>NC_034591.1:28796160-28817314 GCF_900095145.1 Mus pahari | reverse complement strand
TGTGCTAGTCCTGGTATTGAGGGAACGCTTAGGGAAAATCCCAGTGGATTAACATCCACTCTCTTTTCAGTTACAGAGAGAGAGAGAGAGAGAGAGAGAGACAGAGACAGAGACAGAGACAGAGACAGAGACAGAGACAGAGACAGAGACAGACAGAGAGAGACAGAGAGAGACAGAGAGAGACAGAGAGACAGAGAGACAGAGAGACAGAGAGACAGAGAGACAGAGAGGAAAGGCTAGAGAGAAAAGAAGAGAGGAGAAGAGAAGACAAAGAGAAAGGGAAGAGGAGAGAGAAGAAAGAGAGGTAGAAGAACAAAGGAGTAAGATGGTAAGAGTGAAAGTAAGAGTAAGAGAGTGGTGGGGCTGAAAACCCCCTTTTTATGGTCTTCACTGTTGCTAGGTAACTGAGGAGGAGTTTAGTCTGAAGGTCAGAAGCTTGGACCATTGCTTACATGACTACTGACCATGCTTCTCTTGTGGGGGTGTGGGAGGTGGTACCTTAGGCAGGGGCCAGAGTTCCAAGGGCATGAGGGAACACCTACCATGTCGTGAGGGTGAATTATGACCATTGGGGTTCAGACCTCAGCTTGACTGGATACCAGCCTGCAATTCCCCACAGGGGTTCTTAGTAAATACCTGGTTATGTTATTCCTTTGGGCCTAGTGAAGAAACCTGTACCAGAGGAATTTCCTTCCATTAACTCTTTAGTGGTTAACCCACCTATTCCCTAGGCCATTGTGTATTTCTGTGTTTGACTTAGACTTAATCAGTTACTGCAAGTAGATACTCTTATCTTTTAAATAAGTAAATAAGTAAATAAGTAAAATGCACATGATCATGTCTAAGTGAAATAAAAAGGATCCATTTATTGGCACATGGCATGATCCTTTTCAGGTACTTAATTTGGGGAAAGGGGGGGCAATGTTTTCTTTTTATTTCCACAGAATGCTGCAGGAACATGCTAGCTTCCAGAGTGATGCGACAGGTGGACCTGTAAGTGCCCGGACAGTTATGACGGGAAAGCTGTATTGAGCGCACAGAGATGGAGGAAATCTGAAGAAATTCTTCCTCTCTCCGCCACTGGCTACAGCAAGGAGAGCCGACCTGGTGTCAACTTGGGGACAACTGAAAAGGCTGACTCCGTGAGGCGGAGGGAGTACTAAAGAGTATTAGACAAGATTTCGTCAGAGACACTGTTTCAGGCCAACTCCTCTATAGCTGTAAAAGCTTGTGTACCTTACCTGTATGCTATATTGTTAATTTTAAAAGTTAAGATTACCAATCTTGACAAGTCTTTTCATATTCATTGTAATTCTTGTCAATTAACTAATTGTGTAGATCCCAATTTAAGGAATCCGCTGTTATCATTTTGTTTAAGAGACCTGCTTGTGTTCTACTGCCTGAAGAGTTAGGAAATGATCCTTGGTTTAGGAATTACTGCTTTGATTGCAATTTTAATTTCTTTTGCATTATCTACCACAGCTTTAGATCAGCAGCTGTATACTGCTCATTTTGTTAATGATAAGCATAAAAATATTTCCAGAGCTTTGTCAGCAATATATTATAGATAAAAAAATTGGAAGCAAAGGTTAATGTCTTAAAAGTGGTAGTCTTAGCAATAGGACAGGATATAATAATTATTAAGACTAGAAAGGCAAAAGTTTCAGATATTAGCAGAAGTCATTTGGACACTTTGAACATGAATTGGCTAGAAATTTTAAAAACAACGTAAGTGCACTAAATCCCCTAGATTGGGTTCAATATATAATCCTACTTGCTATTATTATTGACATTGTTTTATTAGTAATTGTTGTGTTTCCACTCATCTTTAGAGTATTTCTGACATCTGTAGCTACGACAAAGCGGGACANTCTGGAACTTTGGCTGAAAAATAAAAATTAAAAGGGGGAGATGCCACGCCCACTCCAGTAGTGACTCACCAACAGGTCTGAAAACCTGGGCAACAGTCCTGAGGTAAATGAGTTTCAAAAGAAACTCAGCCTCCTGGAACCTTGCATCCCCCCCATAGCTAGGAGTATCCCAGATTTGTCCCTGCAATATCTTGGAGGGTCCTTCATGCTTTCTTACAGTATTTTACTGAATAAGAGTTAGAAATCTCAGGGCAAGCTTAGCAAAGCATACTTTTAAAATCTTCATTACAGCCAAGTTACTTCCATATGCAAGTCTTTACCAAGGCCTAGGAAATAGGGGGGTTGTGGTATTGCATTGTTCATGAGAAGGTCTGCTAGAGCAGAACCCCCTGGTGCTAGCTCGCACAAGGCTCAAAGGAGTAGCACAAATTGTGATGAGGGTGTGAAACTCTTACCTGTCTTTAGCTGACCCTAGGCAGAGTTGCTTTATCTTTACTGTAAATATTACCTGTCACCTGTAAGTCTGTTTGAAGTCATTCCTCTGTTTTGTGTCACATAACTTCAATGTACTTTGCCTGCTGTGACATCCTACCCCTTTATTTTCTGTATTATTTAAGACTGACGCTCATTTTAAAGAATACATTCAGTTTACACACACTCTGTGTGACTGTTTGTCACTCGCCAAATCCTTGCTCATCTGTGACCGAGACCCCGTTCCACGCAGATAGGAGAACCCACAAAGGAGGCAGTCTGTGGCAGAATGTTACTGAGTAGATAACATTCCTAATGAATTCCAAGCTCATGGTCAGCTTCAAGGATTTTCTAGGAGCCATTGGAACACTGGTGGAGGCTTAGCTATATCAAAAACTCAATCTTTAAAGGCACTTATAATAAAACAATACTGAAAGAGAGCACGTGGATCCATACATCAGACTAACGCGGGGACAGGGTTTGAGTATACGGGCTATGGGAATGACAAGGTTCCAGGAGGCATAGTTTCCTTGAAACTCCTCGCCTCATGACTGCCTTCAGGCCTTTCGGCTTGTCAGGCAGATTTCTCTGAAGTGGGCATAACAATATTGTTGAAAATTTCAGAAGACCCACAGACATGCCTAATTGTAGCACTGACAAAAAGAGAATGAAAAAGCATTGGTGATCACAGCACAGAAAGCAAAACTGTTCTGACAAACAGAACAGGTGTCCAGGGGATCAAGTGTAACAGTTATGGTGCCATGTTGGAATGGCCACCACATTATATGAACAGAAGAAACAGAATGATAAATGCTGGAAAATCTACCTGGGAAACAATGAACAGAATGGGAAAACAAAATCCAAGGAACAGAAAGACTCTGACAGCTAAGAAGGAAGAGCTGTAGCATTGGCTTAAAGAGTAGATCTATCAGCATGGAGATGAATGAATGGTACATAATGGCATGTTGGTCACAAAATGAGGATGGACCTGTCACAAAATGGAAACTTGATAGGGAATAAGCTGTTGGCTAAGAAGATTCAAGGAAACATGTACTGTTACATTTTCTAAGAATCCTACTGGATCAGAGAACAACAGAGAAAATAATTGGCATGATTTTCAAGGCCATTGGTGATGAAAATCTGACCCCGGAACAAGTCGACAATGCTAAAGAAATCTCACAGTGTTGTCCTGATGACTAAGATACTGATGTCTGATAAGAAGACAATCTTGACTGGAAGCTAAGGGGGAATGGACTAAGCTGTGTTCCTAAAACAAACAAAACACATGCTGCTAAAACTTATTATGATAGGTCAAAGTTTCTGTCCTCATGTTTCTAAGGGGAGAGTGGATTTCTTCCCAGCCCATTATTATGCTAACAATAAAGGCAAAACTCACCTGTGAAACCTACAGGTTATTTCCTGACTGTCCCTTACCTGTGAGCATGTTTCTTTTTTCTTTTTTTTTTTTTTAAGATTTATTTATTTATTATATGTAAGTACACTGTTGCTGTCTTCAGATAATCCAGAAGAGGGCATCAGATCTTGTTACAGATGGTTATGAGCCACCATGTGGTTGCTGGAATTTGAACTCCAGACCTTTGGAAAAATAGTCGGGTGCTCTTATCCACTGAGCCATCTCACCAGCCCTGTGAGCATGTTTCTTACCAATGCTTAAACGTGTGACTGAAAACAGCGGTTCCTGTCTGGCACAACCTCTATCTCTTAGCTGAATTTCTTATCAATAATTGAACTGAGCATCTATCTTATGGATTCTGAAAGTCAAGTGAGAGAAAATAAGTCTGACTTCCTTATGTACAAAACAAAATAACAGCAAACAAAACCCCCTTCACATCTACCAGCAAGCTATAACAAACACATATTTATTAAAGAGGGTTTTTCTTAAGCATATATTTTTTTTTTCATTTACTTACCCAATATGTGGGGATGTGAATGCACTGCACATGCTGCAACTCACATATGAAAGTCAGAGAATAACTCACAGGAATCAGTTCTCTGTTTCTACCCTGTATATTCTAGGATTCCAATTCAGTTTTCGAGATTTGGCAGCAAACAACTTTGGCGTAGTGAGCTATCTATCACACTAGCTCAGGCTTGTAGCATTCATGAGAAGGTTTCAGTTGCTTCTTTATTGGCCAGTACTGAAATAACTGAAGTAGTTATGAGTCAAGGTGATTAAGACAATAGAGACAGCAAAGATGGTGTTAACACTGTAGAGATAACATGATGAAAATACCCAATGGCTTTATTAAAGGACGACAGTGCTGTGGATTTATAACAGAACACAAATAATTGGAGGCTTTATTAAAGGAATACAATGCTGTGGATTTATAACAGAACACAAATAATTGGGGTTACAAAATCTAAGTCCTCTAAGACAAAAACCACTGGTAGGTGCCAGGAGGAAGCCATTTTGAAAACATCCAGCTGCACGCATCCTCACCTCTAGAGGTTCCTTCACTGGCTCTGCATCATACTTGTCATCTGACCTGCTATCTTATAGTTGTAGAATCTCAAGTACAGAAGATGTACCTGTCAGTGCAATCATGGCCTATGACTGTTGTGGGCATAACCAACTTCTTCTTTCTGATTATATATGAGGTCTATTCCACAGGAGGGAATTCATGCTTAGTACTGTAATTCTGGTCAAAACACAAGACTGGGTCATATTCCCTATGGAAGAATCTACTATTCTAGTGTTGCTAAATGGTTGAGGTTGCAAATAATATTTTAAAGATGTGTGCTTCTGCTTATGTACAATGACTTATGCTGCTTTGAGTCTTGGTCAGAGAATCTATGTATTTCAGTAGGTAGTGATTAATTTGGAGATTAAGAGCCAGTCAAAGTGCTATGAATATTAATTCTGAGTTGCCCGGCAGAGGCATGTTTTCAATATTTAACTCCTTTACCCCACAGTTCAGAGAATATTGCAAAAGTAGAGTAAAGAATGTAAGAGCCAGCAATGAGAGGAGAGCTTTGAAATGCTGTAGTCTGAATATGACATGTCTACGGCACACATGAATGCACCATTGCTGTGATCACTTGGACAAGACCAGTTAAAAATTCTAGCATAGATGGGAAGGAACTCCAGAGACCCCACCACCACTCTTGGCTGAGGGACCATGCTGCCAGATGAGAGAGAGTCACTTTTTTGTTGGGCTGTGGTCAACAGTGACTTGTCCATCCCAAGTGGTTAACCCTATAACCATGTACATATGAACAACAGTAATCAGACTCAGTAGATTACTTTAGAAAAAAAAAACCATGAAATTGGAAGGGAGATGTTGGAGAGCCCGAGGGGTGTGGATTGAAAGGAACAATGGGCTATGCATATGACCATTTTTAAAATTTTCAAAAAATAAATGTCATTTTAAATAATTGAATATAATAATAATAATTTTTAAATAATTCAGAACCCACATTTATACCTCATTAGTGTCAATTTGTTGTTTTCTTGCTTTAATACTTTCTACCAGAAAGAATTCCTCAAGTTTCAAGAAATGGAAAGATGTTCTAGATAACCTGAGAGAAAATCTTTCAGTGCATCCTTATTAAATACTCCTTAAGTAAAGCATCCTTATAAAGCTACATAGAATTATAGTGATTCAGTCCAGCAATATCGAAATCCAGCTTTAATATTTTAATAAGTATTTTAAAAGTACATTATACCCTAGAACTCTCAAAATGTTGAATCAGAAACCAACCCCTTTAACAATGGCAAGTGACAACTTACAATGTGTTGCAACCTGTAATCATCTCTGAAATTACTCATGGATTTCCAAATTAAACTCTAGTGCATTCATACTATGCACAAATGCTATATCATGATTGACTGATAAATTTATGGTGGTAAATCTTAGTTGTAGGTTCATTGTAAGCTAGCAGCTAAACTACTTAACTACTTAACAATTTGCATGGCACAATCTTCAAAATTCTACTATTTGTACTTAAGAAGAGTTTTATTTTAAATATATTGAACTCTCATTGTTAAAAATTATGGAAATGTTGAAAGCAAACATATTAAAACATCTTGCTATTTGATCTCCGTCCTCAGGCCTTTTCTTGACTAGGTAATGACTGTCATTTGTAATTCACTTCATGATGGTAAGGAATTCCTGCTGGGCTTCTGTTTCTCTTGTGTGAGCTAACTAGAATCAGCACCATATTTATTTCTCTGGCTCTCCAGCCTTTTAATTAAAAATTCCACTGGCTGTCCAGGAAATTCAGCTAGCAGACACTAGACTGTGAGGCTTCCCAGAATCCATAATCATATGAGAGAGTAACCAAATCTCTCAACTCTCTCTCTCTCTCTCTCTCTCTCTCTCTCTCTCTCTCTCTCTCTCTCTCATCTCTCTCTGTCTCTCTGCATGTATGTGTGTGTTGGAGGGGTGTTTATTTCCTTGACAATAACCAGTGCTCTGAATTTGGATATCCAAGGGTTATCATTTTGTATTTTAAGATTTTATTTTATGTGTATGAATGTCTTTCCTGTATCTGTGTATATGTACTAAATGCTTGTCTGATGCCTAAGAAGCCAGAAGACCGCATCAGATTCCCTGTTACTGGAGTTACAGAGGTTATAAGTTGCTCAGGGATACTAAGAACTAAGTGCTCTTAACTACTATACCATCTTTCCAGGCTGCTGCTGCTGCTTCATTGTCATCGCCTTCATCTTCATCTTCTTCTTCTGTTTCTTCTTTCTCCCCCTCCTTATTCTTGTCTTTGTCCTCCTCCTCCCCCCCTTCTTCTAGTTTCTAAATTATTTTATCCTTTTAATTGAAAATAGATTTTTTTCTCACATGATATATCCTGAGTACAGCTTCTATCTCCGTACTTCTCCCAGTTTCTCACTATCTCCCCCCTAGATTCACCACCTATGGTGGTTTGAACAAGTATGGCCCCCATAGATTCATGTGTTGGAAATGTCTAGCCATAGAGAGTGGTACTATTAGAAGGTGTGGCCTTGTTGGAGGAGGTGTGGCCTTGTTAGAGGATGTGTGTCACTGTGCAAGTAGGGTGTGAGGTCTTCAATGCTCAAGCTACACTCAGTGTGAAATACATCCAGTCACCTCCTGGCTACCTTTAGATTAAGCTGTAGGATTCTCATCTCCTCAAGTAGCATGTTTGCCTGCATGTTGCCGAACTTCCCACCATGATGACAATAGGCTAAGCTTCTGAAACTGTAAGCCAGCCCCAATTAAATGTTTGCTTTTATAAACGTTGCCGTGGTCATGGTGTCTCTTTACAGCAATACAACTCTCACTAAAACACCCCTTTCTGACTCTAATTAGGAGACAAATAGGCTTCTAAATAATAATAATAATATGTGATATGATACAATTGATATAATAAATACTAATACATTGGATAGGACAAACAAATCAACAGAAGAAAAAGAACACAAGACAATATATAGAAGACAGATATAGACACAGAGACCCACTCATGTGCACATCCAAGAATCCCATAAGCAGTGACTCTCAACCTATATGTCAGAGTCCCTTTGGGGCCACATATTAGATATCTTGGATATTAGATATTTACATTGTGATTCAGAACAGTATAAAAATTATAGCTATGAAGTACCAACCAAAATAGTTTTGTTTGTTTGTTTGGTTGGTTTTTTGTTTTTGTTTTTGTTTTTGTTTTTGTTTTTGTTTTTCGAGACACGGTTTCTCTGTATAGCCCTGGCTGTCCTGGAACTCACTCCGTAGACCAGGCTGGTCTCAAACTCAGAAATCCACCTGCCTCTGCCTTCCAAGTGCTGGGATTAAAGGCGCACGCCACCACACCCGGCAACTAAAATAGTTTTGTGGTTGGAATTCACGACAACATGGGGAGCTGTATTAATGGATGACAGCATTAGGAAGGCTGAGGGCCACTGCCTGAGGACACTAAGCTGGAAGGCATAATATATAACCGAAAGACCTATAGGCCAAAAAACAAACAAAACAACAAAAAACAGATAAAGAAACAAACCAACAAACATAAAAACTAATATATATATATATATATATATATATATATATATATATATATATATATATAAAATCCCCAACATTATGAGACAAGGAACCTCCAAAGAAGTCATTGAATTCATTATCTGTTGGCCATCCACTGCTGGCCATGTGGCCTACCCTTCAGTCTAGTTTGTTTCCTCCCTGAAACTCCCTTGGAAGAGATGAAATTTTTATTTGTGAGTAGCTATCAACTGGATAGAGCTTCTGGATTAGGGATGGGAGGCTACGTCCGATCTTCCTTTCCACTCTAGGATGCCATCTGGCGCAGACCGTGTGTGTGCTGCCTCAGTGTCTGTGAGTTCCTGTGAGGTCTGATCATGTTGATTTAGAGCGCCTTCTTTCTTTGGTGCTTCCACCCCCTCTGACTCTAACACTCTGTCTGCCTCCTCTTCTTCGGGGTTTCCCGAGTCCCTAAGGAGAGATTTGACTGTCCCAAGGTCTCTCACTCTCTGAGTATTGTCTGACTGTGGGTCTCTGTATTTGTTCCCAAATGCTGCAGGAGAAAGTGTCTCTGATAATGTCTCCTCAAGAACCCGATCTCTGGGTATAGAAGAATATCACTGGGCATTATCTTATCATTACCTGTGTGTTTCTGCGTCACGCACAGGTGCCATGTCTGCGTGGGCAGAAAACACCTTGGACTGGGTTCGTACTGAAGAGTTAAACTTCCTAAAATAGAGATGAGCTGCAAGAAAGAACATTATTTATTAATTACATGCGGGAGAACCCAACCCTCTCCCGCATGTCCCATTGTCTCTGTGTGTCTCTCTCAATGTCACATGTCTCAATGTCCCAATGGCACGCGGTCCAATCCTCAGCGGAGCTGTGTCCAGAAGGCAGGTCCAATCGAGTGGGCGGTGATGACTGGTCCGGGCGACAAGTGGGCGTTGACAGTGGGCGGTGATGAGAACGCTGTGTTCTGGGATGTCCGGGGGAGCAACTCTTAGCGTGTCTGTAAGGGGCACAATACAATGCTTAGAGGGAGGCGGGCGAGACCCAACAATTACCTACTTCTAGTGGAACAGTAGTATTATGTTTTAGGCTAGATCCCTGGACTGTCTAGTCTTGGGTTCTCTGTCACCTAACCAGTGTCAGGTATGGGTTCCATCTCCTAGAATGGACCTTATGTCACATCAGACATTGGTTTGTCACTCCCACAAAAGCTTTGTGCCACCATTGCACAAGTGCATCTTGCAGACAGGATACTATTGTAAGTCAAAGGCTCTGTGGCTGAGTTGAGATTGATGTTTCTCTTTTGGTAGCATGCAGAGTGCCTTCCTGTCCTGAAGACACTAACAAAGAGGGCTGAAGACTGTCTAGGCACAAGCTTGACCTCTCCATGTTCAATGAGTTGGTTGTATAAGCATTGTAAAATCTGTCTTTCGATTCCTTTCGGTTTGAATACTTTCTATGTGGAATTTCCATCACACACTTCAAATGAGGGGCTCAGCCCCACAAGCCCCCTCCAGTTCAGAGACTGGCCACATATTCTAGCCACTTGTATTTGTTGACTGAGCTTAGAAATCAATCTGGATAACTTGTTGTGGCACAAACCACAAAGCAATAGAGACTGGATGAAACCCCATAAAGATTGTAGGTCCTTTCAGGGTGCTTTAGCCTCCCTACTTCCAACAGGCTCCGAGGCCCCGTCATGTAGGGATATAAAGGTCCCATTAGATAGCCATGACTGATCAAATCACTGACCCTTGGTGATTAAGCCCTTTCTTCCCCTTCCACCCCCACCCCATGGGACAGGAGAAAGGCCAAACGTCCCCTTTAATTACCAGTTTGGTTCCTCTGGCAAGTAGGTTCCCTCCTCAAAGTCAAGTATGCTCGAAATGGCTTTTTATAAATATTAAAAGATGTGCTGATTCCCCCACCAGTGAAGAAATCTCAAGGAATAACAAATATTCTATTCCATCACAATAAGAAACCTGGAATGTGGAAACAGATGTCATTTTTCACAATTAAAAAAATAACCAAACTTCTTAAATGCTGGCTGCTGAATAAAACAATATAAACATTATAAAATGATGAATATGTAATTATTTTAATGTATAAACTTAAATTTTATACAATTTGAACTTCTCACTTTTAGAGCACAACTAGACATTCATTTTCATTATTCTTCAATCCATATAATCAGCCAACTGGATATCAAAAATATTCAGACAAAGAATGTGCACTAAACATGTTTAGACATTCTTCCTTCTTGTTCTCCAGGCATTACAGTATAACCTATTTATATTGCGTTTACAGTCTGCTAGGTGTTATAAGTAAATTTTCAAAATTAAAACAGTATCAAAAATACACTCAGCCGGGCGTGGTGGCGCACGCCTTTAGTCCCAGCACTTGGGAGGCAAAGGCAGGCGGATTTCTGAGTTCGAGGCCAGCCTGGTCTACAAAGTGAGTTCCAGGACAGCCAGGGCTACACAGAGAAACGCTGTCTCAAAAGTCCAAAAACAAACAAACAAACAAACAAACAAACAAACAAACAAAAAAACCACTCATGGTCTCAGACAATAGTGCAATACCACTTTCATTAACAAACAGCACAATTTATTGATTTGTTTGTTTGTTTGTTTGTTTGTTTTTTGAGACATGGTTTCTCTGGGTAGCCCTGGCTGTCCTAGAACTTGCTCTGTAGACCAGGCTGGCCTCAAACTCAAGAGATCTGCCTGCCTCTGCCTCCCAAGTGCTAGGCCTGTGTTGCCTCCACTACCTGGCTCAATGTGTCTATTATTAAAAAGAGTGTTTTGCAGGAGTCTTCTAAGGATAAGAGGAGACACTGATATATTTTCGGTTCATTATCCCAGGCTCCCTCCCTGCCTCCCAAACCCCACCCCCATGTGACCAGGCAACTGTACAGGAATATGCACAAGTACACTTGGAGCTGGCTCTAAGTCACCAGTGTCCCAAGCAAACCCTCCTGGTTAGTTTGTAGTCTCAGGTTTCATAAACATACATGTTAACCAAATAAACACCATAGGGTTGCTAAAATAAAGCCCCAGACATCTACTTTATATCACATTAAGGGCAATTTGGTTCTTAAGTGTTTAATAGTTTGAAAGATTGACAGGTTTGAAAACTGATGTTCCTCTTCCCAGGGCACCAGAGAAAGTGATTTCAAGTAAGCTCTTTTTTTTTTTTTTCCCCCTGTCGAGTCCTCCCCTAGTTTGTTCCTTAAATCATTCTCTTATTGAATGAGAGATAGAAATACCCATGTTGAGGACATAACAACAATGCAAGTAAAATTATGGACCTTCAAGGGCTATTATTTAGAGCTCTTTGAAGGATGTGGCTCAATAGATGGGAATGGTGGATTAACAAAGTGTCAGCCTTTTATTCTGAGCTCTCATAGGCTTAAAACTAAGTGGATTCTGGTATTAGTGGCTGCTGAGAATGAGGAGGAGAAAAAAGCAGGGCTTGACAGATTGGAGGGTCAAAGCTGGCCAAAGCTGTCGACCAGAATGCTTTTTTATTTATTTATTTTGTTAATGTTCTGACTGCATATTCCTCTCCCTTTTTTCCTCCCAGCCCCTCCCCTAGACCTCTCTTGCCTCTCTCTCCTAATACCCACCTCCTCTGTTTCTCTTCAAAAAAAAAAAAAAAAAAAAAAAAAAAGGCAGGCCTCTGGTGGATATCATGGCACTTGGTAAGTTGCTGTAAGTCTAGGCTCCCCCTGTCCCATTGAAATTTGGCAAAGCAACCCAGCAGGAGGAAGGGATTCCGAAAGCAGACCACAAAGTCAGAGACAGCCCTTACTCGCCCTATTGGGAGATACACAAGAAGACCAACCTATATAACTGTAACATGTGCTCGAGGTCAGTCCTGTGCAGGCTCCCTGGTTGGTGGTTCAGTCTCTGTGAGTCACTATGAGCTCAGGTTAGTTGATCCTGAGGGCCATGTTTGTGTGGTATTCTTAGACCATCTGGTTCCTACAAACCTTCCAACCCTCTTTCACATGATTCCCCGAAGCTCTGACTAATATTTGGCTCCATCCCTTTCCATGTGTTGCTAGGTGAAGCCTCTGAAATGACAATTGGTCTAAGCACTGATCTATGAATATAACAGAATATCACTAGGAGCCATTTGATTATGTTTTTTATTTTTTTTCTTTGCCAGTGTCATGTTTGGTTCTATCCCGTGTCTTACCCAAGACAAATGTTGAGCCATCTGGAACCTCCATTTCTATGGAACTCTTTATATTCATGCAGTGACTATGTAGGGTTAAGAGAAATTCTCATTAGTCCTTTGTGTTATATGGAGGGCTTGTCTCATGTGAAACAGTAGAATATTGAAATAGCGATTATGTCCCAATGCACTGGCAGAGTCTTTGCCTTTATTATGTAGTAGGAAAGTAAATTCTAAAAAGATAAGAGCTTCAATCTAAAGTACACATGCACACAAACACAGCCATGCATATGCACACTAGAGTTGTGCTATGATTTGGGTCTGTAAACATTATATGAAAATTTTCTGAAGGATTGTATTAGAAGTCTGTATCTATAGTCACCAGCACTGCAAGAAGAGTCTAGATTTTTTCAATTAGAATTGACCTATAACCTGGTGTCTGGTCTGTAAGTGCTATACCTCCAGTCCTTTTTTTTTTTTTTTTAAGTGTTTATTTTTTTAAGTGTTGCCCTTGTATATAATGTCTAACCTAGGAAAGCCTTGAACTTGCAATCTTTCCATCCCAGTTTCCCAATTAGCTCAGATTATAGACCAGGACCACCAGAACTAGCAGAAAGTCAAGATTCTGAGTAACAGAAACCCAGCCTAAGTTAGCCACAAGAGAGAGCCGCCGTAACTCCTGAACCACAGATACAGTAAGGGAGGAGCTGGGAAAAGGGAGGACAGCTGAACAAGGTAGGACTTTCATCAGACTCCTGGAGAAAGACGAGGGAGCCAGATGTGGAGGGGCACATATTTTATCTTGGCACTTGGAAGGCAGAAGTAGGTGAAACAGACCTCTGTGAGTTTGAAGACAGCCTGATCTCCACAGTGAGTTCCAGGTCAGCCATGGCTATCATGTAGACAAACCTTCTCTAAACACACACACACACACACACACACACACACACAAAGAGGGGGAAGAAGGGGGCAGGGATACGAATATTTTGTAGTAAAATTTGCATAGTATAATACTCCCCATTTCAATGATTTTTATCCAATGGCCTTTCATGTATTCACAGTATTGTACAACCTTCCCAAGTGACCTGGCCCCGCCCTTTTCCATCATCCTGGGCAGGAAGCCTGAGCCTACTACTAGCTCTTATCTTCCTTCTCTCATTCTCAGTTTTGCCTTGTCTCTACAGATTTGTGTATTCTAGGCACCTTACAAAAAAAAATGAAATCAGGAGACATCTGTCCTTCCATGTCAGCCTTTGTCAGAGTTGCACACCACATTATTTAACCAGCATTATTTGACCGTCTTGGTTATCTCTACAATATTTCCACTCAGAGGCAAGTGTGAACTATGTCTCTGTGGACATTGCTCTACAAGGATTTGTTTCAGTCTCTGTTTCAATTCTTTGGAAATCTGTCCCTAGACATTGAGTTCCTGAATCATTTGAAACTTCTATTTAAATTCTTGAGTGATTGTTTCAATCTCTCAAAATAGTATCTCCATGAGCACATACATCATGGCTTCCGTCAGCTCCAGATTTACACATTCACTGCTCAGATCAGAGTTCTCTTCCAACTAAAGGTTTGAGACATAAATCAAATTGACTAACATGGCCGAGTCACTCTTCTGAACCAGTCACTGCTGAAGCAGGGGGGACTAGAAATTCTTCAATTTTAATTATGCAACATAGAATCAAAAAGAAAAATGGAGTCATATAAGAAAATGGCCACTCAATACTGTTGTTATTTTGCTAAATGGTTTTTGTCACCAAAACATACTCTGTTGGGGTCTCCCACCTCCACTAATCACTCTCCTTCCACAGGCATACCAGAGTTGCTATGGAGGAGACCTCCCCAGATCTCCCAAAATACAGTGCCCTCGGACCGTCCACTATCGATCGGACTGCCTACGATCCTTGGACCCGCCTACCAGATACTCATCACTGCTCATGATTGGACCGCTGGGGCAGCTTCAAAGGGACTCAAGGGCAGGCTGGGAATTTTTCCTTGTACTTAAGCAAGTCCGATTATTAAAACGAGAGAGCTGTGCTCTGATCAGCAAATCGACAGGGCATTCATTTTCCTTTCGTAGCCTATTCTCCTTCAGGATGTTCAAGCTCTTCAGTACGAACCCAGTCCAAAGTGTTTGTGCGCATGCAGAAACGCACAATACTCTAAGTATTTATCCTGCTTATGCCCTTATATTTGTTCTGCTCTCAACCTTGCCAGAGAAGTTTCTTCTTGACAAAGGAACTGGCGAATGCAGCGAGTCTTTGCCGGTAAAGTGCACATAAGTGATTCTGAGTGTTTGAGGATAAATAGGACATCTGTATCTTACATACTTCAGCAAGGCTCGAGACTTTATGAGTGAGGGGATGGAAAGAATATAAGATTTGGAAGATGGAGGTGACCTTCATAAGATGCTGACTTCTGGGCTGCAGAGATGGCTCAGTGGTTAAGAGCACCGACCGCTTTTCCTAGAGATCCTGAGTTCAATTTCCAGCAACCACATGATGGCTCATAACCATCTGTAATGGTATCTGATGCCCTCTTTTGGTGTGTCTGAAGATAGTAACAGTGTACTCGTATACATTAAATAAATAAATAAATAAAACTTAAAAAATTTAATCTTAAAAAAAAAAAAAAAGAAAGATACTGACTTCTGAGTTGAAGGGGTTTGCAGCCCCATGGGAAGAACAACAATATCAACCAGCCAGACCTGCCCGAGCTCCCAGGGACTAAACCACCAACCAAAGAGAACAGATATTAGGACCCATGGCTCCAGCTGGATATGTAGCAGAGGACTGCTTTATCTGACATCAACGGGAGGGGAGCCTCTTGGTCCAGTGGAGGTTCAAGGCCCCAGTGGGGAATGCTAGGGCAGTGAGGTGGGAGTGAGTGGGCAGGTGGGGAAGCACCCTCATAGAGGCAGGGTGAGGGGGAAGGAGATAGGGGGTTTGTGGAGGGGTAACTGGGAAGGGGGATAACATGTGAAATGTAAATAAATAAGATAATCAATTAAAAAAGAATGCCGACATCTGGACAGCAGATGGAAGACATACACATAAACTCAGAGCAGCTGTGTTTACCTGCAAAACACAACACTGGATCAAGCAGGTTAAAATCCAGTATGTGTAGCGGAGGGACTCCCAACACCCCACTTAGCTGAGTAACTATTAAAATTTTATGATTACTCAGGGAGGGATGGTCACATTTCTTGGGGGGACAGTGAATAAGTTGTCAAATTCCAATGGAAGGCTTCATAGCCATGAACATATTGGAAGCACTAACTTTAGTGAGTGTGATGGTTTGACTCAGAAATGTCCTCATAGCCATGAGTGTTTGAATCAACAAATTAGACCTCATAAAATTGCAAAGCTTCTGTAAAGCAAAGGGACACTGTCAATAGGACAAAACAACAACCAACAGATTGGGAAAAGATCCTTACCAATACTACAACTGATAGAGAGCCAATAGCCTATGTATATAAAGAACTTAAGAAGCTTGACTCCAGAAAATCAAATAACCCTATTAAAAATGGTAACGAGCTAAACAGAGAATTCTGAAACTAAGGAATATCGAATGGCGGAGAAGCACCTAAAGAAATGTTCAACATCCTTAGTCATCAGGAAAATGCAAATCAAAACAACCCAGAGATTCCACCTCACACCAGTCAAAATGGCTAAGATCAANAACTCAGTTGATAGCAGATGCTGGTGAGGATGTGGAGAAAGAGGGACCCTGGAGATCCATCCCATATACACGCGCCAAACCGGGGTGCTATTGTATGTTGGAAAGTACTTGCTGACAGGATCCTGATATGGCTGTCTCCTGAGAGACCCCGCCAGAGCCTGACAAATACAGAGGCAGATGCTTGCAGTCAACCATTGTACTGAGCTCAGGGTCCCTGAAGGAGGAGTTGGAGAGGGGACTGAAGGAGCTAAGGGAGTTTGCAGCCCCATGTGAGGAGCAACTGTCAGCTGGCCAAATCCCCTGGAGCTCCCAGAGACTGGACCACCAACCAAAGAGTACCCATGGCTCTGGCTGCATATGTGGCAGAGGATGGCCTTGTTGGACATCAATGGGAGGAGTGGCCCATGGGCCTGAGGGTGTTCAGTGCCCCAGTGTAGGGGAATACCAGGGCAGGAAGGCGGCAGTGGGTGGGGGGGGGAGGAGAGGCAGGGGGAGGAGGGATGGGTTAGGGGCTTCGGGTGGGGGGTGAGACCTGGAAAGGAGATAATATTTGAAATGTAAATAAAGAAAATATCCAATGAAAGAAAAGAAAAATACTTTGTTTTCAATAGATGGTGCTCTTTGGGAAGCTTAGGGTGCACAGTCTTGTTGGGAGGAGTTCGTGACCAGTGGCAGGACTTTGAGAGTTTAAATGTAGTACATACACCCTCTCTGCTCATGCTTGTGGTTCAAGATGTGACCTCTCAGCTTCCAGATCCAATCAACATGTTTGCTTACTGCCAAACATCCCTAACATCATGGATTCTAACCTTCTAGAGCCATAAGCCCAAGTAAAAATAAGTTGCCTTGGCCATGTTGTTTTATATCAGTAATAGAAACATAACTAATACAGGTGTGTGTGTGTGTGTGTGTGTGTGTGTGTGTGTGTGTGTGTGTGTGTGTGTAAAGGGTATGGAGACAAAACATGAAGTTGAAAGGAGGTGCGTCTCATGTGAGCTTAATTTTTTGGCTTTGGTCCTATGATCTACCTCCAAGCAATGTTGCAGCGGCTGGGAATAAAGTTGTTTGCCTTTCAATTTCATTTACTTATTTTATTTCTACTCTTAGCTGTACCTTGAATTCAAATTATGTCAATTGGATAGAACCTGCTTATAAATATCCACCAAGAATTGCATTTCTAAGAACTTCTTATTCCTACTGGATTTGAAACACAAAGTCAAGAGTCGGCATGACTTATATCTAGTTGGTCATCAATTCAAATTTAATGAGGTATTCATCTAATTTAGAGTTACAGGTTTCCTATGCTTTAAAACAGCTACTCTATATTTATACAGCTAGCAGTATGAGCTATCTTTCCTATGTACACACTGCAAGTCCAAAAGCATACCGCTCTCTGCTTCCTAGTGATTTACTCCGTTCATCTTTATTTCTTTGCACAGCATATTGTTGCCATCGTTTCCCACTGTTCATGTTGCTATCTACTCTGCATCATCCAGCTTTCCACCCCGTGCATTATTTCTGCTGTAGTCTTCCAGTCGCTCATCACCCATTTCATGTCTCTTCTTCTCATAGGCCAGACACGCAACACAGGAGCATCCCATTCAAAAGAATATTTCTGTCACCCATGTACTAGCACGAAGATTGTTGCTTTTTCATATAGGAGGGGATGAGGGGTTAGCATAAATTAGAGAAGGAAAGAAAGACCAGTTAATAATGGCTCTTCATTTCTTCTTACAATGTTCAGATAAATGGACATGGATTAAATGAGCTGTTTATATATTATGTCCTTTCTCTCCTTTCTTCCTCTTCTCCCCTATGCTTCTTTCTGTCTTACTGCCTGTTTCAGTCATTGTTTTATTGCTGTCAAGAGACACCATGACCAAGGCAACTCATAAATAAGAAAAAAACATTTAATTAGGATATTCCTTACAGTTTCCCAGGATTTGTCCATTATCATCATGGTGGCAGGTAGGCAGACATGGTACTGGAAAAGCATCTGAGAGCTTTAAATCCTGGGCCATAGGTAGCAAGCAGAGAGAAAGACTCTGTTTGGTGTAGGATTTTGGAAACCGCAAAGTCCACGCTTGGTGACACACCTTTTCCCACAAGGTCATACCCCCAATCCTTCCCAAATAGTTCATCCCCTGGGTACTAACCATGCAAGTATATGAGCCTATAGGGGACTTTCTCATTCAAACCACCACCAGGCCTTCTCTCCCTGGTCTCCTAAATATAAATGCTGAAATTTTTTAGGATATGCAAATTCATCTTTCTAAGATGTTTACGGAAGCCTCTTCAGTTTACATAAGTAAATGCCTAAGGAAATGCTCAGCCTGTGCTCCCCTGAGGTGTCTGTAAGTTAAAAGTGCTTCTCTGTTGGACTTGGCTCCTTCATCACAAGTTTTCTACCACTAGATACACCTACCAACTTCCCAGAAAGAACACACAGTAGGTTTTGGGGAAAGGTGCAGAGAAAGGAAAGGCTGTTGCAAAGCAGAGAGGTAGCTGTAAGCGAAGAAGAATGGCTTTTAAAATGTTTAACAACACTGACATTGTGCCTATCTCAGATCATTGTATATTTACAAGTGGAGAACAATATAATGGAAGTAGATAGATAATCCTATTGTTCCTCTTCCTACTTCCCTTTTCATATTATATCAATTGTTTTCTTTCCTGTTTAACCTTAGTAACTATACTGGTGTTCTCAAATCCTCATTATAATAATGATAATCTTGAAACGTGTGTCAAAAGTTGTGATCCTGGCCTCTGTCTCTGATATGCCACAGTGCTCACCATCCCTTTGCGAAGTCAAGAAACTTTCTTTGTGCTTTGCTTTTGGTGGTGTTGATCTCTTTGCTGAAAGCAAGCATGCACCTTCCCACGGGACACCAGAACTTCCCACCATTGCAGACACATCTCATTCTAGAAGAATCTCTTTGGTAAGACTACAAAATCAATTGCCCAAATGCTAGTTCTTCCGATACTTGAGGAAACTGTGAACCTCAAATTTTTCTTGTCAATTTGATCCATAACCTTTTAACACTTTTAATGGATCCCATTTCCTATTCTTTTCATTATTTCCACGTTGGTCCTTTCAGAGTTCTCATCTTTATAAAGAGAAAAGCCAGACACATCATGCTAATAAGATTCTGGTCCAGGAGGATTCAGGGAGAAGGTTCCCACACATCTCAACATTAATCTTTTACTGTATTCGTTCAAGAATGGTTTTAAAACAGTTACAGGAAGCCTGGCCTTGTGGTTTCCAGTATTCCCTCTCATATGCATCTTACTATACTCCTGGGACACTAATATCCAAGGAGATCATTGACTTTACTGTAAGTTCACAGAACCCTCTTCCTCTTTTATTTTTCTCCTCAAGATCTGTTTAGAAACGTGTTTTTGCACTTGGGGGCCTAGAGAAACTACAAGGCTAAGTAACTTTAGAGGGAAACAAGTTATAAGACATCTCCTGAGTTGAAAGAGAGGTCAACAATTATATAATTTGGGGGACTCAATATAAAATAAAAGTGTAGGGTCCTTAAGTAAAACCTACTAAAAATTATAGGGTGACGGTAGACCATGGGCCCCATAAGCACAGGTCCCTCTGTGACTCTTAAGTCATGTGCTCATGGAGTGAGATATAGAAGGACTCTGACAAGGGAGAGATTTTCTGTTCTGTAGACACAACTGGTAGATAACTGACAAGTGATTGATAAAATAAAAAATTTCTTCCCAATTACTAAAATATTAAAAAGCTCCCCTTCAGGGCTGGGGAGCTATCTCAGTGGGTAGGAGCACTTGATGTGCAAGCAGGAGATTCTGGATTTGAATTTCTAGCATATAGGTAAAAAACTAGGCATGGCCACATGGGCCTGTAATCCTGAAGCAGAGACAAGCAGAGCCCAGGAGGTAACTGGCCAGCCAGCTTAGCCAAAGCTGTGAGCTTCAGGTTCACCGGAAGACATGGTCTCCTCAGGTCTCCATGTTTACATACACACACACACACACACACACACACACACACACACACACACACACACACACACACAGCATTCCCCCATCTATTAAGCATACATAGAGTGGCTTGGCTAATCATTTAAGTCTGTGTTTCCTTTCCTGCCTTATCATAGTCAGGTAGAAATTTTCTATTTCAGTATAGTAACCTGAACTTAATGTCACTCAACATTTTTCTTACAAAATACTATTATTTTCTGTAAATATTAATTGCACAAGAGGAATTATAGAAAAGACATACAGTCTTATCTATTATAAACAGGGTTTGCAGTGCAATACTTCCATAAAAACAGTCCTTGCAATCAGGTGGTTTCCATTTAAAGCCAACAAGATGAAATAAATTGTTTGGGAAGCCTGAGAAGGGCAAGTTGGTCTGGTTTGAATCTTCAGTTGTGCATGGCTGGGACACAGTGAGCTCTGCTCATTTCAAAATATACAATTGTGTGTGTTAGTGTTATGTTTTCAGGGTGAGTAAAAGTAGCTTAGGGCTCAGTTCTTGCACTTATTGGTGTCCTGACTTGACCTGTTATAGTACAGAACTGTTACAGTAAGGCATTGGAAGTAGAAAGCCTATAGATCATATTTAGTTTGTTCAGCCGCTAATAGAGCTTTAGATGGGTGCTTCTCACCCTCTTCAAGCTTGACCTTCCTATCTAACAAAATCACTCACCACTTCCAAGTTAAGTTAGCAAATTGGCAGTCAGCTTCCAAATGAACCCAGTTGGTGCCACTGAAGAGTTTTTCTTCTATTGGTGATAGTCTCTGAGAGATAGAGATATTCCCAAATAAGGTCCCTTCCCTTCAACGCTTTATAGTCTGTAACTCAGCTATGAAAAAAAAAATGAATTTATGAAATTCTTGGGCAAATGGATGTATCTGGAGGATATCATCCTTAGTGAGGTAACCCAATCACAAAAGAAGTCACTAGATATGCACTCA
>NC_034591.1:28792272-28795595 GCF_900095145.1 Mus pahari | reverse complement strand
AGGCCCCTTGGTCTTGCAAACTTTATATGACTCAGCACAGGGGAATGCCAGGGCCAAGAAGTGGGAGNGGGTGGGTAGGGGAGCAGGGGTGGGGGGAGGGTATAGGGAACTTTCGGGATAGCATTTGAAATGTAAATAAAGAAAATATCTAATAAAAAAAAGAAATGAAACAATTACAGAAGACAAATATAAATGAAATAGGAAATGATAAAACTTACATGAGAGTTCAAGCCTGTTAATGAACTCAGAGGCGTCTGGCAAACAAGGCTTTTCAAAGGAGGTATGATCCAGAGAAGCCTTCGAGAAGCGATGTCCACATTGGGATTGAGGAAACATCCTAAGGAATAGATCAAGTAGTAACAAAGCTAGGGAGAGTCTGGAAGTGCTAGAGAACTTATAAAAAGCATTTTGAACTTAAGGATTGTTAGCTCTAAGTCTTTTCTAGGATCTGTACTGAATGCAGAGGCAGAAATTTCCTAGGATACAATGTAGATCTGCAAAAGTTAATGATAAGTATTAATAATTCAAGTACAATGTTGTACAGACAAAGAATTTTAAAACAACTGAGGCTGTAGCATAGGAACCATCTAGAAAGTCCTATTTCCTTCTAGGACTGTGTAGCCACCCATCAGGTCACTATAGCGCTTGGCAGCATCAGTCCAGTGTTCATTCAGGAATGCCCACTCCTCTCAAAAAGGGAACCCCTCCTTCTTCCTTCTTTAAATCTCCAGACTTAAAGGACTGGGATAAAATCAGACTCAAATGTAATTTCAATGAGTAAAGCAATTAAAAAGACTCATGGGCACAAAAATATTACACATTTCAGAACCTGGAGAATTCTAAATAATCTCATAATGAACCAGACAAAGAAGGTTGAGCCAAAGTCACTGACAGGACTTTGTGTTTACATAACAAAAATGTCACAAACCAATTACATTCTATAGAGCATTCCTATTGCTAGGAATTGTATCATGTACTTAGCAGCATCAAAAAATTTCATCTTCCTCAAACTTATGTAATAGAGATATTATTTTCTCTTTATAAGAAAAGCGGTATTAGTGATGTTATTTGATATTATCTAACCTGGCTAAGACCACCCAGACCCAAGGTATCCTTTTTTTAGGATAGGGTTTTCTTCCTATGTGATACTGGATTCCACATTGCAAAGTTATGCCAAACAGAAGAATCTTTTCATTGTTTTCATGTTAAGACTGTATTCGTAATTTATTCTAGTGAAACACTTTTGAGCTCTTTTCTCTGCTTTTCTTTTTCACCCTGACTCTGCATCTTAATTGTTTTTATAGAAATGTAATGAGACCCTGAGTCAAGTAGGGATGCAGCCCTGGTAGGCACCATCCTGCAAGACTAGATACACTGCTGTTTGTTATCTGAGCATGGAGAAGGGTGAAAGGTGTTCAATGTCTGTCTGTCTTCACTTTTCAACAACACTAACATTTGCTAGTGCTTCCTATTTCTCCCATGGAAATAATACCACTAAAAGGAAGGAGAGGAGCTAGCAAGGGGAAGCTTTCTATAGTAGGGACTGCATGATTGATGTACCTATATAGCCTAGATGATATTCTCATCCAGTTATTGTTACCACAGAGAAAGAAGCAAAGCAAGCTTAACTGGTATGTCAATGATTTTCAGCAAGATGTTATTTTCAGACTTCCAGAAACCCTTGAATCAGTATAACAAACTTAGACATGTAGTGGGAGACAATGGAAAGGGAGTGAGTCAAATCAAGACAAATGTTTTAATATTGTAGAAAATACAGAACTACTTGATACTTCACTCTGTTTGTGCACAGGTCTTATAGAATCCTAATATAAAGAATTTGATTTCATAAAAAGGCTAATACTGAAGAGTATCTTTAACCTCCAGTCTTTACATTTTAAAACATCCTTTCCAATCCCCTGAGTAAGATTGTTTTGAGTTTGCATGGCAACTTTTTTCTCTTATTAGGATAACTTGATGGGCGACTTGCCTTTGAGTTCTTTCTCCTTAGCAATGGTCTTGTTGATTTTCATCTGAGTCTCTTAGTCAAAAATCCTTGGTAAATGGTGCGTAGCAATTAGCAACTTCCCTTCAAGGTACCTTCCTGCACAAGTTGCCTCTTTGTCACTTGTGAAGAAAAAGCCTGAGTGACAATCACTGTCTCTCCTATCTGCTCCTATTATTATCATTAGAAGTTGTGTTGTCAACTTACTCTGAAAGGAGCACATTGTCATTAGGCAGGTGATCTGTTCCTGTAGCAGTCATTAAAACCTCCCTTGGAGGCAACAGCAGCATTTCCAACAGGCACTTAAGAGAACAGATGTGTAGCCTGTAGGTGCCAGCTGTAAGAAGGAAAAACTAAAACTGGCAGCATTCAATAAACAATATTTGAAGGCTGAAAATTCTTGGAGCTTTAACTGACTATTACAGTTGGCATTCTTTGATCTTTTACAGTGATCAACTGCTAGCTTGAAAATTACTGAGTAATATTTAAAGTCTGATGGGAATATTTTCTGAAATGAAAGCTTTATGTAGCTCTTTAGTTTTGATGAATAATAATTAAAACAATATTAGGTATTCCATCTATTATCTGAGTAGAATATCTGGACTGTATGGTTAGAGCCACTCACTACTGAAACCAGCCATGGCTCCACCCAGCCATGGGTGGAGGGGTCACAGCAACATGTAAGTTCTAATCTAGGAAAGTATGGTAGGAAATGGCACTGCTCAAACTTCTTCTTTCTTGCTTTGCTGCCATCTATGAGAACCTGGGTCTGATTCATCCCCAACAATCCCTCCCTAGTCAACATTTTCTCTGACTGCCATGGTTGGATCACAAAGCAATTTGACATATAAGAAATACAGTGTCTGGGGAAGGAGGGCCATCTTTGCACCGGTGCACTGCCAGGGAGAGGGCGGCCTGCAGAAGCGACACAGCTTCTGGAAAAGATCCCATTTCTGGCTCCAGTCACACGGCACCTTTCCCACCCGAGGAAGGGTGTCTGCCCAGGAGGAGTCTCAAGGCCTGAGCTGGCAGGAGAGCCATCTTTGGTCCAGTTCGCTTAGGCTCCAATCTGCGCTGGGGAGAGTGTGGACCACAGAAGCTACACAGCTTCGGGACAGACAGAAGCAACCTAACTTCTGGAACAGACCCTGTTTTGGCTCCAGAAATTTGAACACCTTTTTTTGCCAGAGGAAATGGGGCCACCTGTGAGGGCTCTGTCTGCCAGAGCAGGAGAGAAAGTCATATTGTGTCCAGGGTCCCTCAGTGGCTAGTCTGTGCAAGTGAGTGAATAAACTGCAGAGGCAACACATCTTCTGGGACA
>NC_034591.1:28780680-28789023 GCF_900095145.1 Mus pahari | reverse complement strand
AGAAAGTACCCAAGGAGCTGAAGAGGTCTGCAACCCTATAGGTGGAACAACAATATGAACTACCCAGTACCCTCAAAGCTCGTGTCTCTAGTTGCCTATTTTGCAGAAGATGGCCTAGTCAGCCATCATTGGGAAGAGAGGTCTCTTGGTCTTGCAAACTTTATATGCCCAAGTACAGGGGAACACCAGGGCCAAGAAGTGGGAGTGGGTGGGTAGGGGAGCAGGGAGGGGAGGGTATATGGGACTTTCGGTATAGCATTTGAAATTTAAATGAAGTAAATACCTAATACAAATTGAAAAAAAATAAAACAAACAAACGAACAAACAAACAAACAAACAAACAAAAACAGCTCACTTAAAGAAATACAGAAGAACACAGGTAAATAGAACCCCTTAAAGAGGAAACACACAAATCTCTTAAAGAAATACCGGAAAACACAACCAAACAAGTGAAAGAATTGAACACAAACATCCAGGATCTAAAAATGGAAATAGAAACAATAAAGAAATCACAAAGGGAGAGATCCCTGGTGATAGAAAACCTAAGAAAGTGATCAGGGTACATAGATTAAAGCATCACACAACAGTCAAAGAAAATGCAAGATGCAAAAAGCTCCTAACCCAAAACATCCAGGAAATCTAGGACACAATGAGAAGACTAAACCTAAATATAAAAAATATAGAAGAGAGCAAGATTCCCAACTCAAGGGGCCAGTAAATATCTTCAACAAAATTATAGAAAACTTCCCTAACCTAAAGAACGAGATGCCCATAACCATACAAGAAGCCTACAGAGCTCCAAACTGATTGGACCAGAAAAGAAATTCCTCCTATCACATAACAAACAAAACACAAAATGTGTAAAACAAAGAAAGAATATTAAAAACAGTATGGGGAAAATGTCAAATAGCATATGAAGGCAGACCTATCAGAATTATTCCTGACTTCTCAACAGAGACTCTAAAAACGAGAAGCTCCTGGGCAGATATCATACAGACCCTAAGAGAACACAAATGCCAGCCCATACTACCATACCCAGCAAAACTCTCTACAATAGTTGGAGAAACCAAGATATTCCATGACAAAACCAGATTTACACAGTATCTTTCCACAAGTCCAGCCTTACATAGGATAATGATGGAACACTCCCATACAAGAAGGGAAACCACACCCCAGAAAAATCAATCTTTCAACAAACCCAAAAGAAGATAGCCACACAAACACAATTCCACCTCTAACAATAAAAATAACAGGAAGCAACAATCCCTGGTCCTTAATATCTCTTGACATCCGTGAACTCAATTCCCCAATAAAAAGACATAGACTAACAGACTGGATAGGTAAACAGGACCCAGCATTTTGCTGCATACAGGAAATGCGCCTCAGTGACAAAGTCAGACACTACCTCAGAGTAAAAGGCTAGAAAACAATTTTCCAAGCAAACAGTCCCAAGAAATAAGCTGAAGTAGCTATTCTAATATCGAATAAAATTAACTTTCAATCGAAAGTTATCAAAATAGATTGGGAAGGAAATTTCATACTCATCAAAGGGAAAATCTACCAAGATGAGCTCTCATCAATTGTACTCCAAATGCAATGGCACCCACATTCATAAAAGAAACTTTACTAAAGCTAAAAGCATATATTGCACCTCACACAATAATTGTGGGGGACTTCAACACTCCATTCACACAAATGGACAGATCATGGAATCAGAAACTAAACAGAGACACAGTGAAACTAACAGATAATGAGCCAAATGGATTTAGCAAATATCTACAAAACATTTCATCCTAAAACAAAAGAATATAACTTCTTCTCAGCTCCTCATGGTATCTTCTCCAAAACTGACCATATAATTGGTCACAAAACAAGTCTCAACAGATACAAGAAAATTGAAATAATCCCATGCATCCTATCAGATCACCATGGACTAAGGCTATTCTTCAATAACATCAAAAACAACAAAAAGTCCACATACACACGGAAGCTGAACAATTCTCTACTCAGTGGTAACTTGGTCAGGGAAGAAAAAAAAGAAAGAAGTTAAAGACTTTTAGAATTTAATGAAAATGAAGACACAACATACCCAAACTTATGGGACACAATGGAAGCAGTGCTAAGAGGAGGCTCTGAGTGCCTCCAAAAAGAAACTGGAGAGAACATACACCAGGAGCACATCTTAAAGCTCTAGAACAAAAAGAAGCAAACACATCCAAGAGGAGTAGATAGCAGGAAATAATCAAATTCAGGAATAAAATTAACCAATTAGAAACAAAGAGAACTATACAAAGAATTAACCAAAACCAGGAGCTGAATCTTTGAGAAAATCAACATGATAGATAAACCCTTAGCCAGACTAAGCCGAGGGCACAGAAACAGTATCCAAATTAACAAAATGAGAAATGAAAAGGGATACAAAACAACAGAAACTAAGGAAATTCAAAATATTATCAGATCCTACTATAAAGGCCTATACTAGAAAGGAGATAACAACTGAAATGTAAATAAATAAAATATCCACTAAAGAAAGAAAGAAAATCCCCTCGCCACAAAATAAACTAAACACTAAATGAACAAAACAAAAAGAGAATATTAAATGGTTTAAGAGAAACAAAGTAATATATAAAGGCTGACCTATCAGAATTACCCCAGACTTCTTAGCAGAGACTCTAAAACCCAGAAGATCCTGTACAGATATCATCCAAACCTTAAGAGAACATACATGCCAGCCCTTACTACTATACCCAGCAGAAACTCTTAATCACAATAGATGGGAGAAAACAAGATATTCCATGACAAAACCAAATTCAAACAGTATCTTTCTACTAATCTAGCCCTACAGAAGATACTGGAATGAAAACATAAGAAACTAAACATTACACAACAAACCCAAAAAGAAGAGAGTGATAAACACATAATACCAGCTCCAGAAACAAAAATAACAGGAACTAACAATCATCTGTCTTTAATATCTCCAACATCAATGGACTCAATTCCCCAATAAAAAGACACAGGCCAGCAAACTAGATATGCAAACAAGATCTAGCATTTTGCTACAAACAAGAAGCACACCTCAGTGACAAAGACAGACACTAACTCAAGAGTACAAGTCTAAAAAAAATTTTTTTTCCAAGCAAATGGTCCCAAGAAAGAAGCTACAGTTGCCATTCTAATATCCAATAAAATAGACTTTCAACCAAAATTATTAAAATAGATGGGGAAGGACACTTCATATTCATCAAAGGAAAAATCCACCAAGAGGAAGTCTCAGTTCGGAACATTTATGCCCCAAATGCAAGGGCACCCACATTTATAAAAGCAATGTTACTAAAGCTCAAAACACATATTGATTTTTACACAATAATAGTGGGAGATTTCAATACCCAACTTTAGTCAATGGGTAGGACATGGAAGCAGAATGACTAAGATCAAGTGATAGCACATGCTGGCAAAGATGTGGAGAAAGGGAACACTCCTCCATTGCTGGTGGGATTGCAATCTGGTAAAATCACTGTGGAAATCAGTCTGGAGGTTACTCAGAAAACTGAAAATATTTCTACCTGAAGACCCATCAATACCAATCTTAGGCATATACCCAAAAGATGCCCCACCATACCACATGGACACATAGTCCACCATGTTCATAGCAGCTTTATTTGCAATAGCCAGAAGTTGGAAACAACTCAGATGTCCCTCAACTGAAGAATAGATACAGAAAATGTGGTTCATTTACACTATGGAAGGCTATTCAACTATTAAAAATTAGGAATTTTGCAGGCAAATGGATGAAACCAGAAAATATTATCCTGAGTGAGGTAACTCAGTCCCAAAAAGACATGCATAATATATACTCATTGATAAGTGGATATTAGCAAAAAAGTTCAGAATACCTATGATACAACTTATAAACCATAAGAAATGTAATAAGCAGAAAGACTCGAGTGAGGAGGTTTCAATCTCACTTAGAAGTGGGAAGGAAATAATCATAGGAGACAGAGGGAAGGAGGGACCTGGGTGGGAGATGTGAGGGGGAACAGGATCAGATATGAGGGGACAAGAGAGAAGCCCAGAGGGCTAAGAGAATGGATGGAAATAAGCAGTCTCAAGGGGTGGAAGGGGGGGGGGTTCTAGAAAGTACCAGAGACCCAGGAAGTGAGAGACTCTCAGGACTCAGTGGGGGTAAAGTTAGCCAAAATGCCTAACATTGGGGAGAGGTATCTTGAAGAGTTTGCCTCCAGTTGATAGACAGGGCCTCAAGAGAAGGAGCAGGGTTACTAACCCACAGTCAAAATTTCTGACCCAGAATTGTTCCTATCTAAAAGAACTACAGGGACAAAATGGAGAAAAGTCTGAAGGAAAGGTTGTCCAATGCTGGACCAACTTGGGATTATCTTGGCGGGGTTGGAGGGCAACCATCAAGGCCTGACACTATTACTGATGCTATGATGTGCTTATGGATGGGAGCCTGGCATGGCTGTCATCTGAGAGACCCTACCAGCAGCTGACTGAGACATAGGCAGAATTCTACTTACACCCAACTATTGGAAGTCAGGGACCTCTATGGCTGAATTAGGGGAAGGATTGAAGAAGCCAGAAGGGAGAGTGATCCCATAGGAGACCAGCAGACTCAACTAATCTAGACCCCAGGGAGCTCCCAGAGACTGAGCCACCAAATAGGAATACACATGGGCTGATCTGAGGCCCCTGGCACATATATAACAGAGGTCTGCCTGGCCTGGCCTCTGTGGGAGAAAAGGGAAGGAGGAATGGAATGAGGAATTTTGAGAGAGGGGACTGAGGTGGGCAATGACTAGAATGTAAATAAATAAAACAACTTTAAAAATCTAGGCTTGCATTAGTAAATTATTTTTATTTTCTATATACTTTAGGTCATGATTTTATATAAACTCCTTTTAAGAGATTTTAGTTTCAAATTTAACTTTAACTATGCAGGTTGGGAATGAATAAAGTGATCTCTCCACCCATAAATATCCAATTATCTAAACTCTGACAGTCATCTCTACTTCCCCTTAAGATAGATGTGGTCAGTTACAGATGTGCTTCTCCAACATTGATGCTGGTGACCCAGCACCCAAGAAGTATCCTGTGACTCAGCTGCCCCTACAGAGGTCTTATGTAATGTGTAATTTATCACTATGTCTGATCACAAATAACTTGTTCAAGCTGTTATAGACACTTTGCAAAATCCTTTATTGTTTTTGTTGTTTCTTTACTATTTGTACATTTTGTAGAAATGATTCATATAGAAAAAATTATCATTTTCTATCAGGAAAATTAAGTCATCAGGTGACCTAATTTCTCGAAATCTTTTTTTGTTTGTTTGTTTTGTTTTTTGTTTTGTTTTTTGTTTTTTCGAGACAGGGTTTCTCTGTGTAGCCCTGGCTGTCCTGGAACTCACTTTGTAGACCAGGCTGGCCTTGAAATCAGAAATCCACCTGCCTCTGCCTCCCGAGTGCTGGGATTAAAGGCGTGCGGCACCATGCCCGGCAATTTCTCTAAATCTTATACCAGAGACAACTCTTCCTGGGACATAAAGAAAATAAAAAGGAGAAAATGCAATTATTTTCTTCTCCTCTATATAATTATAGATAGGTAATAAATGGATCATTGATTAGATAGACCATTAGATAGATGATGAATAGATGGATAGATAAATTATAGATAGATAGAAAGATAGATAGATAGATAGACATATATATATAATGAGTGGATAGATAATAGATATATTATAGATAGAAGATAGATAGATAGATAGATAGATAGATAGATAGATAGATAGATAGATAGATAGATAGATAGATAGACATGATAGATAATTTCTATTTTGTGCTATCATAAGGGAAATAGGCAAAGGATAGTGTAATAAGCACCATATAAAATCTGTTTTGTCCTTGCAAAAATAATTGAATAATATAAAAGTTCAATAAATTAAGAATAACAATTCATCTACACCACCCACCTTATTCTATACTATCTTGTATCTTATAAAATAATACAGTGAGTGAAGTAGTCCAGACCCAGAAAGACAAATACCACATATTCTCTCACATCAACAGTTCTTAGTTCCAAATTCTCAGGTATACAACATGGAGTGATCACAGAAACCAGGGAGCTGTAAAGGAACACAGCTGGTGGGAGAGAAATATCAGGATAGAGGTGGGAAATGAAATAACAGGGAGGGGCTTCAACTGCAGAAGAGGAGGGGGAGGTCAGTACAGAAGGAGAAACAGAGATAAGAGATAAATAGTACAAAGCATTGGGTTTTTTGTTGTTGTTGTTGTTTTTTATTATTTTATAAAAGCTCAAGGAATCATTTTTTATTTATCAAAAATTAAACACAAGATATATAGGTGTATATATACACACATATACACACACCACCACACCAGGACCAGGCAGTGTAAATATCTTTTTGAATGATTGGTTGGATAAATCTAAGTGACTCACTGGATCTGACCTGAAAACCTCATACTTTCCAAAAATACGATGCAAGGTGCCAAGGGAAGGAAGCAGTTAAACAGTCTAGCCGTTAACACCTATGAACCATGACAAGATCCACATAAAGGCATACTAAGTGACACTCACATATTAGTGACAATCAATGGCTTTCTAATTAGACTTAAAGCCCTCTAAACAAGAGCAAAATTGTGCCTGGTACTAAAAACCTACCCAGCTTCCCAGGGCTAGTGAGGTCATAGACCTTGGAAAAGATGATCCTTATACACACAGAGAAGTGTAGCTACCAGCCCTCATCAAATAATCACTTCTTCACAGCAAATGGAGACCATCAGAGAAAACCACCACAATGTTGTACAATGAAGAGATCCACAAATTTTTGTGTGGGCTTCCTTGTTTTTACCAAAACTCAGAGGTGTGTCTATAGTGTTCTAAGGTAATGCCAAGGCTTATATGCTATCACTTAAGTTTGAGGAGACAAAGAAAAGGACCATCTCTGAGCCTACATGCATCACATGGGATCCAGTGTTGTTCCTGTCTGTAATTCACCAACCATTGAAAGCCCCAGTGTTCAAGATATTCAACAGTGTAGACATAGGGTAGATGTGGGAATTAGCAGGACCTGGTTTGGGCTACCAGCTCCTGCTCCAGCTGTGACCTTGCAAGGAAGTGTCACTTTATGTATCTTTAGGTTGAGATTACATTAGCTTCTTGATAAACTCAATAGTGTGTGCTTTTAATTGCTATTTTCCAAGGCCTCTAACATTGGAATCTGTATATTGAGTGCCACATTTGGGAGGGAATAAGTAAGTTATTTCTATATTGTTAAAAATATTAAAAATGATTAGGAATTCACAAGTATGGGATTTTAAACAGGTGAAATTGGCATTTATTAAAGTTTGTGGTTGTAAAGTTAGTATTGAATAGGATATTGAAAATTTGGCACACAATTTTTTTTTATTAAATTAATCCTTTGACTGATATGTGACTATAATGTATTCCAGTTGCTCAGAGAACCCTTCCTCTCTTATATTAGAAACCATACAAGATTATTTTTCTCAATGATTTTTGTTAGTATTACTGTGAGCTTTTGGACTTATGTGTGTTCATGCCTGAAACAATGTTTTCAAGCAGACCTACCTGAGACATTCTGAGGATAAACTGTGTTCTAGTGAGCCCTCTAGGTAGGTGGCCTCGTTTTCACCAAAGCTTTGTCCCAAACCACCTGATCTCCAAGTGAAAGGCAACCACTGTGAAATATGTGCTTGGAAAGAAACTGGAGGATTGGCAGTTGCTGAAAGTTCAAAAAGGAAGACATAGTAGGATTTGGGGGAGAAGGTGTGAGAGGGAGAGACAAGGACACAGAGAGACACTATTATCTTAAACAAGAAGAAGCCAGGGGGAGACTTTCTTTTATTCCTATGAAGGAATGGTGTAGTACTGACAACACAAGGGATTTTTTTTTTTCCTCTCCCATTTTTTTTCTGCTGAAGGAGAAAAGAAGTAGAAGGATTAAATCAGCTCACCACGTGATTAGGTGTGATCCTACAGTCATCATTGTCACTTCTCCAGGACTCAGTTTGCTCATCTAAACAAGACTGGGTACACTCAGGATTTCTAAATTACTCCTTAGGATAAAGTCCATTTTGCTGGAGACTATTAAACAATAGGAGGAACTGAGCTACTGGGGATATTTGCAGATTGCTATGTGAAGTTTGATGGGTAGTGTCTGTCCCATCCTTTTTTTTTTTTTTTTTTTGATATTTTTTTTATTTATATTTCAAATGCGGAAAGTTCCCTATACCCTCCCCCCGCCCCTGCTCCCCTACCCACCCACTCCCACATCTTGGCCCTGGCCTTGCC
>NC_034591.1:28772889-28780135 GCF_900095145.1 Mus pahari | reverse complement strand
AGATTCTGCTGAAGGGACCCTGATATAGCGGCCTCTTGTGAGGCTATGCCAGTGCCTGGCAAACACAGAAGTGGATGCTCACAGTCAGTTATTGGTGTCTGTCCCATCTTAATCCTCCCACTGAGAGACCAGATGAACTCTATCTTGGGTTCAGGCTCCATCTTAAAGAACCTGATTTAAGGTTGAACTAGAGTTAATCAACAAGCCCGCCCCTAGCACTAGTCCCCAGGTCACTCCCTAACAACCACCAACCAGGAGGAAAGCAGAAATTACAGTTGTACCTAAAGATATTTACTTATGGAAGTTCATGGTTTGGCTCCCAGCAACAGCTAATCATTCTAAAGGGCAACAAATTCTGTACTACCCACCAAGTAGATGTGTGCCAAGCTGGAAACACCCTTGCTGGTTTACTTGCCTTTATAAATGCTTGCTTGAAACTGGGCTCAGGGGTTCATCCTCCTGTCCTGCTGCATCAGTGAGGACAGGGTGGTCCATGCTCAAGCTTGAATAAAACCCTAGTGAGATTGCATCGGAATCGGCTCCTTGGTGGCCGTTGGGGTTCGTGAAATGGGCACAACATCACTTATAGAATGCAGAGGAACAAGGTAAAGGCTGAGAAGGAGGATGGGTAGCCTTCCAGTAGGAAACGGATGAGGAGTCAGTTCAAGGAAGAAACCCCTTGGAAAGGCATGTTGCCTGCCGGGCTGGGCTGGGCAGGGAAAATACAGAAGTTATTAAAGAGGACAGGAACATCTTCGTGAGTCATATTTTTCCTCGATGCTAGAAGAATTCAATATTTTGTAATCTAATTGCCCCTAAGCATCCAAGTGGCAAAGATTTGGATCCCAGTTTCCATCATCTAGTGACTTCTGTTACAGAATCTTATTTGTGAAATACAGACAATTCTGTCTCGTTCTATTGAAATACTCAACAATATAAGATATAGTAAATGTCAAAAACAGTGCCAGCGTTACAGTAACACAACAGCAGGTAATTGTGCCTACCAGTCCCTGTCTGGTAGTCTTATATCAGAAACTATCTATACAACTTCATTAGAACAGATCCCAGCAGCACAAGGACAGGGTAGGTGTGCGGGACTTAAAGTCAGGAGATCAAATTTTATAGTGGCAGACACAGTCTCTAATTAGCTGTCATACCCAAGTAAAAAAATAAAAATTCAGTTTTCTTATTCTAAAACATTTCAATTTGTAGTAAATGATGCCTTAAATTGTTTTATAAATCTAAAATCCTATCTTCAGCCCTTGACTTAATGTTGATGTCACCTACTAATATCCATAGAGATGATAAAAGCAAGCAAACAAACAAAAAACTATGTTACTCACTTCTCATCACTATGACAAAATAACTGAGCAAATCAACTTAAAGGAAACACATATTTATTTTGGGTTCATGATTTTAGATGTCATATGTCATAGTTTATGGTCACCTAGGTCCTTTATCGTGGGTCTGTGGTGAGGCAGAGTGTCATTGCTCACTTCGTGGTAGCTGGAAGTTGAAAGTAAGCCTACACTGGGAGGCAGGTGTGTGTGTGATGTGTGTGATGTGTGTGTGTGTGTGTGTGTGTGTGTGTGTGTGTGTGTGTATGTGTGTGTGAGAAAGAGAAAGAGAGAGATGGGGGAGAGACATAGAGAGTCAGAGAGAGACAGAAAGACAGAAAGAGAGAGAGAGGGAGGGAGAGAGAGAAAGAGAGAGAGAGAGCCTACACTGAGAGCCTTCCATTTCTGCTTTCTTCTTTCCATATAGGTATACGGAATATTGGATAACAACAACAACAACAACAACAACAACAACAACACACACACACACACACTGCACCTGGGGTCTTCTGCCTTAGTTATTCTCACACATACCAAGAATCTCTGGAAATGCCCTTACAAACATCCTCAGACAATCTACTAGGTGTCTCTAAATCCAATCACACTGACAACTACAAAATGAACCACTACAAGAATTTCTTGCCAAACTCCTTAAAAACAACTTGAAACACTTGCATAGCATGGCTTTCTCATTTAGGAGTTTGTGTAAATAGAAGTTCAAACCCTTGAGGCTGGAGGCATGGTTCAGCAGTTAAGAGCACTTACAGCTCTTGCAGAGGACACATATTCAGTACCCAAGAACCAACATCATAAGGTTCACAAACACCTATCACTCTAGTTCCAGGGAATCTGACACCTTCTCCCGGTCCTCATGAAAACCCAGACACACAAGGCAGGCATACAGACAATACATAAATAAAACTAAATCTTAAAAAGAAGTTCAAGATCGTCTAATACATTCCATGGAAGCCATTAAGGATGTTAATTCCTGTGAGTCACACAACAGAAATTCGTTGAGTGCCTATTATGTTCCAAGAACTGTATCATGTCTAGAGGAATCATGAAAAATATACAAACTCCCTGTTCAGGAAACTCTCAGTGTACTAAAAACTACACATCATGGAGTCCAGTGTGCTGTGTAAAGGACATTCTGCAGGAGCACAATTATGTCGATTAAAAGGAAGGTCTTTGGACAGTTTCCAGATGAAGCAAAATGTCATCTGAGAATTAAATCCAGAGCAATGAGGAATTGGATCTGTGTTTGAAAGAGAAGAATTCCATACCAAGAGACCTGCAAAAGAAGAAAAACACCTGCTGAGGCTGGTGCCATCTGAGGCACCCCAGCAGAATGTACAGATTTGCTTTCTTCTGACATCAGTGTCTTCTCAACAGACTAAGTGATCCAAAGATAGTTCTAAATGCCACATGGTAGTCAAGTTTGAGTTGTCAAAAAATAAAACCCAATTTAAACCAACATATGGAAAACAAATCAAGCTTTAATCTATAGTATTAGATATCTCACAAAGAATAAAAAAAGAAAAGAAAGAAAGAAAGAAAGAAAGAAAGAAAGAAAGAAAGAAAGAAAGAAAGAAAGGAAGGAAGGAAGGAAGGAAGGAAGGAAGGAAGGAANAGGAAGGAAGGAAGGAAGGAAGGAAGGAAGAAAGAAAGGAAGGAAGGAAGGAAGGAAGGAAGGAAGGAAGGAAGGAAGGAAGGAAGGAAGAAAGCTTAATCATTAAAAGTCAATAACAGTTAACAAATAAAATACTAGCCAAGGTCACACAACAGGACTAGCCTACCGGGAACATTGACAGTTGTGGGGCCATCCCCACTAGGCATCTGTTGTCATGCCCTGGACTCTTTTGGCTCCTGGCTATCTGTACTTTCTGCTGCATTCTTATCTCTGCTAAGCTAATACAGATAATACTGTTGCCGTTCCTTTTCTTTTCCCCCATAGCTGCACCCCAGTTTCCACAGATATTATAGGAAGACATCTGCCACAAAAGGATCTTGTCTCTTATTCTCTTATCTGTTCATAGCTGTTGAACTGCAAGGGAACACACACACACACACGTCCACTACATGTTATCTCATTCCCAGATCATAGAAATATTTTGATCATTTGCAATAATAGGCACTGGGTATATGAAAGTGAAATGTTTTGTAAGCATAAAGTATTATTAACACCAGTGATTAAGTTTTGTCAGTAAAAATTATAAACCATCTATCTAATCTGTGCTCTTTGTAACAAGGGAACAGTTGTCATTTTCTCTGAAATGATCTAAATCAGCTGCATTTTAATGTGAGGCTGAACATCATTACATTATAATATACTAAATTTCTTCAAAGGGGATATTTGCATATTTAAATTTAAATGAAGTTTGAACAAACCTATTATATTAATGTCCTAAGTGATAAGTGCATTATTTTGTATAACATGGCTTATACTCTTTATAGACATTATGTTAAGTATTTTGAATAATATTTTTAAGGATTCCATTTTTAGCATAATATCTGGGGATCTCCCTAAGGGTAAAGAGTACTGTATTCCTTGACTGTAGGTTTGACACAAATCTGGAACTCTATTAGCTCAAACACTGCTTTTGATGTCAAATTATTGTGAGAACTGACATTTATGCTGTATTAAAGGACATTAGGTCAGCTGCTGCAATCTCCCAAAAGACCCGAGTGCTGTAGAACATTGAAGGAAAATTCCTTGCTCACATCACAGTTCAATATGGATCAACATGGTTCTTATCTTCACAGACTCTTGGAAGCACAGGTCCCTTCCCTCTAGTGGTCCATTCCTTCCTTAAGACCTTGGAGTCCACCACAGAGCACATTGCTCTACAGAAGAGAAGAAAAAGACACTATGATAGAACTCCAAGGGTAAGTTTGAATGTCTTGTCTGTAAGGTTCTGGATCAGAGCTCAACCTTTATATTAGTTATTCTTCTTGTTGCTATAGCCTAACACCTAACAGAAATCAGCTTAAGGCAAGATTTACTTTGGTTCACAGTTGAGACGGTACAAATCCATCATTGTGAAGAAGAGACCAAAGCATGAATCTTCTAGCTCAGATTTCCATAGACTAGAAAATTGAGAAGTGGGAATAAAGGGGCTCAACTTCTTTTCGCCTCCTTTCCTTTCTATTCAGTTCTGGAGCCCATGGTGCTAACCACACTGAGCACATCCAGAGTGAGCTCTCTCTTTTTAACCATATCTGGGAAGCCTCACAAGTCAACAGTAGGCACCACTCATGCCCAGGCAATTCACAATCCCATCAACCCAACAATCCAACTCAACCATCACACTCACACGCTTGCTGTTGCTGAGAACAACAGCCAAATTGTCCTCTTTTCCCTTTGAAAACTTACATGAAGATGCAGACTGAGACTGAAGGTGAGCAGAGGTGGGTCTGGGAGTCCAGACAAGGAACTCCAAAATGATGAAACCGGTAGCTTCTATACAATGGGTCGCTTGCTACTCTTTTTCCCTCTCAGGGAGAGAAACTGCTAGTATAGTAAAATCCCCAGAAACAGTTTGCTCACATCAGAAAGATAAGGTTTCTTCATCTTGGGGAAATTTAGCATGTGTAAAGATGTCTCAGTACACTAGCTCAAGTGCCAATAAACTAGAATTACTTCAGCAAAGAAAAAAGCCAGGGACCTTGAGGAATTTGCTTCCCTAGGAAAATTAGTAAAAAGAAGTCAGGGAGCCGAATTACTTGGGTCTTTGCGCTGCCCTTCATCTTTCAAAGTTGTGACAAACTCTGGGGTGTACATGAAAAACCTTGAGATAGCTGTAGTTTGATTTGATTACAACAGGAAATAATGAGCTGTTCAATAGATAGCGAGAAAAAGCCTAGACAAGGCTAAGCCTAGGTTTTCTGTAACCATTTTTACATCTGAGGCTCAGGCAACTAGAAGATAATTGAATTTTAGATCATGATTATAAAGTACTTAGTTCCAAGAAAGCTTAGTCTCGAGGCAATGCTAACACGGAGATGGAAAGTTCCAACCTCGCTGGTCTCCTTCTGGCATAAAATAGAGAGAATTGAATTTTTATTGTGATCTATTTGAATTGAGAGCTATTGTATCCAAAGCTTCTGCTAAGTAATTTTAAAATAAAGTTCTAAGGGCATGTAATCAGAACAAAGCTCACATTTTAAAAAAGAAGTGATATTGAAATTATTTTTAATATTTTTTACATTCTGTGTCTGTGCATGTATGTGCACATGCATGCATGCACACTGGCACTCAGGTGGAGGTCGGAGATCAACTTTTAGAAGTTAGTTCTCACTTTCCTCCTTGCAGGACCCAGGGATGGGATGAAGGTTGTCAATCATTGATGACAAGCATCCTTGCTCACTGGACTATCTCGCCAGTTCTCACTAAAACTATTTTGAAAAGAAAATAGTGCTTCCATGTCGATGCCATGCTTCCCTTTTTAAAATGCTTAAGATTTTTTGGAGCATCAGAACAAGATAAGAGTGCCCTCCTAACGTAGTGTGCAGGGACGGAGCGGGAGGAGCAGTTCATGTGTATTCATATGGGTGCAATTTATTCAGCTTCAGTTTAAAAAAAATATAGAGGATACTTTGTATATGTGTTGGAAGTTCATGAAACTGCTTTCTAAACCACCCTATGTATGCCACTTCTTAAGTGTGCCATTACCTCTGAAGCTTGGGAAAAATAAACCACGGTCATCCTGTTTATAATGGCCCTCAGCTATGAAACTACTAAGCCTTGCTTTCCTTCACATTCAATGGCCATGATTTCTCCTGAAGACCATTCCAATCCAGGATACTCTTGTCACCTTAGGGTGCTAGTGCTCCTGCACTAGCAGAGGCTATAACCTCGATCACCCACTCTAACCTCTGCTAAAGAAGACGCACAGTTCCTGGTTGACTTCTGAAGCGGCATGGCCGCGGGAGTCCTGAGCAGCGGTCTTTTGCTTCCTGCCTGAACACAGGATCTCTGAGGTGTCAGAGCCATCTGTTTCCATGCTAAGTATAGCAGGCAACCCCATAATGAGGCCTGTCATTGGTATTTCCTAGTGTGTATTCCCTTCTGGGGTTGCCCCTTGAGTCCAAGGACAGTGAGTACAGCGTCTGTGTACTTTCTCACTTCTATTGGTAAGTCTCCAGAAACTCAGGCAAACATGAACCATCAGGACTAGTCACTGCCTCTTAAAAACACATTCATTTAAAATGTATTAATGATTTTGCTCTATGTCAATCACCCTGGGTGTAGCATTCTTAAGCAATAGATGATTTCTTAAGAAGTAAGGTCAAGGTGATGTCCCAAGGCCTAACACTATAACTGAGGCTATGGAGTCCTCTCAAAAAGGGTCCTAGCACGACTGCCCTCCAAAAGACCCAACAAGCAGATCAAAGAGTCAGAGGTGGATAGTTGCACCCAACCAATGGACAAAAGCTGCTGACCCTTGTTGTTGAATTAGAGAAAGACTGAAAGATGCTGAAGAGAAGGGCGACCCTGTAGGAGGACCAGCTGTCTCAATTAATCTGGACCCCTGAGATCTCTCAAACACCGGATCACCAAACAGGCAGCATACACCAACTGATATGAGGCCCCCAACACGCATACAGTAGAGGACTGCCAGGTCTGTGTTCATTCAGAGATGAATGCACCTAACCTCAAGAGATTGGAGGCCCTGGGGTGTTTAGAGGACAGGTGGGGTGGGGTATGGGAACATCCACGTGGAGATGGGGTTTCGGAGGAGGTGTGGGATGTAGAGGAGTAGGAGGGTGGATGGGGCAGGGAAATAAAATATGGAGTATGAAGAAAGAAAGAGAAAGAAAGAAAGAAAGAAAGAAAGAAAGAAAGAAAGAAAGAAAGAAAGAAGAAAGAAAGAAAGAAAGAAAGAAAGAAAGAAAGAAAGAAAGAAAGA
>NC_034591.1:28763339-28772834 GCF_900095145.1 Mus pahari | reverse complement strand
GAAAGAAAGAAAGAAAGAAAGAAAGAAAGAAAGGAAGGAAGGAAGGAAGGAAGGAAGGAAGGAAGGAAGGAAGGAAGGAAGGAAGGAAGGGAGAAATAAAGAAAGGGAGAAAGAAAGAAGTGATTTTCCAGTATCCCTCAGGGGCTTAACCTCAAAGAAGTAAAACAAATGTGAGCTCTTTTCAGCTTTCCTCAGTTCCGAAACCAGTATTCTCTTTCTGTTTTATTGATTTTGAAAATCTTGATTTAGTTGACCTTCAAAGGCTGGTTTTCAAGTTGGAACTTTCGTGCATGTATAAAAGGCAGGGCAGGAGGGTTCCTGTTCAAAGCCGAGCATGGAAACTTGTACTGCACACATGCTAATCAGTCTCCCTTGGGAATCCATGTATTGATTTCTGGATAATTTAAACATGCTAAGCAGCTCATCACACTAGGGCCCCGCCCTGTAGTGCTGTTAGCTTTGCTGTGAGAACCAGAATGTGAGAGGTGCAGCTGGCTAACCTGAGCACTCTTCTGGCCCCAGCTGACTGGCTCTGTAAAGATGAAGCATGAGCCAAGGTGCACCTCCATCTTGTCTGGTGCCCTCTACTTTTAAAAAGTGTTTCCCATCTTCTAATGCATGTTCTGTTATGTAGCATCAAATCAAGACTATCTAATACTTAAATAGTGGAGGCATTGGGTTAATTAAGCAAGGTGAAATATATGATGAGAGAATATATGGTGGATTCTAATCTATTTGGTTTTGTCTGTTTGCTTTCCCTCTTCTTCTTCTTCTTGCCTTTCCACCCTAGTGTGAGCCTTTGAAATCTGATCATGGATAAAACATTTTCAAGTCCAGAAAATCAATAGAAGTTCCTGAAAAAAATTTTCTTAAGAATTTCTTATTTTTATTTTATATGTATGTGAATTTATCTTCAGGTATGCATGTGCACCACATGGGTGCCTAGTGCCCTTGAGGCCCTGCAAAGGTCATTGGACCCCCTTGGAACTGAAGTTACGGATGGTTGAGAGACACCATGTGAGCTCTGGGAACTGAACTGGAATCTTCTCTAAGAGCAGCCAGTGCCCTTGACTGCTGAACCATCTGTCAAACCCCGAGAAGCAATGTTTAGAAAATTAATTCCTTTGTTTCAAACCCACTAAATCAAACTCTGGAAAGGTGGCATGGCAGTGTCGATTGGTCTAGTTCTTAGTTTTGTTTCTACAAGATCCTGAGGTAAGCTTAATGAACAGATGTTTAGGTGGCATTGCATATAATCAATGTCAGGGAATCTAGAGAGTTTTCTAAAACAGAAATAGGGGCTCAGGGAGATGGATCAGTAAATGTGGTACTTACTGTACAAGCAGGAGCGCCAGAGTTTAGCTCTCCCTAGAACGCACATAAAAGCCAGACAAGCATGCCAGCGACCTGTAATCCCAGTACCTGCAAGATAAAGACATATGGCCCAGGGCAAGCTAGCTAACTAGACAAGCTGAGTGGGGACCTGCAGTTCCAAGAAGAGACCCTGAAGCAATAAACAAAGTGGAGACTTACTAAAGAAACTTGTCATCAATCTCTGACTTCTATAGACGTCTGCACACATATGTGTGCTGACAATGCAAACTCACTACATGACCATACACATAGAGAAAAATAATCACAGGGGTCTTGGTGGGCTCCCAAAGTTCTGTCCTGTGGGTCTGTGGCAGTGAGTCATGAGACTGCACATTCCTCAACAATTTCCAAATAGTGCTGACTCTGATGTATGAAGACCATATTTTTGTTTTGAAAACCTGCTTTGGGCTCTGTGACCAAGACTCCTGTCCAGGTGATCATATATCCTCACTGTGGGCTCAAGTTTTAAGTGCTTTGTAAAATTATGTAGTCGCTTCTGGTCCAATCCTAATCCAACAGCACAATGTGCCCCACTTAACATCTCTCCCTGTCTCCCAAGAGGCCAGCTCTAACCACCCCCCCCCAACATACACACAGGTGAGACAACCCTCCTACCCCACAATACCCTAATGCCTCTGCCTGCAGGGACCCCAGCAAGCCTAGTAGCCACAGGCATGTTGGTACAGGAGACAATTTCCTGAACAGAAAACCAATGGCTCAGCCCCTATGATCAACAATTGATAAAGGGACCTCATGAAAATGCAAGGCTTCTGTAAGGCAAAGGACACTGTCAACAGAACAAACCTGCAACTTATAGACTAGGAAAAGATCTTCACTAACCCTACATCTGTTAGAATGCCAATATCCAAACTATATAAAGATCTTAAGAAGCTAAACTCCAATAAACAGAATGACCCAATTAAAAATAAAATGGAATACAGATCTAAACAGAGAATTCTCAAAAGAGGATACAGACAATGTGGTTCAGTTATACAATGGGATATTATGCAGCTATTAAAAATAGGGAAACCATGAATTTCACAGGCAATAAATCCTGTGGAAATAATCCTCCTAAGCGAGGTAACCGATACTCAAAAGGACATGCATGGAATGTACTCAAACCATAAAGTACAGAATACCCATGATATACTCCACAGACCCAAAGAAGTTACACAAGAAGAAAGGACCAGGCAAGCATGCTTAAATCACACTTACAAGGGGAAACAAGAGTCATGGGAGGCAGCGGGAGGGAACTGGTAGGAGAATGGGGGGGGGGGATGGGTAAGCAAGAGGGAGAGACAGGAGAGAGTCCCAGAGGGCCAGGAGAATGAATGCACATCTGGAGCTGCTGGGTGGGCAGGAGATCTCTAGGAAGTTCCACAAACCCAGATAGAGGAGGCTCCCCAGAGTCAATGTAGGTGATGCTGACAGTGCAGACATGGAACCTGAAGAGACCATCTCCCGTAGCCAGGTAGAATCCGCAGTGAAGGCATAAGGATACCAACCCACCCGCAAAACTTTCAACCCAAAGTTTGTCTTGTGTAAAAGAAAAACAGGGATTGAGCAGAATCTGAGGAAATAGCCAACCAAAAACTGGTCCAACTTGAAAACTGTCCCATAGGCAGTCACCAATCCCTGACATTATTAATGATACTGTTATGCTTCCAGACAGGAGCCTAGCAGAACTTCCTTCCGAGAGGCTCTACCAAGCACCAGACTGATACCTACAGCCAAACATTATATGGAGGGTGGGGATACTTACAGAAGAACTCTGGGAAATATTGAAGGCTCTGAAGGGGATAGGAACTCTACAGGAAGCCCAATAGAGTCAACCAACCTGAACCACTGGGAGCTCTCAAGAGTCTGAGCCACCAACCAAAAAACATACACAAGCTGGACCAAGGCCCTGGCACATATGTAGCAGACATGCAGCTCAGTCTTCATGGCTGCTTTGTGTGGCCTCAGTAGGAGAGGATGTGCCTAATCTGACAGAGATTTGATGTGCCAGGGTGGGGTGAAATGGAAACTCAAGGATTCTTTGGAAAGTCAGTTCTGTCAGATGGTGTTTTGCTGGTGCAAACATATGAAGTGTTTTCCTGAGGTAGACACAGGTGAAAGGATGCTCTGCTAAAGCAAGCATGTAAAAGGACTTAGGATGAAGAATTCTTTGCTAATAACACACATGTATTTGTCTGCCTTACGTTGCATAGTTGAGCTCCATTTGTTATGAAATTCAGCAAGAAACTTCTGATGGTGTGCTGGTGGCTCCTTGCCACTTCCACAGACTCAGGTGGATTGGCAGAAGGTAGTCATCTGTCACAGACTCACATGGAGGTTTGCTAAGACAGACTCACATGCTGAGGCAAGACACATAGTGAGGCAAGACCCATGGAGGACATGTGATGTTTGGAAGGAGAATAAATAGGACTCAATGGACTGTGAGAGGGGCTGGCTTGCATAGCTAGCCCTGCAGTGCTTCTTGGTCTCATGTCTTCAGTGATCTTCGATTTGTTGAGTTAGGCACAACAAAGAACTCCTCCTGGTGTCCCTGGTGGTCCTGGTCCCTCCTGCTGAGTCATGCAGATTTGACTGAGGCCTGGCTGTCTCTGCTAAGTCATATGCCACTGCTATTGATTCACGTTTGCTATCCCAACTCTACTGAACTGGACTGCTGATATAATCGTGAGATGTTTGCAAGTGGATTGAGCTGCCACCACTGAATTTTTTTAACTGAACTGCTGGTTTCTGGACAATACACATAGGGTTTACTCCAAAGAATAATTTCTATACAGGGCTACTTCCCCTGTATCCTAATAACCTTTATTTTCCACTACCTCTGGTGGGTTGTGAACTACAAGAGAGGTTAAAGCATTTAAGAACCATCATTAAAAAGTAAATTGAGAAAAAAAATTAAGCCTACAGTGGGGGGATATCCAGGTGACAGCTCACCATCTCAGAGAAGAAGGGGAGAGGGTGGGGGGAACTCTGTGAGAGAGGGATCTAGAGGGGGAGCAGCAGTTAGAATGTTAGTTAATTCATAAATTAATTTTTAAAACTACAAAGTTACTTCTAAATGTATAAGTTGCCATACCAAGCAGCAAGGGATCCAAATAGTTCCTAAAGAAAAACAAGAAAAACTGACCCTTTGTAACTTAACCATTTTGTTCACAAAAAAAAAAGATTTGCCAAAGCTCAGTAATGTTAGAATATGACTCCAATGACCAGTGTGACTGAGAGTTCTCATAGATGAAAGTTGTCCATAGATAACTACTCCTGTTTTAGGCTACACCTGAATCCCCCTATGACTTAGAGAAAGCATCACAGTTTAAATTAGACTATAGTTCATTTCCCTATAAATACAAGGAGACAAAATAATAAAACATGTCCAGCAGAAACTGTCCTAATATGAGTTATCATTTTTACTTCTCTTGATGACAACACTGAGTTCTCTCCCTCCCTCCTCGCTCCTGCATAAAGTAAATATAGAATGCAAAAGGAAAAGTTAGAACTGGGAGGTTTTCTTTTACCTTCCCTTCTTTCCCAGTCAGACAAGAGAGGCTGTTGCTGGCGGAAGCTGGAGAGTGACAGGTAGTGGCATCTGAGGTCCCTATTGCCATATTTAGCATCCGGAACAACTTCACCAAAACTTGGTGAGGGCACTGTTACTCAGAGAGATTTGCTCTCCAAGGACGTTTTCTAGTCACTGTCAAATCAGAATTCACAGTCTTGCTCTCTTGTTCTTGCCTCCATATTTTGCATCAGACAGAAGCTCTGCTCAGATAGCAACTGTTAAGATAATCATAATAATAATAATGATGATGATAATAATTATAACATAATCTGGATTCTTCTAGACTTCTTTTAATAACTTTATTATATTTAAATTATTTTAGTAATTTTAGGACTCACATATATATAGAAACATCCTTATTTGATCTCAAAAAGTTTTACTTTGAAATTATTAATTTTACCAATATTTTATAAATGCATTGGTCTCTCAGTTAATTATATAGACGTGTAGAACATCCTACCAATGCAATGGAGTATAAAGTTCTGTAGAAATGACTTCATATAGAGGAGCCTGGCTCACTTCCCAACTGAACTATGTATTACCATAGAAAGGTGCTTCTGTGTGTCGTGAGCCTGTGCCAAAATATCAGCCATGAGCATACAGAAGGTCACAAAAATGATACTCCAGAAATGGAGAACAAGGAAGATCTGGGGTTGGACAGAAGGAGCCTGAGAGGGTGTGTGTGTTGCACGAGAGCTCCCCAAGTCACAAGAAGAAGTAGGTAAAAGACCTGGAGGGAAAGGGGACACACTTTCAGCACACAGACTCTAGCACACTGCAGAATCTCCTGGTGTTTGGAGTCGTACAGACCAGCCAGTCTATGAGAAGCAGTGTGAGGTTTTCATCTCATGACTTCTGCTCCACTTGAGGGTCTAGAATGTTCAAATAACTTTCAGGATTTGAAGGCTAGCTCTATTTGAATCCAGGGTTCAATATATCTCCTTACAATATTATTTTTACTGCTCATCTTAAGCAAGCTTAACCTTAGAGCAGTTTGGGTGATTAAGATACACATTGGAGTCACTTAGGATATGGTGCTTAGGAGGAAAAAGAATTGGATGCTCAGATTCCACCTTAAAAGTCTTGATTTAATTCAGGAAATGGAGGTCTCAACACAATGGCTTCAGAAGGTCCCCCAGATGATTCCAGAATGTAGCTAGTACTTAAGTGTCAGTGCTATGCCCCATGCTTTATCTCACTCTGGGGAATTACAATCGAATTTAAGGTGTGACCTGGACTTCTGGAATAAAAAGAAATCCTGTGACCTCTGAGGACATTGGGCTTCATTTTCCCTTAAAAACAACCCTGCCTGGAAAGATGCTTAAGTTTTTCTAAACCAGGAGATTTGGATAAGGATATGAAACAAAAATTCAGAACTCTAAATGACTATAATTTTAAAACTGATATATGGAACTCAACTGTGTGGCTAGAATATAATATAGCTATAAACATTGATTTTTTTTCTTCTAAACAGAAAGAAAAATCTTTTACACACGCACAAAACTTTGTCCTTTGAGTTTTTGGTGCAGCATAAATTGCTATTATCACAGTTCAGTGTCTTTCAAGTGTTGCAAATCCCTTGTGAATTTGCCTTGAAAAACTTTGTACAGTAACATGAACTATTAGAGAGTAATTATTCTTGAAGTTAAAGCAGTTAATGTAGGCACTTGTAAAAGGCAAATGTTTCCAGTGTGTTTTCAATGAAGCCTACATTACTATTTTTAAATGTATATTTTGTGAAGCAAAATTCTTGAGTATCCATCCAGTATTAACTAGGTTGTTTTGTTGCTAATTGGTTTACAAAGAACCTAGAAGTTTTGGGAAGCTAAGCCTTATCACAAGTGGGTTTAAATTGAAGCTCTGTGTGTAGGTCTCTGTGAAGGGAGCAATAAATAGGATATGATGTCAGGAAAATATGTTCCAGAAATGTGGATGCATTTGAGAGCTCTGTGAAAAGTTCAGCAGGAAAGAAAAAAAAAATCAGAACTGGTCCCAGATCTGTGGGAAAATCTAGAAACTATAAAAGAATCTGGAGATGATGGGTTATGACAAAGTAGGTCTCTGTGATGATTAGTCTTCGCTGTCAATTTGACCAGATTTGGAGTCACCTGGGAGGCACATATCTGGGCATGTATGTGAGGGTGCCCGCAGAGAGACTTAACTGACACAGGAAGACCTGCCTTGAGTATGTTTGGCACCATTCCATGGACTGGGTTTCCGAGGAAAAAGCAAACAAAGCTTCCATCTCGTTCTGCTTCCTCACATTAAGCACAAGATGACCAACTGCCTCACACATCCACTGGCATACCTTTCTGCCATGATGGGTTCTTAAACTTTGAACCAAAATAGATTTCCCCCCCTCCTTTAAGATGTTTCGGTCAAGCATTTTATTACATCAAAATGAAAAGTAAATGATACATTGTCCCCTTGATCTGGTGACATGACCTTTGGATATGTCCCACACATACACCAACCCCTTCTGTAAAAGAAGGCAGGGGTGAGTGCAGGGTACAGACCTCTCAGAATAGCGGAGGATATTCTGATACGTGGCTTTGAATCTCTTAGTGAATTTGAGCCAAGGGTCAGTGATGGACCCATCATGTGATTGGGAAGCCCAAACAACTATGTTTTAGAAATAAACCAGTAGCTCAGTGTCTGGTCCAAATTTACAGAGCAAGTTAATGTAAGGCAAGATGGTTGCTGTCCTTTCTCAGCATCCATCATTATCCATTATTGTCTATGTGCCATCCATGCCTTATCTCTCTGCCATGCGTGCTACTCCATTGTGTCTACTTCACTGGTAATGAATATTAACAAAAACTAGTATTTCTCTATGAACCTTCATCTCCACTAATTCATTTCCAGATTTTATCATCTTTTAGATGCTATATTGATGCTGTGTTACCCAGTAACCTCAGGCTCCCTCTGAAAGAACTGAAAGGTGCCATTAAGTAAAGCCTGGTCAGCTTTGTTTTTTTTTTTTCATTTTCCCAAGAGGAGCAGAATGTTCAATGTCCTGACTGTTCCCCTTCATTAGGACATTATGATGCAGTTTTGCATGCTCTAACATGATCACGCAAGTTCTTTTGTTCTCTCCTGTAAGGTGAGGCAACTTAAACAACAATTTTTCTTCATTGTCAAGTATTGCCTGACAACAGAATTTGCAGGAAAAGGCCCTTTTAAAGTATTTATTCTTGGTTTCTCTGAGACAAGAACATTAAATAAATTTGCATTATTTAAAATGGAATGACAGAGGTCTTGCACTTGCTTCTGTTTAAGAATCTCAAAAGGATTTGGTTTATTTTTTTTAGACCAGCAGAAAAGCCTCACTGATCAATTTGTCTGTTTCTCCATGAGTCTCAGTGTTATTTTGACTTTTACCCCCTTTGAAGTAGACAATCTTTCCTTGCATTTTTGAATTCAGGATGATGCTACACACAGAGATTTCATACTACAGATAAGTGAATTGGAAATAGTGTTGTATCCATCATAGGATCATGTTCTTTTGAGTCAGGGTCTCTTATAGCCAAGGTTCATCTCAAGTTCACTGGGTAGCTAAGGATGCTCTTGCACTCTGATCCCCCTGCCTCCACCTCCCAAGTGCTGGAATTGCTACATGCTCCATCACACCTAGCTTATATGGGGCTAGTGATCAAACTCAGGGCCTTGTGCCTACAGGCAATCTACCAGATGACCTACACCTATGCTCCCCTGGCCTTCTTCACTGATGTAGTGTGAGTTATAGCTGAAGATTGGTGAAGGAAAAGAATAATCTAACTCCTAACATTTCAGGGAAAAGACTCAGTGGCAAATGTCAATAGAAATGCTGTGTAAAATGACAAGAGCCACATAGTTGCAACTCTGGGGAAACTAAAACCATGCAATTAAAGAAAATTCTGTCCTGCCATATACCTGACACTTCAACTTATATTATTCAATTTTTAAAAAGATAAATGGATTTATATATACCTGTAGTTTTTATTAGACATTTTCTTTATTTGTATTTCAAATTATACCTGTAGTTTTTTTTTTTTTTCAAAACAAAGTCAACAGGCCTGGAACCTTCATGATGAGAGCTGTGACTAAGACTGTCTAAAGGGGAAAAATGACAGGGTCTACCCATTTGTCTCCAACATACACCAGCTGTAGCACATGGTCTAATAATCTTTCTGCACAACCTTCTAGTAACTTATTCATGCCAAATCCCTTATTCTCATGATTTCAGTATTCCTAGCTGACATGAGATTCTTCTTGTGAAGATAAACAATCGATAGATAGATGATAGATAGATAGATAGATAGATAGATAGATAGATAGATAGAAAGATGATAGATAGATGATAGATAGATAGATAGATAGATAGATAGATAGATAGATAGATAGATAGATAGATAGATGAAAGATAGATGATAGATGATAGATAGATGATAGATAGATAGATAGATGATAGATGATAGATGATAGATAGATAGATAGATAGATAGATAGATAGATAGATGATAGATGATAGATGATAGATAGATAGATAGATAGAAGATAGATAGATAGAT
>NC_034591.1:28717861-28763189 GCF_900095145.1 Mus pahari | reverse complement strand
ATAGGAACTCCACAGGAAGACCAACAGAGTACAGAAACTTACAGACCCTTGGGGCTGTAAGAGTCTGAACCACCAACCAAAGAACATTCACAGGCTGGACCTAGGCCTCTCTGCTCATATATAGCAGATGTGCAGCTTGGTCTTCATGTGGGTCCTGAACAACTGGAGTGGGGCCTATCCCAAAAGCTGTTGCCTCTACGTGGGATGTGTTCTAGGTGGGCTGCCTTGTCTAGCCTCAATGGGAGAGGATGTGCCTAGCCCACAGAGACTTGACATGCCACTCAGAGAGGAGAAGGGGGAATGAAGGGAAGGATTGTGGGAGGGGGTGACTGGGGTAGTGAGTGGGATGTAAAGTGAATTAATAATAATAATGAATTTTTTTAAAAGATTCAATGAAAAACAGCTCAAGACAGCAGTATCTGTAAAGTGGTTATTCCAGAGAAGGTAGATGAGTATTTTAAAAAGGATATATTCCTGAGTACAGAAACACACAGAGAAAAGCATGCTGAATGGTTTTGTCAAATTGTCACAAGCCTAGACATATATAAGAAGAGTCATAACTGAGAAAACCCCTCTTTATGACTGCTTATAAGCAAGCCTATGGGCATTTTCTTAATTACTTATTGATGTGGGGAGGTCTAGTCCATTGTGGGTGGTGACACTCATAGGCAGGTGGTCCAGGGATATATACGAAAGCAGGCTGAGCTAGCTAGGAGGAGCAAGCCAGTAAGCAGCACACACACACACACACACACACACACACACACACACACACACACACACACACACACACACACAGCTTGTACTCAGTTCCTGCCTCCAGATTTCTGCCCTGCTTGAGTTCCTGTCCTGATGTCCCTCAGTGACAATTGTAAAATAAAAGTAAAACTTTCCTCCCTGAGTTGCCTTGGGTCCTGGTATTTTTATCACAACAATAGAAACTCTAGTTAAGACACATAGCTTTGACGAATTTTTTGGAGATGCATCAGCTGTGAACATGACCAGCCACATTCCGCCTGTGAGCAGCCTGCCGCATTTAGAGTAACTTGGGATTGACTACAGAAACTTAACAGACATGGATTTTTTCCAAATAAAATGCTTATTTCAGATTCCTTTCTCAAAGAATAACGACTAAACATCAGGGCACTGCAGAGCTGAAGAAACTCCCAGCTAACAACCACCTCCATTCTTACGTGATCTGGAATCATTTTGAAAGCTGTTGCTTGTCTAATTCAGCCTGTCAGCCATCTTTTTGGCTCCCTTCTCTGAGTGGATTGAAGGACAGGCCTTGGACTTTCCCCTGCTGGTTCCAACTGGTTATTATTAGGAGCATATCACAAGGAGGTTGAGAGGTCCTATGGGCTGGATTGACAGCAGTGAGTTTGCTGGGTTCTGCAGCAGTTGGTTAAAGTCAACAGCGACTCATGAGTATTTTGGATCTGTATACTGCTACTCCCATAAAGAGATAGGTGTGATATGCTGTGTTTATAGAGTGGGTATTGTTTTAAACACCGTATGGTTTATGCCTATGCCTTTATATTTCTGATGAAACAGTTCTGTAGAGGCTTTTAGAGTTTGTTCGGCCCATGACTTTGTGCATGACTGTCGTCTGTTATAGTCACTTGTACCCTCCACCTACTGCCTTTTAAAGCTGCGTCATAAGAAGGATCTACATGTTCCACGAGTCACTTTTCTTGCCACAAGTAGAAGAAATGGTTGATCGTTTGTTTTTCGGTTAGGCCGTTAAACAAAACTCAGTCCCACCCCTGCCTTCCACCTGCGAACTGTGATCACATGGCTGTTCTTGTAGTTTAACCAGGGTAACACTTTACATTCCAGATCTATACATTGCTGAGGTCTTTTCTGGTTGTTCATGCATCAATGTTTTCAATTGACTGTATGAAAAACATTAAAGTCCTGAGTCATCTAAAAAAAAAAAAAAAAGACACAGATAGCTTTGAACTTTTAACACTAATATCAAAATCCACAAGGATGGTCTCCCTGGATGATAGGAAGCAGGGGAGGTAACTCTCAAGGCTTTGGGGCAGATAGGTCTCACTTGGACCATGCGGCCTATGAGTTCTGTAGGAATTCATTTTGCATATACACACTATAAATGAGGGTAAGTAAGGGAATCTTAGTGTATATGTACAAGAAAGCAATGCTTCGCAGGCACCTGTAGAGAACACAGAGATCAGCAGGCCACAGTTTCCTGAAGGAAACTAGAACAGATTTTACGTCATTATACTCTTTTATATCACTGTACTCTCTCCAATGGAAACAAAACCTGCTAGCGTGATCATATTATAGTAAAGTAGCAAACATTTTAATATATTAAATGCTCTGTTCTCTAATACAAACAAAATGGTTCTTTTTTTTTTTTTTAATTCACAAGTTTCTACATGCTTCAACTAGTGATTTTGTGGCAACAGCGTGTGCTACCAACAAAAACTCAATGTTTTGACGTTGATTTTCTAAAATTTTTTTACCAGAGGATCAACAAGAAAAAAAAAAAAAAAAACATCTCCGTGCACATGTATATGAACCTATTGCATATTGTCTGGTCTCCCAGACCTTCCTTAAAACTCAAAGTACCTCCATGATCTTTTAACTCTCAAATCGTACTTGGAAGCCCAACATCATGTGAGTGATTCTGCCATCGTTTGCCAGCTCAAGCGTGTAGCAAGGGCCTCTCAGTCGTGGTAGTTAAAGTTCATAAAATACTTCCTAGAGAGCCCAAGCAAGCAGGGCATCTCAGGAACAACCTGCTTCAAGAGAAAGTCTCCAGTTGCTGGGTATACCCCTAAATGTCTTAGTGGCTGCCTTTTGCATATAGGGCATTGGATAAAATCTGCAATATTGAAAATGAAAATCTTTTTTTAAAAATATTTTCTTTATTTACATTTCAAATGTTATCCCCTTTCCTAGTTTCCCCTCCGAAAATCCCCTATCCCCTCCCCCNCCCCCCTGCTCCTCAACCCACCCACTCCCATTCCTGGTCCTGGTATTCCCCTATACTGGGGCATAGAGCCTGAAAATGAAAATCTTTAAAGAAGACAATCTAGTGAACTTCAAGTTTTATACTCTGAAGTCCATAATGGATGGAGCCTGGGTAATTTCTGAGATGTGGTCAAAGAGTTTTACTTATTGTTTTGATGCAAAATTCTTGTTTTTTGTTTGTTTGTTTGTTTTGTTTTTGTTTTTTTATAGCAGCACATGTTTCTTTGGAAAACATACCATCCATATATATGACTGTCAATTTGCTCCTTTTCTAGAGAGATTACATGTTTTTCTAACATTTCTGTGTGGGATGTACAGGTTAGAGAAAGCATTGGAGGAACCACATTAAACACAGAGGCCTATTTTCTTCAAGGGTGGGAGATAATGCTGATTCACCCAGGCTGGAGTGGATGTTGTCTAACAACTTTTTTTTTTTTTTTTTGCTATTCCATAAAGCCACCCTTCCTCAATCCCACAAAATCCTAAGCATCATTTAGGTCCTTATCGAACAGAACCCTTCTTTATGAAAGAGGTCCCAAATACTTTGTTTGCATCCTCTATCAATAGACACTATCCTTATGCTTATTACAAACCCTTCTTCCCTAGGCCCTTATCCTCAGGACTGTTTATCAGTCAACAGAACTCATTCTTAACTAATTCTTATTGTAAAGGTCACAGGTAATTTGCTACTTTGCAAGAGAGTTCCAATGCAGCTATCTCTTTGTTGTGACAATTTGTTGTGAATTTTTATTGTGATAATTATCATGTGGAGACTTTTCTCCCCAAAGTTTTCAGTTAAATGTGTAGGAAAAATTAAGCATGAGGTCAGACGCCAGAAGTAATCCAGCACCTACAGTAGCACCCTTCCAACACAGAGTCATCCTTCATCTCACATACATGGTTTCTCTGCCAGTTGTGATGCTTACAGAACCCCTGACATTTCTGCTCTGCTTCCTACTCCCAGTCCTCTCTGTAAACTAGAAGTAGCCATGAATGACCGTGTATATAGCCTGAGAACTATGATGTCATAAAACGTCTCCCCTGAAATTAATCACTCTGTCACCTTTAAATTCAGCCCCCCCCCTCAGTATTTCAATGACATGGACAAAATGTAGGCAAATTCAATACTGAGATATAACACAAATGCCTTCTAATTCCTTTCCTAATACACGGCTTCTTTATGTTGAAGCCTCATGACCACGGACTTTAATGTGCACATTTTTTTTCCAGCATTCTATTCTTCTAGGTTTCCATCAGAACCAGCCATCAAATTCTCCATGTGGTCCTCTAGGGTTTCTGTAGAGCACACCTCCAAACTCTTCTAAGTTCCTCCCACAAGCCAGTTCTAAAAGCCCAAGTTCCACACACTCAAAGTTAGTCACAGAAACAACCTGTCTTTCTGAAACCCATGTTCGGCACTAGATATTGTTCAGATGCCATGACAAAATGCACAACAGAAGCAATGTAAAAGAGGAAAGACTTATTTTGGACTATGTTTTCAGAAAGTGCAGTCCACAGCCACTTGTCCCCCTGCACTTTGGCAAAATATTATGGTGAGAATGGAAGGCAGGGGAAACTCTTTGCCTCTTAGAAGATAATGCCACCATCATCCAACTGGCCTTTTTTCCTTTTTATTCATTCTGAGCACTTAGTTCAACATTATACTATGTATCAATAACAAAATGTACTATGTAACAAAACTAAAGCCATTTAAAAGTAATAAATTAAGATATTAAAATAATAAACTAGGATAATACTAGTAAAGAAAAATTAACATGGAAGCTGAGCTTGGTGGCTCACTCCTTTAATCCTAGCAATTGGGAAGCAGAAGTTTGAGGCCAGCCTGGTCTACAGAGCAAGTTTTATGACAGACAGGACTATACAGAGAAACCCTGTCTTGAAAATTAAAAAAAAAAAGAAACAAAAATTGGGGTGCTAAAATAATATAGTTTAAGGCAAAAGCAACATAGAAAATAAGCCGGGTCACGAGTGTGTAGAATTTATAGTTCACCAAGTAGAAGCAAGTACTGATGAGCTTTAAAATATAAAGAGCAAAATTATAAGGATGAATCTGCCAGTCTAGCAAGAGATTATATTAGACTTGTACCAAGAAATTGTGTTTTAAAATAGGGGTAAAATCATAGTGAGAAGATTTAAGCAGCACAATGGGAAGGCACACATATAGTATATATATGTTTGCAGGCACACATGGGCCAATTAGTAATAAATTATGAGTCAGATTTAAACCTGTCTTCTAAAGCCTGTTTCCCACATACCTTTATATTTGACTTCAAAAACCTTAACTTAGATAAGGATTATGAGAAGAGAATCTTTACAAATCTGTTGCATTTGAAATTCAAACACATTCCTTAATTACCCACAGTTAAAGGTGAAACCACAATAGAAATATAAAATTGTTATAATCAAATCAAAATTAAAATAAATATTCAAAGTAAATGTCAAGCATGAAAAACAGGCCGTCTTCATACTATGATAATATTTGATGGCTTAGAAATGGAGAAAGCCTGCAGGTGGAAAGAGGCACGTAGGACCCATGGTGGCTAGCTAACTCAACAGTAAACCCAAGGTCTTCATGGCTTTTCTTTGGTTTCAGACCAGGAACAAGGGACTGAGGTGCATATTTCACTCACCAAGGCAGGCCTGACCTCCAGGTTCTCCCATCATCCTTAGTCCCTACCTGGCACACCCTGCTCCTGTTATACCCCAAAGACAAACAAGAAGCCAATTCTGGTTTTCAGGGAATTTTCATACAGGTCAGCAAGTTAAATATTTTTAAAACTGCATTTCTGGCTTAATCTGCAGGAATCAAACTCAGGGACAAAGCTACCTGACAAACAGGATGGCTAAGTCATCTATTCTCTGCAGGATGTCTTAAGTTATCTCTATGTATCTTGACCCTGCTATTGTAGCCTTACTGGCTGTTGCTAAGACGGTGGGTTGTCCTAGGATTCTTGCTTATGAGGACTCAGTGATTTTTTTTTTTTTTTCTTGGAATTGGAGTTAAGTTCCTAGTCTCACACAAAATGGAGTTTCTTCAAAAGCAGAGTTGGTTGGGCTTTACAATTCCCTCTTTCCTCTGGCTACTTAGGAGGCCCCAATCATGGGCTCCCAATGGGGTTAAGGGAATATTTGCAAGCTGTTCCTCTCCGCATTCAGGTGTTAGTTCTATAAATTGGGATCTAAGTACTATGAGCTGTATTGCCCCTATTCTTTCTTTTATAAACCGTATTACTCTGTTTAGTATGTGGAGACTAAAAGTTAATAGCAACTGTAGTCTGAGTAGGGGATCAAGCAAGATAGAAGTCAGGGTAAACAATCAGGGGAGATATTAAACCATGATTCAAACCATCCTTGGGCTGTGAATCTCTCTTTCTGTCGTTTACCTAAGTTTTCTCTTACTCTAGCCAGTGAGTCCCTGACTACCTCAGAATGATTTACATAACAGCATTTTTTTTTCTTTATCTATGGATGTTTTTATGTTGACATAGCTGGAACTTTGTAGGGCTAGCAAGGATATATCAGTCTCTGCTCTCGCCAGACCTAGTGTAATCATGATGGTCAAAGTTATTATGAGGGGCTCTCTTTTACATCTGATTGGTGACTCTTAGAACTAGCTGCACCAGGGCTGGAGGAGGGCAGGAAAGGAGGGTAACTCATACTTCCTAGAATCAGCATTCTGAAAGGTCAGACCAGCTTCAGTAGTCCCATTATTACAGCCCGAGCCGGAGCCTGAGCGGGTTCTTGGGGTCCTTGAAAACCCACCATGTCTGTTGTCCGTGTTGAGCGAGCCATAGAGGAGTCGGGCTGGGGCTTCTTATTCCAAGAATAGGTCTGCTGCCCGGGTGTGGGTGTGATGAATCCAAGCTGCAATCTCATCTATTTCTAATGTGCTGAACATGGTTTGGGTGGGGGGACCTGTTTCATATAGAATATGAAGTTTAGGCCAGACCTGATTGTGGGACCATTGGATGGCTTTTAGGTCCTTCAAGAGGCACTGGTCTTCAAATTCTATAATGACTTTTCCCATAATTTAGGTGTGATGGCGATGTCGTTTTAAGCATGATTTCAAAGGAGCAAATCCCATTGGATGGGGTGAAATTCCATACACTATAGATGGCAAAGAGGAGGAGAGCCACCTAGTTATTGCCAATCTCTAGGGCTAATTTAGTCAGGGTCTCTTTTAGTGTTCTATTTATTCTTTCTACCTGTCCTGAACTCTGGGGTCTATGTGTACAATGTAATTTCTAATCAATCCTAATGTCTGTGGCCACACTCTGACTTGCCTTGGACACAAAAATCTGGTCCATCATCTGACCCTACCATATGTAGGAATCCATTACCTTGGTAAGATGTGTTCGAGTAATTTCTCGGTCACCATTTGAGCAGTTTCATGTTTGGTAGGAATCAACCAGTGTTCTTAATCACCGAGCCATCTCTCCAACCCTTATAGAAACTTCTTTGAAAGGTACTCAGAAAAAAAAAAAATAGTATCCATCCGATTTTACAAATACAATGTACTACCAAAATCATGGGAGAAAAGAAGGGGGACTATAGACTAATTAAAAGAAATTCATCATGCATAAAAAGACAATGCACATTCCAAAGCAAAATCCTGACTTCTCTTTAAAATAGGAACACTACAAGCATACACACTGCTGTCGCATTAATACTCATTGTGCTGCACTCCTAAAATAGCAGGTCAGAGAAGAGGTGGTAGAGTAGGATGGGGACAAACTGTGGTCATGTGTGAATGAAACATCTGCATAGATGACAACAGAGAGACACAAATCCCAGGAATACTTGTAAGCTGCAATGGCAAGCTATAAAGATGTTCTCCCAAAGAGTAGTTCCATTTCTGTATAACCATAAATGTTAATACTTTTAAGTGGTGTTATTTACAAAAACAATTGAAAATAAGTGATACTTAAGGATACTTACATCATTAAACATTACATCATTAAGACATTGAATTATAGCCAAATAAATGGATATATAATATGATGTGTTTCCTCAAATGTATATATACGTTGCAATTAAAGAGTAAAACTTAGATTTGAAAATGTATATATACATACAATAATTTTGTGAAAAAAGAAGCCATGACTTTAAAGGAAATATGGGAGGAGAATATGGGAGGGTCCAGAGAGAGGGAAAGGGGGGAAGAAATGTAATTACATTATAATCTCAAAATTCTAATTTAGTTTAATTTATTTATTTATTCACTTTATATCCCAATTGCAAACCCCTTCCCACCTCCCCTCCCAGTCCTACCTTGCCCTCGTCTCTTCCCTTCCCTTCTCTTCTGAGAGGGGAAGCACTAACCCCCCCCCCCCCCCGGGAAATGAAAGAAGTTCTGTCCTTATAGCCAACAGAATGGCTAAGATCAAACACTCAAGTGATAGCACATGCTGGTGAGGATGTGGAACAAGGAAACACTTCTTCATTGATGGTAGGGGTGAAAACATGTACAATCACTTTGGAAATGAATTGGCAGTTTCTCAGAAAACTGAGAATAGTTCTACCTCAAGACCTAGCTAGACCACTCCTGGGCATACACACATATACACAAAATGCTCTACCATCCCCCAAAGATACTTGCTCAACTATGTCCATAGCAGCTTTATTCATAATAGTCAGAAACTGAAAACAACCTAGATATCCTCATCTGAAGAATGGATGAAGAAAGTGTGGTACACAATGGGATTCTGTTCAGCTATTAAAAGCAAAGACATCATGAATTTTCAGGCAAATGGATATACCCCATTTTTATTTGGTTTTCTTGATGTCTAATTTCTTCTGTTTATATATATATATATATATATATATATATATATATATATATATATATTGGATATAGACCCTCTATCAGATATATGCTTAGTAAATTCTGTAGACCATTTTGTCTTATTAATGGGGTCCTTTGCATTACTGAAGTTTTCAATTTCATGAGGTCTCATTTATTGATTGTTGATGTTAGTGCTTAAGCTGTTGTTGCTCTGTTCTGGAAGCTGTCTCTTGTACCAATGTATTCAAGTCAGCTCCCCACTTTTTCTTCTAATACAATTTCATGTATCCAGTTTGATGTGTAGATCTTGAACCACTTGGCCTTGAGTTTTGTGCAGAGTGATAAATATGGATCTATTTGCACTCTTCTACATGCAGACATCCAGTTAGACCAGCACCGTTTGTTTAAGATGCTTTCTTTTTTCCATTGTATGCCATTGGCTTCTTTGTCAAAAGTCAAGTAACCATGGTATGTGGGTTTATTTCTATGTCTTCAATTCAATTCCATTGATCAACCTGTCTGTTTCTGTGCTGATGCATGTGGTTTTCATTAATACTGCTCTAAAGTGCAGCTATAAGAAAGAATACTATTTATTAACAACATGCGGGAGAACCCAACCCTCTCCCACATGTCCCATTGTCTCTGCTGAGTGTGTCTCTCAGTCCCAATGGCACATGTCTCAATGTACCAATGGTGCGCGGTCCAATCCTCAGCGGAGCTGTGTCCAGAAGGCGGGTCTAATCGAGTAGGCATGACGACATTGGTGGTTGGTCCGAGTGATGAGTGGGAGTTGACAGTGGGCGGTCCGAGGACGCTGTGTTCTGGGACGTCCGGGGGGAGCAACTCTTAGAGTGTCTGCAAGGGGCGCAATACAATGCTTAGAGGCTGGTGGGCGGGACCTAACAATCCCGAACTTCTTCTATTATACAGGATTGTTTTAGCTATCCTGGATTTTTTGGTTTTCCATATGAAGTTAAGAATTGTTCTTTCAAAGTCTGTTAAATATTGTGTTGGAATTTTGCTGGGAATTGCATTGAATCTAAAGATTAATTTTGGTAGGGTGGCTTTTTTTTATTATTATTATATCAATCCTGATTCATGAGCCTGGAGGATCTTTCTATATTCTGAGATCTTCTTCAATTTCTTTCTTCAGAGATTTGAAGCTCTTGTCATACAAGTCTTTTACTTGCTTGATATTATATATTATTCGTGGCTATTATGAATGGTGTTGCTTCTCTAATTTCTCAGTCTGTTTATTGCTTGTATAAAGGAGGGCTACTGACATTTTTGTGTTAATTATGTATCCATCCACTTTGCTCTGGCTAGAACTTTAAGTACTATATTGAATAGATAGGAGAGAGTGGGCAGCCTTGTCTTGTCCCTGATTTTCATGAAATTTCTTTTAAGATGAAGTTGTAAAGAGTGAAGGTAAAGGTAATATTGAAAATAAAGACAAAAGAAGAGGAATTTTCTTAATAGAAAAACATTCTAATTGAAACTGTGTAATTTGGGCAAATATCAATTAAAAGAGCAAAATAACTGGAAGTAAAATCAAGAGATAACCTGTGGGCTAGAACTTGCACAAGACACAGCTGAGTTCAATCTTAGTGTGAATGGAAACATTCGTTAGCAGTGGTCCTAGTAGTATTGCTTCCCCATAAGGAAAATACCTAAAACTGATCCTTAACCATGCGTCACACAAAAATCAGCTCCTGACATATTATAGTTAATTTCAAGGTAAAACATAACAAATTTTAGAAGATATTATAAGCAAACGGTCACTATCTCTTAGAGGTTCCACATGCAATTAATCAAAAACGATGTAATTTATAATGGAAAATAAGACATTTGCTTTATAATAATCCTTTTCTAAAAATCCATGGGTATTAAAAATCAACAATAAACTGAGAAATGATATTATGGTTTACACAACATAAAGCACACAAAGGACGGGGCTGTTTATTTGTTTGTTTGTTTGTTTTATTCACTTTATATCCCACTCACCACCCCCTCCTATTCATCCCCATCCACAATCCTTCCCCTATTCTCCTACCTTTCTCCTCTGAAGAGGTGGGGATTCCCCTGATTCCCCCAAACACACCCTGGCACATCAAGTCTCTGCTAGGCTAGGTGCATCTTCTCCCACTAAGGATAGGCAAGGCATCCCAGCTAGAAGAACATATCCCATGCACAGACAAAAACTTTTGGAATAGTCCCCACTCCAGTTGTTCAGGACACACATGGAAACCAAGCCCCACATCTACTACATATGTGCAGTGAGACCTAGGTCCAGCCCATGTATATTCTTTGGTTGGTGGTTCAGTCACTGAGAGTCCCAAGGGACCACAGGTTAGTTGACTCTGTTAGTCTTCCTGTGGAGTTCCTGTTTTCAGAGCCTGAAATCCTTCCCCCTATTCTTCCATAAGAATTCCCAAGCTTCATCCACTGTTTGGCCGTGTGTATCTGAAGCTGAGTCAGCTGCGGAGAGGAGCCTCTCAGAGCACCTCCATGTTAGACTCCTGAGTTGAGTTGCAAGCTCAACAAAGTATCATTAATATCGTCAGGGACTGGTGCTTGCCCATGGGATGGGTCTCAAGTTGGGCCAGTTATTGGTTGTCCATTTCCCTCAGTCTCTGCTCCATCCCCTATCCCTGAATTTCTCAGGGATACATTTTGGGTTGAAAGTTTTGTGGGTAGGTTGCTGTCTGGGGTTCCTGTCTGGCTACAGGAGGTGGCATCTTCAGGTTCCATATCCCCAGTGCTGTGAGTCACAACTAAGGTCATCCCCATTAATTCTTGGGCAGAGGATTTTTTTTTTAATCCATAAAACCTTATATGTCAACAGAAAAATACAAATAAAAGCTTTTTGAATTGTTTCTTGGATTGTATATATAGCTATAAATATCCAATGATCCTCCATCATATAAAGAATTGTATAAAGAATTGTATAAAGAATTGTATAAAGAATTGTATAAAGAAATGTATAAAGAATTGATCTCGGTGATATATCATGATATAACCATAGAACTGGGAAAAAAACAACAACACTGACCAAACTAAGTGATGAGCAGCAGACACAAATGGATTGCCTGGATGTGCACATACATGTGCACTCTCTTTTGCACACACACTCACATAGCACACAAATGTACAGAGCAGAGCAGGGAGGGGTTAATAAGAACTGAGCAAAATTATGTGTATGAATAACATTTTCATAATGATAACTATTACTTTGTTAGCTTAATTAAAAACTAATTTGAAAACTATACATATATATATATATATATATATATATATATATATATATATATATATATATATATATATATACAGAGTTTTACATCATAGCCCTACAGGAAAGGGACAATCCCCAAATATGGCAACTATAAGGGAGTATGCTCTAGATTTAAAGGGAAAATAGAGAAGTTCCAAACATAGGCTCATGTCATGTCTAAAATACACAGATATCAAAACAAACTTAAAATCATTTTAATGAGGTCTATTTATGTAGAGTTTTCCTGGCCTGCATTTGGTAACTCTAGTGATAAAATTGTTAAAAGAAAAAGGAGGCTATCAAATCACGAATGGGGAGCACACATGCGAGGAACTGGAAGTAGAATGGGGGAACGATGCAATTGTATTTTATTTAAAAATTATTTTTTTAAAAAAAAAAGAATGCTTCCCTCAGCCTGAGAGAAGGTTTATACCCTGCTTTTAGAAAGAGAGGTCAAAACACCTCTCTTGTACCATGCCGTTTTTTAGTGTCTTAGGCACAAAATGACATATATGCTAAAATCGCATCCCTCAGGACTGCAGCATCCACTGCTCCTCACCTTTTTCACGTGTAACATAGTCCCAGTGAAAGGTTGTTACAAGATTTTATTTAAATCAACAATTCACGTTTGTATCACTTACTTTGCTTGGGTTTTATAAGAAGCCAATTGGTTTAATATTTTCCACTTCATACTAAAATAACTCACGCTGCTTTCCTGAGTTGCAAAATTAGATGCATATTTAAGCTCTTTGCCTCAAGAAACTGTAAAGTTTACCTCTTTAATGGAATCATTTTATCTTTTATTTTTATTTGGGGAAATGTTCACATATATACATATAAGGATTTTTATATGATGGACATGAAGATTCTTGTTAGTGCCAGTTTTTGCATGCAGGGTGCATGTTTCTCAGTGGAGGTAAAATCACTGTTTTTGACTAGGTAGGATGTGTGGCTCACAAAGAAATTAGGTGGCTGTCATCTGAAAACCCAGGAATGCGTATTTCTTTGTTGTTTTTGTTTTGACACTAACAAGGCATTTTTTAAAAAAAAAAGTAAAAAAAGTAAAAATGAGAATAGAACTTCATATTCTTGCATAATAATCAGAATTCCTTGCAATGTGACAGGAATGTTAGAGAAGAAGACAAACACTTTCCCCAGAGGAAACCAAGTCATTAAGGCACATCTCCCTAATCTGAAGAAGTCAAGAGTTCACCCACCGAGGCATCTGCCACTTCTCCATCAAGTAAGAGATGGCTCAGACTGGAAGACAAGAAGAGTTCAGGAGATCACGTCAAAAAGAAGCACAAAATTACAGAAAAACTGACATACCCAAGATGTCATTGATTATACATGTTTAAAAGCTGATTTAATGCATGAGTAGCCAGAAAGCATGCTGACCCCTGGTTGTATTGAGATTGGTGTTTCTTGGTCTTTTATATGAACATTATAGAGGTGTTCTTTGTTTTGTTGGTTGTTTTGGTTTTTTTACCCTTGAATAATGCCTTGTGGATCGAAATTGCTCAATAAATATTTGTTGAATGAATGAAAGTTCAAAAATTCAATGGATAAAGATGAGAAGTTGTGGTTTAGGACTGAGTAAATGCCCAGGACAGCACTTCATGTAGGCTGAGAATATCTCACCAGGAGATGAAAAGGAAAATTACTGTGGAGCAAAATCGAGCACTTGGAAGGCAAATGGTCTTTAAAGCCTCAGAGATGCACGTTTGAGGCCTATTACTGCTACTTACTGGATTGCAGGACTTTGTAATCAACCAGACTACAAAGCCTTTCTTTCTGTCTGTTTTATAGAAGCTTTGTTCTTCAGAAAATCCTCTATGAGGTGGATAGATAGATAGATAGATAGATAGACAGAGATGATAGAAGATAGATAGATGATAGAGAGATTTTATATATATAGATAAATAGATAGATGATAGATAGATGATAGATGATAAATATAGATGATAGATATACATAAGTAGATAAGAGGTGATAGATATAGACAGATAGATAGATAAACAGGTATTTAAATAGACTATAGATCTTTCATTCATTCTAGAAACACTTAAATATTCTTTAAATGTTGATTATCACTTTAGTCTAGATTTTATGACAGGGATGGGAAAGGATAGAGGCATTTTTATATCCTGCACCATGAGGCATTTTCTGTTCTGATTGTAGAGAAGAATATTCAGACACATGTATGTAATTGATGGCTTAGCACATGCATACTGTTATTGGCTTGCTTGTTCTGAGTTAACTCTCCAGCCCACGTGGTAGCTGGGAGTATGAGACTGATGCCAGCAGGGACTAACTGCCTGAGCCCAGGTGTCCAGAGAATAGGGGAGGATGGAAAAGATGCTATCAAGGGAGACTCAAGTGGATCAAGTCTCAGAAATGTGGTTGGGCACCTGAGCAGATGGGAGAGACGGAGCTCTGCCAGTTGCCCTTACCTTTCCTCCACTTCTTCCTCAATCGAGCCTGCCAGCTGGAACGCCAGAGGGTTTCAGGAGTGCTAACCCACTGCCTTCGCAGATTGCTAGCTCCTTAAATAAAGTGCTGCTTAAGGATTCAGTGGTTGTCTCTCCTAGCTCATTGGCACACATAGTGAAGGCAGCTTGCACGCTGGGATTCTAGTGACAATCTTAGATGATGTTGAATCTTCTCTTTTTAACCACTGTGTCTATTAAACTTTTATATTTTGGGCCAGATGTATCTTTCTACCTGTTCTACCTTCCATTTTACTTTATTTATTTTTTTAATTAGATATTTTCTTTATTTGCATTTCAAATTTTATCCACTTTCCTCATTTCCCCTCCCAAGCCCCCACCCCATCCCATTCCCCTGCCCCTTGCTCAATAACTCTCCCATTCCTGCTTCCCTGTCCTGCCCCTACACTGGGGCATTGAGCCATCACAGGACCGAAGGTCTCTCCTCTCATTGATGTCCCACAAGGCCATCCTCTCCTACATATGCAGCTGGACCCATGAGTCCCACCATGTGTACTCTTTGGTTGGTTGTTTAGTCCCCGAGTTCTGGGGGTACTGGATGGTTCATAATGTTGTTCCTCCTCTGGGGCAGCAAACCCGTTCAGCTCCTTGGGTCCTTTCTCTGGCTCCTCCATTGGGGACCCTATGCTCAGTCCAATGGATGGCTGTGAGCATCCACTTCTGATTCTTCGGGCACTGGCAGAGCCTCTCAGGACGACCTTCCATTTTAATTTTTTGTTGTTGTTGATGATGTTTTATGTAATTGGGTCTTGGTCTACTAGTTGAGCCTTTACACTGAGATTTCTGTTTCAGTGACCTCCCCCCACCACACACACACACAAACTTCAAATCTTAAAGTCACTATTACTGATGCTATGGTGTTCTCAATGACAGGAGCCTAACATGACCGCCCTCTGAGAGGCCCAACTGACAAGCAGCTGACAGAGACAGGCACAGATACTTACACCCAACCAATGGACTGGTTAGGGACCCCTGTGGTTGAATTGGGGAAAGGCTGGAAGAAGCTGAGGAGGAGGATGACCCCATAGAAAGACCAGCAGTTTCAACTAACCTGGATCCCTGAGATCTCTCAGACACTGAGCCACCAACCAGGCAGCATATACCAGCTGATATGAGGCCCTTGACATATATATATATATATATATATATATATATATATATATATATCAGAGGACTGCCTTTTCTGTCCTCAGTGAGAGAAGATGCAGCTAACCCTTGAGAGATTTGAGGCCCCAGGGAATGGGAAGGCCTGGAAGAGTGGAGGAGGGGGACATCCTCTTGCCTCTTGCAGATGGGGGAGAAGGAATGGCATAAGGAACTATGGGAGGGCAGAATGGGAGGAGGATAAAGACTGTAAAAATATGATTAAAGATTAAAAAAATGACAAGGGACTAATGTTAATTAAGGTCTAAATGTGGCATCTCTTCATTTTATCCAATTGGATACACTGACAGACAATGGTCTAGTTTAAAATGGCATGGATTGGGAACTTGCCACCCTCTATGAGTTAGGCTGATGTGCTGCTCTGAACAGCCAGCCAGTTTCCCTAGACATGACACCCCCATGGGTGAACTGATAACAGGAAGAGGAGGAGGAGGAGGAGGAGGAGGAGGAGGAGGAGGAGGAGGAGGAGGAGGAGGAGGAGGAGGAGTGCACCTTGGGGTATGTGCAATGTGAGCACATGGCCATGAGGGCTAGCTAGTTGGAGTAGGAGCAGCCTAGGTAGAGCTCAGCAAGTGAAATCTCAAGGTTATTGACAGGGAAATAAGCAAAATAGCATATAGGGTTGATATCTGCCCAGCTTTAGTGTTTTAATGCTTATTAGAAATATAAAGGCTTTGTATCTTTTATTTTGGAACTAGATGATCTAAGATAGGGTAGAAACCTCCAAATAGTATTTACATAAGGTGTCTCATAAAAGGAATGGTTCCTTGGCTCTCTCAAGTGCCTTGATGAAAGAACGTGTCCAACTTACCTGGAATGCTGAACTGTATCTCAGTACTTCACCACTGACCAAAACCATTTAAAAGGGAGAAAGATGGGTTTAGGTTCACAGTTTCAGAAATCTTAGTCCATAATCAGCCGGCTCTTTGTTTTCTGGGGATTTCTGCATCATGGCAGGGGGCTGCACACAAGGCCGCTCACTTTGTGGTGACCAGGAACCAATTAAGACAGAAAGGAGATGAGGATAGGTTGTATCTTTCCAAGGCACACCCCTCTGTAACCTACTTCCTCCAAATGGGCCCCATCCCTGCTTTCCAACACTTGATCCTATATTATGAATTCATTAAGGGATTCTCTGTTGATTCAGTCAGAGCCCTCAAGAGTCAATCACTTTTCCCAAAGCCCAGCTCTGAATACTGCTCCGCTGGGAACCAAGCCTTCACATAAGGCAGGTGGGTCATCATTAAAACATACAAACAAACAAACAGACAGACAAAATTACCCACCTTTAATATCATAAAATATATTATATATTCAATCTGTTTCTTATGTTCACATTATTCTTAAGCATTTCATGCACCTTATTAACTTCAATGTAAATGTATTTTACCTTTTTGGTATTTGCTTTTTGGACATTGTCTCTGTGGTCTAGACCGGCCTCAAACCCATGTCAATACCCCTTTGTTACCCTCCAGATGTATGGACTGGTAAACAAAGGATGGAATGGTAAACAAAGGCCACCATGCCAGTTGAATTTACACATTTTCCAGCATGTGTGCCAAGTGAAAATTAAGTGCAAGAATTCACCTGAAGCTTTAGCATTTTCAACATAAACAAGTCGTAGCTTGGCATCCTGAACTGCATAGATGAGGACAAGAGGAATACAAGCCACAGGCACCCGTATACAGATTTGACTCCAGGGAGGGAACCGAATTGTTCAAAGCAGGCATCAAAGAAGGCGAATGTTTCCTGTAAAGCCCTAGTTGACTTTCAATTGGCTTTTTGTAATGTACATATTTAAGTTTCGAAAGTTATTTCCAAATGTAAACTCACGATCCCGTAAAGCCGCTAATGTGGCTACCTTTGTGTGAAAGTATGGGCTTGGGTATGGTTTTCCACTTCTTATGCAACATGCTGTTTTCTAGTGAATGCTAATATATGTTTCATAGGCTTGGATGCAAAAATCAAAGTTCAAAAATCACCCAGGCACACTGTATATGTGAATAAAAATGTTTTTTTTTTTTTTAAACAATTTCTGAGATAGTATGAGGAGCATAAGGAGTTTAAACAATCAGAGGGCAACTTAGTCACTTGGTGTGAAAAGCAGCAATAAAAATGTTTAGAGTTGCTTAGTGCTGTAGCACATCTGTAAGCCCTTCTGCCCTATGAAAGTGGAGACAGGAGGTTTGCCAATTCATGGCCAGCTTGGACTGCTACCAAGGAAGGCTGTCCAACAAAGCAACAGAGCAACAAAGACGTTAAAAGAAAACACCTGTTTCAAACGTTGAGTCTTAAAGATAGCAAATACTTCATTGCTATAAATTATGTGTTATGTTGTGAATTGTTTAGAAGAGTTGGGAAATGTCTTCTTGGAGATCCTAGCAATAACTGTCAGGGTGTGGCAGAAATGAGCAGCTACTTTGTTATTGTTGCAGTTTCTCACAAAAACAAACTAGCAACTGCCTTTGTGGGGTGGGGGGAAGCCTGTCCTGGTAGCATATGCCTTTAATCCTAGTGCTCAAGGAGATGGAGGCAGGCAGATGTCTCTGGGTTTGAAGCCAACCTGGTCTACACAGTGAGTTCCATGACCACACAGAGAAACCCTGTCTTGAAAACCCAAAAAGAAAGAGGGAGGGTGCTTGTCTGTTAAGGTACCAGTGCTGTTTACAAAACAAGGTTCTAATGAGTGTCTAAAACTGGACCCTAGGTGGTTTGGTTACCTGTGAGACAGGAAGGTGTTAAAGGAGATAGCTTTTCATTCTTAGTGCCAGTCATCCTTCCTGTCAGGTTCCTGATACAGCTGAGAGGAGCCACTGTGAATCTCCGGGCTGGCTGTTATACTGGCCTGGAATGTGCTGACCTTAGGACACTTGAAACAGTGTGATGTTCTGTTTCTGTTTTCCTCCTGTCTTATCATCAGGACCTTTCAACCTCCACACTAATAGCACTGGAGAAGAAAAGTTTCAAGACTGGGAAACCAGCCTACCATGGTGACTACAACCTATAAGCCTAGCCCTCAAAAGACCAAGGCAGGAGAGTTACTATGAGTTTGAGGTCAACCCAGGTTACAATGTCTCAACCAAACAGAAGAAAATGAGGAAGACTAAGGAAAATTGATACTGTGCACAAATTATGGTGTGTCCCCAGAGGTCTTATGCTGCAACACATGTCACTTGTGGCATAAGTGATAGAAACTTGAAGATGTACAGACCTGGGGAAGATAGTTAGGTTCTAAGGGTGCCTCTCTTATAAACAGTAGGATCTCACAAGGTCTGGCAAGAGAGGCTTTGTTCCAGGAGGACTAGTTGTACAGGATGAGGATGGTCCCTCCCTAATGTCTTGCTTCCTCTCTCACATATGTACAAATGCACCTGTTAGCATCCAGACAGCCCCTTCCCACTCTTCCATTACACTGTGGCATGGCCATGGCACCCTCTCCAGGATGCCACCAACATACTGTTTGAAACCCTTTCCATCACATTCATGAGCCAAGCAAACCTCTTTTTATGTTACCCATTCTCAGGTTACAGCAATCCAAAGTGAACCTGGGGACCCCTGGGGCTCCTCTGTGGCTTACTGAAGACAAGGACCCCTACTTCTGGAAAGGGCACTGTTTCAGTGTGGCCTCTCAGCAGATACACTGAAGGGAGCCAGTGGCTACGTCCTAATGGTGCTCAAAAGAGCTGCCACCATTTGCCCACTGAGGTTTATAAACCCTTTGTGAATGGGTTTATTCCACTGTTCTTCTAAGCATTCCATTTGTCTGTAAGGCACAGGAAGCCTAAGTAAGTAACACATAAAAGAGCTGCCAGGAAGTTAGCTTGGGTCATTAGGAAAAAAAAAAAATCACATTAGCTATATGTTCTCAGAGAGCTTCAGACTCATGAACACGTTAAAATTGATTAACAAGGGTGAGGCTACTGCGTTCATGATGTGTTGGGGCCTCCCAGCTCTCTGTCGCCACTAGACCACCTGGAGTTATCTGCCAAGCTCGCCTTACTGTCTGTACTAATCGCTGCTATCTTTCAAAGCCCAAATCCACCAGCGGATATCTTCAGATGTGCCAGAGCTGCTCTGCTGTCGCTGTGTCTCCACCGCCTGCTGAGAAGACCGTTTGATGTCCCAGAAGACAACATCCTTTGGACCCACCTATGGACATTCACCTGTGCCTTGAACCTTGGACCCACCTACGGGCATTCACCTGTGCCTTCAAAGACTGGGGCTGGGGGCTGGGAGCTGGGGTTTTTTCCCATGCTATATAAACTGAGTTCCTTCAGTAAATTTTGAGCCTTGATCAGAATATTTTTGTCCTGGCTTCCAAATTTCTCTCACATATTCTATTTCAGCCCAGCCTGCCTCCCAGGATGAACCCAGACCTGATTAAAGTGAGTTTTACTGCAGGCAGAAACTCGCAGCGATGCGGTAACGCTTGTGAGGCAGGGGGCTTTTGACACCCTTCTTTTCTCCCATGTTGCTATGGTCATAGGTTGTTTAACAAACCCAACTTCTACCAGTAAAGTTCATCATGAAACTTAACTTTGATGCCTTTTTTTTTTTAAATCTTTCATCTTTTTCTTTAACAGTCCAGTCGCTACCCCCCTCCCAGCCCACCCTCCGACAGTTCCTCCTCCCATCCCTCCTGCCCCCTGATACCAAGAGGATTTGGTATAGTTTTCAGCAACTTGGAGACGCTCACAGTCTAAGGAATCTTGACCAGAACTGTTAGAACAACATGCTCGGCTCAGGACAGTGTCTATAAGATAAACAGAGTCTATGAAATAAACAGTTGTCATAAAATATTATGTTCTCGTTATGATTTTTATGCCTAAGTTCTGAGACTTCCCCATAAAGACACTTAGCATAAGTCAAGCTTCATGAATGTGTGATGGAGTTCAGTTTACATTAGCTATGCCATTAAATAAAACATTATCTCAAAAGAAAACTTGGCTTACGATCTCTACGAAGATCCATTAAAACAAAATTTAGAGTTCTGGGAGAGAAGAAGTAAAATTCTTCTCTTGTTGATTGCTGTCTTTGTCACAGATGAGCACTGGCATAAAGAATTGAGGTGGTACCCTCCATCATCCATTATCTGGCACACAAAATCATCTAAGTAGGAAAAGACGTTTTACATCGTTTGGTTTGGTGCTACTTAATTTGTAAATATCCAAAGTCAAGGAACAGAAAACATTCTGGTTTTCAGGATAAAATTAAAATCCATTCATCTTTATTTTAATAGATGAAAATTATAAAGATATAATACCAAAATATAAAGCCTATAATTAGGTGAAAGGCCTAGACTTGGCCAAAACAGAGGTGATCACTAACAGCTACACAGGAGTTATGTAGGCAAATCCACCCCAAATGCAATTATAGCTGAGACTAAAATCTAAGTGTCCTCAGTTTTGTCCTTATTGCCTCCCAGTTCTTGTGACAGGTGTATGTGTCAACCTTGGACTCCCTTTCAGCCATTAGGAAAGAATTCAAACCTCTGCAAAGACTCTGCTTCTGTTTCCATATCAGAATATTATATTATATATCAGGATTAGCAATCTTCCTTCCCACCTCCCCTCCTCCCTACCTCCCCACCTTCTCACCTCCAGCTGCTAACACCCTTTCACCCTGACCTCCCAGGAGTCCCCACTGCATGCTGGCCACACATCATGGTACTCATCCCACTACAGCTTGATTTCACAGATCTCAAAGCAGTGTCCAAAGTTTTTCCAGTTGTGGTGGTTCTATTGTAGGCATAGCTAAAAGATGGAGTAGTCAGAGGCACTTTGCACTTCTCTGCCTGCAGACAGAGATGCCCCATTCTAAATCACCTCGGAAAAATTGGGTCCAGGTAAGAGCATAAGGAAGATTGCTTTTCTCCAAGGAAAGAAAACCTTTAATGTTTAACATAATAAACTCAGATATTTTTTCACTTCCCGTATCTATTTTCTTTGTCAGTATACGGCAAATGGGTTCCTTTGCCAAAGGCAGAATCCAGGCATGGGAAGGCAAAAGGTTTGATAAGCATGTAGGATAAGCACACATACACACAAATAAACACACACACACATACAAACAGACATACGCTGGTGCACACATATACACACAGAGAGAAATAAACACACAGACATACACGTTACAAACACAGATACACACAGACACACACAGATATACACATACATAGTGAGAGAGAGAGAGAGAGAGAGAGAGAGAGAGAGAGAGAGAGAGAGAGAGAGAGAGAGAGAGAGAGAGAGAGAAATTGCTAGTTCTCCCGTCTCTTACCTTCCTTCCTCCCTCTTGTNCGCTGGTGCACACATATACACACAGAGAGAAATAAACACACAGACATACACGTTACAAACACAGATACACACAGACACACACAGATATACACATAGATAGTGAGAGAGAGAGACAGAGAGAGAGAGAGAGAGAGAGAGAGAGAGAGAGAGAGAGAGAGAGAGAGAGAGAGAAACATCCCTACTTCTCCCGTCTCTTACCTTCCTTCCTCCCTCTTGTCTCTTCTCACCCTGATCAAATAAGAGTACCAAACCTACCTGACAGTTAGAAATCTTAAGCAACACTTTTTAAAAGCATTTTATATGTTTGTATGAGGCCTTTCTTTTTATGAAAAGGTTATTGTAGAATAAATTAAAACTTTTACAGGTAGGAAATGAAAATGACCAAGTTAATCTGGATCCAATGGGAAGTGGTGACCAGATCATCCTAAAGATGAGGTTAGAGATGAACACTGAATTGCCAAAGGCAATACAATCGCAATTATCATAATAAGCGGCATAGACTCGGCAATGTCCATAATGTCCTGACCCGAAATGGTCAGCACAGGCAAAGTGAAGTTTCTGGTGGCATGATTTGTATGGACCTTTGGTAATGGCTAATCAATCCTGGTGTTTCAGGCATAAAATAGATAAGAAGTCTACTGTATTACTATTTGATCTGTATAAGGAGAAAAACAATCCCAAACAAGTTAAAGAAAGGCTCCATTGGATAATGGGAAAAGGAAATCTCTGCCCATTAACCAATTTCAGATCTTGAGCCAGTATACAGACTCAGAACCCCTTGAATAAAATGGATGGCCAGCTTTCACTGAGGAAGGACCTTGATAAAATGCCTGAGAATGTTAGTGTTGGCTTTTCTCCTGTCCTTTGCCAGAGGAGCTTATGGCCTTTTACAAGGGTAACTGTACACTGGGGGAAAGAAAGCAATCAGAATCCCTGGGGTTTCCTAGATACTGATTCTGACATTGATCGCAGGAAACTCCAGAAAACACTGTTGGCCCCCTGTTAAAGTAAGGGCTTATGGAGGTCAGGTGGTTGTGCAGTTTTGCCTAAAGTCTGACTCACAGTAAACTCCAGTGCCTCCCTGAACCCATTCTGTGGTTATTTCTCCGATCTCAGAATGTATAATTAGGATAGATACACTTAGAAGTTGGCAGAATTCTTATTTTGGTCCCCTGACCTGCAGAGTGAGGGCTATTATGATTGAAAAGCTAAATGGAAGCCTTTAGAGCTGCCTCTGCCAGGGAAAATGGTAAGTCAAGAACAGCATTGATTGCATCCTTAGAAGAATTGCAGAAATTAGTGCCACCATCAAAGGCTTGAAAGATGCAGGGTAATGGGTTCTCAGCACATCTCCCTTTAACTCTCCTGTGTGACCAGTGCAGAAGACAGGTGGATTGTGGAGAATGACAGTTGACTATTGAAAGCTCAATCAAGTAGTGATTCAAATTGCATCTACTGTACTAGGTGTGGTGTCCTTACTTGAACAGATTAACACATCTCCAGGTATGTGGTGTGTAGCTCTTGATCCAGCAAATGCATTTTTCTTGATACCTATCCAAAAGGACTACAAGAACCCCAGCAGAATACCTTTACAGTCCTACCTCAAGGATATAGTAGCTCTCCAACCCTGTGTTATAACTTAATTCAAAACAATCTCTTCTGGCTCTTCCAAACAGCAACATGTTGCTTCCATATATTGATGACATTATGCTGATTTATGCTTATTAGACTCAATGAGCAGAAGATAGATACCACTGTGGACTTGCTGGTAACAAATATGTCTTCCAGAGGATGGGAAATAAATCCAACCAAAATTCAAGGGCCTTCTACCTCAGTAGAATTCTTCTTCAGAGTCCAGTGGTGTGGGGCACGCAGAGACATTCCTTCTAAGGTGAAGGATAAGTTATTACTCCCTTCTATCACCAAGACAGAAGCACAGTGTTTAGAGTGTCTGTTTGGACTCTGGAGACAGCACATTTCTCATTTGAGTGTGTTACTCAGAACCATATGCCAAGTAATTCAGAAAGATGCCAGCTTTATGTGGGACCTGGAACAAAAGAAGGCTGATGGTCGAGGCTGATGGTCTGGTCTGGTGTGTGTGTGTGTGTGTGTGTGTGTGTGTGTGTGTGTGTGTGTGTGTGTGTGTGTATGTGTGTGTCTGTCTGTCTGTCCGTCCATCTGTGTCTGTGTGTGTCAGTGTGTATCTGTGTGTGTCAGTGTCTATGTATACTTCCCCATATGCTTACTAGACTCTTACAGACTGTTGTTTCCTCATGCCTGAATTCTGCTTTTGACAAAGGATCCCATTTGTGGTATACTGACAAAGATAACATAGGGAGTGAGAAAAAAATATTAGAATTTATTATGCTAAACTTTAAAGGTTTTATTTCCTTGGAGAAAAACAATCCTCCCGATGCTGATCTCAGATCCAGCAGACAGGGTGTCTGTGGCAGATAGAGATGCTCTTTGGAGCCTTTCAGAGGCCCCTGGAGGTGAATAAAAGAGATCTTCTTCGGGATTTTGGAGCAAGGCTCTACTATCACCTGAAGACAATAATTATTCTCCCTTTGGGAGATAGCTTTTGCCCTGCTATTGTACCTTAGTGAAAACTGAATATGTGAAAGTGTGCCACCAAGTGACCATGTGGTTTGAGCTACCTATCATGAGTATAAAGTAGGACATGCACAGCACTATTCCACTATTGAATGGGAATAATAGATATAACATTAATATTAACATATTAAATATTAATGTGAGTGTGTATGTATTGTGTGTGTGTGTGTGGTGTGTGTGTATCCAAGTCTAAGCAGGTGCTGAAGGAACAAACAAGTTACACAAATACCCAAATGCCTATGGTTTCTACTCATGTTACAATGTTGTCTGCTGGCATGCATGCACTTTAGCCTCATGTGGTATTCTCTATGATTGATTGACTAAGAAATAAAAACTAGGACCTGGTTTACTGATGGGTTCATGTGATATAAGCATCATCCAGAAGTGGACATCTGAAGCATTACAATCACTTCCTGGGACAACCCTAAAAGATACTGGTAAAGGAAAAATCTTCATATTAGGTAGAATTCGGCATATATGCCAACATGTACATACATTTTGTTTTGAACGAAAAATGGCCACATTCACTGATTCACGAGCCATAGCCAATGGATTGGCTAGATGTTCAGTGACTTGGAAAGAGCACGATTGGAAAGCTGGTGAGAAAGACATCTGGGAACGTACGTGGATAAATCTCTCCAAATGGGTGAAAGATGTGAAGGTGCTGTGTTCCATGTAAATGCTCATCAAAAGGAGACTTCAGCTAAGAAGAAGTTCAGTAATTAATTAAATAAGTTGACCCATTCTATGGAGACCCTTTTCCCCAAGCCATTATATCACTGCCCAATGGACCCATAAACAAAGTGGCCATGGTGGCAGAGATGGGGATTATGCATGGGCTCAACAACATGAATTTCCATGCACCAAGGCTAAACTGGCTACAGCTGCCCCTGGGTGCCAGGTCTGCCAATATCAGAAACCAACACTGATCTCCAGATATGGCATCATTTCCTGGGGTGACCAACTAGTGACCTATTGCAGGCTGACTACAATGGACCACTTCCTCTGTGGGAAGGGCAATGCTTTGTCCTTACTGGTAGATACTTTTTCTTGTTAAGGATTTGCCTTTTCTTCATCTAATGCTTTTACCAAAACCACCATCAATGAACTTACAGAAGACCTTATCCACCATCATGCTATTTGATGCAGTATTTCTTCTGACCAAGGAACTCATTTCATAGCCAGATAAGTGTGACAGTGGACCCATGATTATGGAATCCATTGGCCTTACCATGTTAATCACCATCCTAAAGTAGCTGGCCTGATAGAAAGATGGACACAGTTTCAATGACAATTAGGTAACAGCAACTTGGAGGCCTGGGCAGGGTTTTCCAGAAGATAGTATATCCTTTGAATCACCATCCAATATATGGTATGGCTTTTTTTTTTTTCATAGCCAGGATTCATGAGTCCAGGAATTAAGGGATGGAAGACGGAATTATCCCACTCACTATCACCCCTATTGACTCCCTAAAGAAATCTTTGCTTCCTGTTCTTGAGACCTTAGGTTCTGCTGGCCTAAGAGTTTTATTCCAGAGTGAGGAGCACTTCTGCCATCCACACAAAAATTTTCGATTGCACTGGAAACTCAGATTCTCCTTGGCCACTTCTGAATCCTGATACCCTTAAGACAGTAGTCTAAGAAACAAACAGTAGTGTTAGGAGGGGTGATTGATCCAGATTACCAAGGGGAAGTTGGATTGCATTTCCACAAAGAAGGCAAGAAAGATTATGTCTGGGGTACAGGAGATCTATTAGGGTATCTCTTGTTGCTACCATGTCCTGTGATAAAAATCAACAAGAAACTACAACAACCTAATTTAGACATGATGAGAAAGGGCGTGGACCCATCTGGAATAAAAGTATGGGTCACTCCTCCAGGGAAAGAGTCAACATCTGCTGAGGTACTTGATGAGGGTAGAAGAAATACAGAATGGGTAGTGAAGAAAAGTAGCTATAAATACCAGCTAAGGCCATGTGACCAGCTGCAGAAATGAGGATTATAATTGATGTGACTGTCTCTGTCTTATTTTAAGACTGTGTTTGTACAGATGTTCATGCTTTCTTTTTTTTTAATTTCTTCATCATATAATGTAACATCCATTAATATAATATCAGTGATTACCATATTTAAGTTTGATATAATAGAAGAATGTCCCTCAAGGGATATTGCCACCTATTCTAAATTTATCATGTATTTGAGATTGTACAAGGGATAGTTTAATCATGTTAGGCATAATTATGACCTGCTTGCTGTTTTTATTTGGAAACTAAGCATGACATAAGGAGATATGATTGTGTATCAAATTGACAAAGGGTTGTCTTGTGATGGCTATTCTTGGTTATCAATTTGACTACATCTGGAATTAACTAAAACCCAAATGGCTGGGATACCTATGAGGGATTTTTTTTAACTAAATTAATTAGAAGTGGGAAGACCCACTTCTATTTCAAATCTTTAATGTGGGAAGATGTACCTTTACTCCATGTCTCTTGAACCACATCTTCGGCTAGCAACCCCTAAAAAGATAATGGAAGAATGAAGCTGGCTCTCTCTCTCTCTGCCTGCTTGTTCTGATTCTCACTAGCAAGCCTGTTCCTTCACTGGCATTAGAGCCTATTTCTTCAGAAATCCAGTGTATACTGAAGACCAGCTGAAACATCTAGACCTGGACTGTCCATTCTTAGACAGCCATTGTTGAACCAGCTGGCCTCAGTCTGTAAGCCATTCTAAAAAGTCCCCTTTCTACATAATGAGAGATTCATTCCATAAGTTCTATTCCTCTGGAGAGTACTAACTAATAGACATTGCTTCTGTCAAATGGGAATTACAGTTTTGTTCCAGATATTTGGTTTTAGAGAAATAATTAATGTTTTCCACTGTAGCCATGTTTAATTATATATGCCTCAAAGAGATTACCAGTTGCCTCTGAAAGTTCATGGTAAACTATGTTGGCATTTTAATAAGGTGTGGTACTGTGCATGAGGAAGCCACGAAGCCCAGAGATATCTGAGTTAATTTGTCAATGTTAGATTTTAAGAACTTGCTGCAGGCTTCTTGGCAAAATCACATTCTCTTCACAAGCACAAACTAAAGCCAAATGGCAGGGTACCCTGGAACAGTCTCAAGTTTACTCTTTTTAATGATATTTGCACTTATTCTGACCAGTCTTACTGCAGGTAAATTTTGGGGGGATTAGTGGATGAATAATAACTTGTAACCTTTCTTCAGAATACAATTGCCTTGAATATAAAAAAATGTAAAATGAATAAAGAGGAAAACATAACCATAGAACTTTATCTAGTTTCTAAGAAACAAAGTGTTCATACGACAGAGGTGGTTTTTATTCTTTTCCTAAAATATAATAGAGGCCATAAAATTATTCATAAAATAAACTGAGCCATCATTTATCAATACTACCAGACATTTAAAATATTTAACTCATTTACTGAATATATCCACAGAGAGGAAAAATTATGCATTCCATTGCAATATTCAACATCATTTTTTCCATTTATTTTTACTGGAGCAAACACATTAAAATCTCATTCTATCAAAGGCAAACAGTGCTATACATCTGGGGGAAGAAACTTCCCTTGGCTTGCTTTACACATACTTTAGTATATGAGAAGGAGCCATGTGAGAAAGGGTAAAATTCCTACTAGTTTGTAAAATAATATTTCTTTGAAACATTTGTATGCCTAAAGAAGACCCAGATATAGAACCTACTATCAAAGAATGATAGCAAAGCAAAGACATCCCTTCATGTCCATGGTAACCCAAGAGGAAATGGTTAGGAAGTGATAATAAAATGACAGGAGGGCTTCCTTCTGTTTTGCTGGAGATTTTAGCAGCTTTGCTGTTTGACTAGCAGAAGTCTTGCCTTGATTAAGAGAAGGCTGTAGGTGCAAATGCCTTGCCCAGTGCAGGTGGCTAAGCTGCTGCTGTCATATTGCTACTGCTCTGCTGACCATCTAGTCGTCAAAGACCTGTTCCTGCTAGCATCTGCCATTGCTATGAGACCACATGTAGTTACGAGAGAGAAATGGGCAGAGCTGTTCTTCAGGAATGATAGAAAGCTGTCTGAGAAATAAGCCTATAGAAATTAAAATGCTACCTTCAGGTCTTGGTGTCTTCAGATACATCACAAACATTCCCCAGGCAGACACCCTTTCCATTCCATCGATTTTGCTCATACTTCAAGAATAGCACACCGAGAGAGAGAGAGAGAGAGAGAGAGAGAGAGAGAGAGAGAAGAGCAGAATAGCACACATGATACTCTGTGTTATTGCTTGTACACTTTTGTGCCTTTCCTAGCAACCATTGGGTTTCTTAAGGGATCACTGATCTATAATTCATCATCTCTTTGGAACCTGAAAAAGAATCTTGTACACATTTGCTTACTACATACTGGATGGTTGAATAGTCAACTTGAATAATCAAGTAAAAGAATTAGTTTTATGGTACCCATAGGGTAGACAGACTCCTTACACTCATCCCTGTGATTCAGGATGGTTATGCTAGGAGAAGCTTGGAAGTACTCAAAGGTAGAAGAGAACTAAGCCTAGTGGAATTTAAACCCCAGCTTCAGTATGTGTGGTCCATGAAGTGTGACTGAATTACATCTGCATATTTCTTCATACATAAAATGAAGTTAATGGTAAATTAATCAGGTAACATAAGCATTGAAGGCTTTGACCTACATCATACCAAAAGTATAAGGAATCACTTAAATACCCCACATTTGTAGCACAGGCTGCAAGACTAGTGGTTATTAATTCTTTATATTTACTTGAACTTATATTTCATTTTTAGGGTATAAAATTCCATGAAAGAAAGTCAGATGCTACAACAACAACAACAACAGCAACAAAGCCTTCTCTGTCCAGTGAATTGTCCGTGAAATAGTTGTATGAAATGAATCACCATCAGATCAAGGGGCTGTGGCTGACACAAATGAACATTTATTGACTTTGGCTGTAGTTGTCCAGTTAGCAGACCCTACTGTTTATATGCCCCTCTGCATCGCCTTTCCCCAACTCTCCGAATCCGTTCAAGAATGCAATAAAATGGTAAGCTATATCCCAGGAGAAACTTAACATTTTTGTTGTTGTTCAAGAGGCAATTTCAAAATCCTTATAATTTCAGAGCATTGTAATATTCTTGTGCCTGAGAGAAAAATGTGGCTCTTATTTTTAATAACTGAAATAACAGAAACCCAGCCTAAAGTTATCTGTCTTATGAAGAAATATTCAACCAGGACTTGGATCGTGCTAGTCCTGGGTCTGGATCTGTTTTAACCAGGCAGCATCAACCTCTGTGAGCTGAGCTGTGTTCCTTTATAAAATGAGCAACAGCCCTGCTGCTTGTAAATCACATAGCTTCCATGCAGATCAAATGATTCCATGTGCCTGCAATGGTTTCAGAGAACATGAAGCAGTTATTCTCATATTTACTGCCACCCTCATTGAAAAGTCTTGCTTTTAAATCATGGACATAAACAAATGATTCCACGGTATGCTTTGGAGGAAACCTTCTTCAATTAAAGCAAAGATCAATTGTTCTCTGAGTAATCTGCCATAATTGTATTGATTTAACAAATGAAGAATGTGCCACATAGAAACATCCTCAGTTATTCTTATGGCTGCAGTGTGAGATGGGAGCTTCTTCTGCATCCAGAAATCAAGCCTTCTGTTCATCGCCCAAATCACTGAATCAGGCTCTCTTCTGCTTTGTGTTTGGAGACATAAATCTAGCAGGGATACGCCAGGACAAACTTGTCACCTTTGTTCTCAGAAGTGAGTTTCCTGAATATTAAATCCAATGCAAGCAGCATCACTGATTGGAAACTTTTCCTCCTTCCTCCTTGAGGGCATACTATCTCCAGAGGGGATGCGTAGGATATACAGACATTATGAAAGAAGAATTCCTACTGCCTCTTCTTAACAATTCAGCTCTAATTGAGCTGTGCTGGTGAGTCCAGGGAAAGTGCACATTGTCTTCACACAAAACAGACGCAGCTGAGAGCTCAAGGGAAAGTGCCAGCAGCTACCTTCTAGCAGTGGTCATTAACCAGTGTCTCAGTCTGAATGTGCCACCCACTGGCAGGCAGGCCAATGTTTCCAGCTTTAACAAGGAGTCTGTTTTCAGTCTTTGAACACCATCAGGGACAGATAATTAACATGTTGTCTGATTAATGGTTAATCATCAGGTTTGCTGTCAGAGATAATCATTCAATCATGATTAACAAGACTCCTTATCATCATTAGAGTCATTAGAACTGTTAACAGATAAAATGCGGTTGTATTTCACACAATTTGCACCTCATAATACAGACTTAAGGTAAGCAAGGGCACCCTGAGATAAACATCTAAAACAGAACTGAAAACTAAAGAAATTAATTCAACAAATTAATATCTTCCTTGGAGTTAAAAATCATTAAACTCTAGGACTGTGCATATTAGTCCTTTGAGGTAGAGGATGGAAGTATTAGAATTCTCATGTATTTACACTTTTTGTCTAAATGTAAGAAAGACCTTACCATCACCACAGATCAGAAGAAACAGAGACAAGTGCTGTCTACAAAAAGGCTCCTCCTACTCCAGGAGCAGGTCCTCCCAGCTCAGTCAAAACTTCCTGGAAAACTCATGCCGGCACACTGACAGGCATGTTTCCATGATTCTTCTAAATCCAATCAAGTTGACCATAAAATGGTCCATCACAGAAAGGATTGGGGGCCTATGATTTAATGAGTAGTTTCTGTTCGGGTGACAAAAAAAAATAGTCTAGAGATGGGAATTGTGATGACTATATAGCAGTGTAGAGGACCCAGTACCACTGATTTGAACATACAAAGACAAAATGAATGGAAAATACTTGTGTTTTATATTATTCACTGGGGAAAAATGGATCTATGCTCTGTATTCCCATCATATCCCCTTTCCCATTCTCTGTGGAGCACACAGAAGGAGATGAGGGAAGCAGAGAGTCCTCCCTGTAGAAAGCTGATGGGACACTCCATTCTACTTGAAATGAAACCCTAATTCCTTTTAGGGAGGCTCTAGGTCCCTGTATTAGTCAGGGTTCTCTAGAGTCACAGAACTTACAGATAGTCTCTATGTAGTAAAGGAATTTATTGATGACTTACAGTCTGCAGTCCAAATCCCAACAATGGTTCAGTAGTAGCTATGAATGGAAGTCCAAGGATCTAGCAGTNGCTGAGTCCCACACCNCAAGAAGGCNANAGAGCGAGAGCCNNACTCCCTTCTTCCAATGTNCTTATATGGTCCCCAGCAGAAGGTNTAGCCCNGATTAAAGGTGTGTGCCACCACACCTTTAATCCCAGATAACCTTGGACTCGGAGATCTCCCTGTCTTAATCTTCTGGATTCAATCACCACTGTGTCTCAAGATCTCCATACCAAGATCCAGATCAGAAACTTCTATCTCCCAGTCTCCAGATTAGGTTCACTGGTGAGCCTTCCAATTCTGGATTGTAGTTCATTTCAAATATAGTCAAGTTGACAACCAGGAATAGCCACTACAGTCCCAATTCTCTGTTCTTATTTCTTTCCCTTCTCTCTTTCTCCAAGACCTTACTGTGCCCCAAAACTGCAAAACACAATCCAGCTAGAAGACCCTTCGTATTACCTTTTCTCAGTTTGAAAGTCTCTTAGCTCTAGAATCCAATGGTGCTTGTCTTATCTACAGAGCAAGACTATTCAAATGTCACCTTCTCAATGGCATCCCTGGCTCTCAGGCTGTTAGCACTTCCTTTACCCCTGCCGACTCATTTTTAATCCTCGAACTTTAACTTCTTCTTCTTCTTCTTCTTCTTCTTCTTCTTCTTCTTCTTCTTCTTCTTCTTCTTCTTCTTCTTCTTCTTCTTCTTCTTCTTCTTTTACTTTAACTTCTTCAAAACATTTGTTTTATTTAAAATTATTGATTAGTTGATTGGTTGATTTTTTTTTATTATCCAAATTTATAAGTACATTCAGGACAGAAATTGTAGACATATGGAGCAGTTTTTAGGTATCTTGTAACAAATGTTTAAGTAACTTAGCTCTAGCCCTTTTGAAACAGGGACCTTTAAAGCCAACCCAGTTTGTATTAACTGAGGAGTATGTGAAGTAGATTAGCAGTGCCCTTTCCAGTCAACATACACACACACACACACACACACACACACACACACACACGCACAGACATACACATACACAGAGGGGTGGAGAGAGACAGAGACAGAGACAGAGACAGAGACAGAGACAGAGACAGAGACAGAGACAGAGACAGAGAATGCTTTGAGGCATTACTGGGAACACCCAAACATGTCAAGCATACAAGTGCTTACCACAACAAATACCTACTAGATGAACAACTGTCAACTAGACCCCAGCTTTACCAGGGAGGAAGAGAACGGTCAGCAGAGTCCCGAAACTGTCTGGAGAGGCACTGCTGGTATCTGTCTCCGGCCTGTTACATTCTATTCCTATCTGACATTTTAGTGCATCACATAAACTCCTGCCAACTTCCTCCCTAGACCTCTCCCATGCTCAGCTAGGTTGGCTACGTCTGTGCTTGGTCTAACTGGGATGTTATTAATTCATAAGAGGCCTCCTACTGTAGATGTGAAAAGTGGATTCTGTAGATCATTGATTTAACTATGAGTTTTCGTCTAAGTGGCCAGATTCTGGTTTTGAAGATTGTATTGACTTTTCCTGTACTAACTAATCATAATGCTCTATCTCTCCATGCCATGAAAGACCTACAATTTGCTTCTGGCTTTTCCATAAATATGTCATACTTAACATATATCTATTCAAGTACGTAAGTATCTGGAATAATGTACATCTAACTCTTTTATTTTTTCAGATTCTATTTCTTCCTTCCCTTTCCCCCCTGCAAACATTCACTGTCCTTCAGTTTCAAGTCCTCCTTCCCATTAATTCTTATTGCAAGGATATATGTAGGTACATATATATTAAATATAATCTACTCAGTTGGTATAATATTATTTGTATATATGACTTGTATATATGTTTTCAAAGCTTACGGTTTAGCATTGGACAACCTATTGGTGTGTTCTTCCCTGGGGAAAGCCATCTCTCCTAGCTGGGCTTCCCTCAATTATACATAGTTTTTTGTGTAGAGTTGAGGTCTTGTGGGCTTTTCCCCACAAGTTTGGCATGTCCCTTCATAGTGTGACCTCTAAAGAGAAGATTGGGATTGAGAAATGCAGCACCGTGGGAAAGGTCTTCCTGGTTTCAAGCCATACACACCTGAACTCTTCTTGGTTATTACAGTGAAAATGCCATTTGTGGTCTATTTTTAGAGGGAAGACAATGGAAGATAGATAGACTGTTCTGCATTTTCCCTCCATGGCTTTGATTGATATTTTTGTAGAAGTTTTTTTTTTTTCCCCCCCGAGGATGTTGTTAGCTGCATGGGATGTCTCTCATCTATTTTCTATTGTCCAATTACCTGACAGTCTGTTTGAGAAAGAACAGTATTAAAAACTCCAAGCTTATTTTAGTTGAATATTTGAAGATAATATTTGGGGTTTGAGATCTGAGATACCAAGTCATCCAGTTCTCAGAGTAGTATGTTGGTGCAGATTGAGTCAAAAGACCACAAATGATAATGTAGCATACTTCTCAAGTCAAGGGACATAGAGAGAATGAAAGCAGGAAGGAAGGAAGGAAGGAAGGAAGGAAGGAAGGAAGGAAGGAAGGAAGGAAGGAAGGAAGGAAGGAAGGAAGGAAGGAAGCAGAAGGAAGGGAAATGTGGTGGTTTTGAATAGGAACGGCAGCTATAGGTTCATGTTCATATACTTGAATTCTTGGTCATTAGTAAGTGGCACTAATAGATAAGGATTAGGAAGTATGGCCTTGTTGGGTTAGGTGTGGCCTTGTTGGAGGAAGTGTGTCACAGGAAGCAGGCTATGAGTTTCAAATGTCCAAACCAGGCCTATTGTCTCTCTTCTTCCTGCTGCCTGAAGATCAGGATGTAGAGCTCTCAGCTTCTTCTCCAGCGTCATCTTTGCTTTGTGCCACTATGCTTCCCTCCATGAGGACAATGGACTGAAACTCTGATACTATATGCAAGCCCCAATTACATGATTCCCTTTATAAGAGTTGCCTTGATTGTGGTGTCTCTTCACAGTAATAGAACTCTAACCAAGACAGAGAGAAGAAGCAAGAGGAGGAGGAGGAGGAGGAGGGGAGAAAGAGGAGGAGGAAGAGGAGGAGGAGAGGAGGAGGGGGAGGCAGGCTAACACAAACTGAGATGCTTCTTGGAATCTTTACTCATAACCAACCAACAAACCATTGCCACCATCACCACAACAACACAGTGTAACTATGGTACTACACAGATATAACTCCGCCAACCATAAGATCAGGAGTTCAAGGCTTGTCTTGGCTACATGACAAGGGTAAGACCAGCCTGGGCTTCATAAGACCCTGTCTCAAAAAGAGATAAAAATAAAATAAAACTATAAACAGGAAGATGAAAACAAAATATAAACAGAGCAAAAGATAAGGACATTACAGTGAAACAATAATTCAAACTTTAGGAGAAACACATTTTGGAGACAAAATATTTTCAGAAAATATTTCAAAAAGCCCAGGTAAGCTCCTACATGGGGCTCAGACTATTGGCTTCAAGCCAGTCTGTACTGGCATGCGTTTCTTCATCTGAGTCTTCTTTGAGTGGAGAATCGACTGGCGCCCATTTGCTCTGACCGGGAAATGAGATTCCCAGCCTGCATTACACACAGCCCAACCAAGATCCTCAGCTAGCTGAGTCAAAAAGTACCCCATTCCCACACACAGTACTGGCCCTGCCACCTCCTCTTCTCTGGCTGTAAGGTACTGTGTTTCATCCCTCCTCCCACCTCACTCTGTCTGAAGTTCTTATCATCCTGCCAAATCTCTCTCACTAGGGTCCTAAGTGGTCAGGAATCAGGCGGGAGGTGACAGGAGTCAGGATTAAGAGGGAGGTCTGTGGTCCCTCAAGGCAACCTTTCCACAGCCCTGGGGATTGAAGAGATTTCTTTGAATTTTTGGTACTGAATCCTGCATGGGTAATCAAGGGCCTTTTGTGGAAGAAGGCCGAAGAAGAGAGAGTGGAAGAATGTGGTTACTTTGATGGCTTTAGATGCAGCCAGAATCAACTGTGAGGAGGAGAGATTTGCACTTTCTCCTGCATCCTTGGTTTTATTGATTTGAAGATGTGGAGGAAAAGAAAATTCTTCCCCTCTGGTATTGGAAGATTCAAATCTTTAAGTTTGCCAAAATAGACTGACAACAGATAGACTAAGAGGGACAAAAAGCAGGCAAATTTAAATAATGTTCACAGGAACTATCTAGAACAGAACCCAAACTGGTCGAGATGAAGATACTCACTTTTAAGAAATTTTTTTAAAAATGCAATGGAAAAGGGAAGAGTATTGTAGTCTTATGGAGATAGTAAATGGTTTGTTTGTTTGTTTTTAAGAAAGGGATGAGAAAGAAGGACAATGGCCTGGCTTAAAATTCCCCTGCACTCAAGGTTCAGTTGATTTTCAGTTTCCTTTCAGTGACTAATCTTTCCAGGTTACTGAGACTCCATAGTGACAGCATTCTTGGAAATCTGATTAGTCAGATAGAGAACATCACAGAAGCCTTCCCCTGTGCCATAGGAAAAAAGGGTCAGAGATCTCAGATATATGTCGACTGAGGGAAAGTCAGGGAGGCGTGTGTGTGTGTGTGTGTGTGTGTGTGTGTGTGTGTGTGTGTGTGTATGTCTAACTCTGGACACCAAAGTGCCACATTTTGGGGAGTCATTTTCAGAGTCCCTAAGGCTGCTTTTGTCTCTACTTAAGGAAAATCTCATCCAATGGGCTTAAATAAGGAAACATATTCTCCTTAACAAGAAAGTGTGGTCCTTCCATGATTGGTTGGCTCACAGTTCTTCATTAATAGCTCAGCTCCTCCTGTCTTTCTGCTACTGGCATTGCTGGATTCTGCTCTCAGAAGGATCTCCTCTTGGACTTCCAAGAAGCCACCTAAGAAGTTCAAGTTCCAAGCTTGAACTTCGCAGAATGGGTCATCCTGTCCCATGCATGTGTCTTAAAACAACAACCAACAAGATAGCTCTGGATAAAAGCACTTGTCAGTGCTACTGATGATTAGGGTCAAATCCCTAGACCCTACATGGTGGAAAGAGAGAACCAACCCCCACAAATTGTTCTTTGACTCTACCTGCTTGCTGCAGAATGTGCTGTATACATACACATACACGCATGCATATATGTACACATACATATAAAGTAAACATAAAAATGCAATCTCCCTGGTGGGGGGGGGACTTGTTCTAACAGTCTCCTCTCACATTCAGTGAACAGAAAATCATGTTATCATTTCAAACAGAATCACTTGCAGGGAGAAATGGCCTTACTAGAATTATCTAGATATCTTAGGAGTGATCCCTGAGCTACAGAAATAGAAATGGAAAACTCCAGAAAATCAGAGTTCATTAAAACAAGGAAGCAAACAAACACCTAAGAAGAGTTATGGAGACACACACATGTTCCTCTATTGAGGATGATTTTACGTAAATAAAAACCGTATTTACGATTAAATGTGTACTACATACTTGGCTTGGAGCTACCTGAGTATTTACCTCTTTTTAAATATTTTAAAAGCTAGCCTTTAAGGTAGAGGTACTAACACCAGCTAAGAAATCCATTTATAAACAAGGGGATCAACTTAGAGCATATAAACCCTGTGTTCCAAAGGAAAGAGTAAAGAGAAATCGAATCGGCTAGAATCTGTGCTCTGAAACGTCGTGCTGTGCATCCCTGTTACACACTTTCCTGCACACGTGCTTTCAGAAGGCTTTTCCCTTGAGAAAAGGAGAGATAGCAGTGAAATAGAAGCTGATGAAGTTGTATGTGCTTCTCCGTGATAAACTCAAGTAACGCAAGAAGCTTGGTGGAAGAATAAGTTTCCCCAAGGTACTTGGTGGGGGATGGGATACTGAAAACCCTTTCCAATCACTCTCTCAAGTCCCCAGCACCGTGGCCTGCCTCACAATTTCATTCCACTCTCATTTTGTACACAGACTCTAGTTTTGATAGCAAGAGCAAGAGAGGAATGTGTCTGTGCTTTAGTCACCTTTCTTTTATTTCCCCCTTTGTCCCCAGCTCCATAGTGAGAACTGGCACACTGACTCCATATTTGTCCCTCACCTGTCTCAAGGAAACACAGCCATTCATCTGAGACATCCTTCCTATTAGCTGGCCAATCCTGGCATCTCTACCGTAGATGCTTTGGGGGGTGGCGGGTAACTGGCCTCTTGCTATAGCTACAGATGCTTTTAGGTCCCTGTACACGATGGACCTGTGGGGATCAGGAGAGACTGCTATAGGAAAGGGGTAAGGAGGAAGTGAACATTTCATTATGCGTGCTCTCTCTCTCTTCCTCCCTCCCTCCCTCCCCCTCTCTCTCTGTCCCTCCTCTCCTCTCTCTCTCTCTCTCTCTCTCTCTCTCTCTCTCTCTCTCCTCTCTCCCTCCCCTTTTCTCTCTCCCCCTTCTCTCTCNTATGCGTGCTCTCTCTCTCTTCCTCCCTCCCTCCCTATACATAGTATCCATGTCAAGATCTCTCTCCTCTCTCTCTCTCTCTCTCTCTCTCTCTCTCTCTCCTCTCTCTCCCTCCCCTTTTCTCTCTCCCCCTTCTCTCTCTACCTACAAATCTGGATATAAGTACTCTCAGATACCTCCCCAGTACCGTGTTTGCCTGTGTGCTCCCATGCTTCCTTCCATAATGCTACTACTAGACTAAACCTCTAAAACTGTAAGCAAGACCCCAATTAAATGCTTTATTTTATAAGAGTTACTTGGTCATGGTGTCTGCTCATAGCAATAGAACAGTGACTAAGACAGAAATTGATGCCAGGGACTAGTTATTACTGTGACAGGCTTGACCATGTTTTTGTTTGGAAGAACACAGACCTTGAGACGTGGGGTTAAGAACGCAGTAGAATGCTTTAAGCACGGCTTAATACATCATACTAGGAGCATAGGACATAGAAAACAGTGGTGCTGATGGTGACTTGGACTGTGAGGTCCTAGATCCATTTCAGAGGAGAAGAATTTTAGTATGTTGCCTTGATATCCTTCCTGTCACATTTTGGTGAACAAGTTCCTTTGCCCTTGTTCAAAAAGTCTACCTGAAGCTGGGCAGTGGTGGCACACGCCTTTAGTCCCAGCACTTGGAAGGCAGAGGCAGGTGGATCTCTGAGTTCAAGGCCAGCCTGGTCTACAGAGTGAGTTCCAGGACAGCCTGGGCTAAACAGAGAAACCCTGTCTCGAAAAAAGCAAACAAACAAAAGAAGTCTACCTGAGGCTTATATCAAGGGTTTTGGATTAGTTCCATTGGCAGAAGGAACCTCGAAACAGCCTGGTATAGACTCTGTTATGTGGCTATGATTGTTTACTCTTGTGTAGATCTATAATAAAAAAGGAGAAAGCTGGGCAAGTAAAAATAGACAATGTACAGATTGAGAAGAAATGGAACACCCAAACATGGAACAGAGCTAGATCCTGTATTCAAGGAGACAGAAATTAAAGCAAAGCCGGATATTAAATGGAATAAATGGAGTGGCAAGCTCATAGCAAGAACCCACCCAACTAAGCTTCCAATTTATGAAAAGGAAATAAAAATTACAAAATATGGTGTAAAGTATAAACATCTTTAATCCCAGCACTTGGAAGGCAGAAGGTGGCAGATCTCTGAGTTTGCAGCCAGCCTGGTCTACCGAGCAAGTTCCAGGACATCAAAGCTTAGTAGTGAAGATTACCATCAAAACCAGAAAGTAGGCGTGTCATTGAGTGAGGAGACCATGTTCCAGTCTCAGGAAGCAGCAGAACTTGGAAGCTTTGGCTACGTGACTCTGGCTTTAGTCAAAAATAGAAAGGATTACTGGGACAGTTGATGCCGGTTAGCTGGAGCTAAGAAATTAGAAGTTATTGAGAAGAGGCCAGCATCACTGAGAAGGAATCTTCTGGGATATTTTGTTTTGTTTTTGTTTGTTTGTTTGTTTTGTTTATTTTTCTGAAAATACAAAGAATCTGTTCCAGAGACAGACATCATGCAGGCAACCGGACTAGGTAATTTTGAAGAGTCACCCAGGGGGACTGGTTTTGAACACATGGAGGGGTCATGGAAAGCAGCTGAGGCTTAGCAGTGTGAGAGACCAGGAAAGGCCATTGGTGAAGGTGCAGCCTCAGCATCAGTTGAAGGCTGAGGATTAGAAGGGGTTGCAAAGAAGTTGACGTTTGGCAACATGAAGACAGCTTATGAGAGTCTATGGGTGAAAGTAGAGACTAGTTGAAGTGGAAGACCCCAGCATAATGGAGATGTCAGTACCATGGGATGACCACCAAGAACAGTAGCAGCTGTGGAGTAGAGTCAGCCAGAGCCTAGAGTGCTACAGAGGGCAGAGATGGAGAAGTGACCCAAACCCCCTGGAGGAGGCTAGAAAATCATGTGTGGGTCCCGACATTGGAACAAGAAGCTGTGCAATTGGCCTTGCCTTGGAGCCCCTCACGATGTTAGAGATGCCAGAGCCATGGGACACCTGCCAAGGAAAGCTGCTGGCAAGGAGTGGAACCAGCCCAGGAGACTTGGACTGCAGTCAACAAAGATGAAAGGAGTTGGACATCAGACATGGAGCCATGGAGTTTGTACTTCGGCCAGCTGGTATTCTGTCATACTTTGGTTCAGTCTTTCCTCACTAGGTCTTTTTAAAATAGCAATGTATATCCTGTGATGTCAGAAGTATATGACCTGTCCTTTATTTTGATTTTATAGGGGATTACAGTTAAGAGATTGTATGTGTCTCAGAAGAGATTTTGAACTTTGGAGTTTTAAACACTGTTGAGACTATGGGAACTTTTGGATTTGGACAAAATGCATTTTGCATTAAGCTATGGCTATAAGCCCATGGGGTTAAAATGCGGTGGTTTGATCCCTGTAAATTCATGTTTGAATGCTTGGTCCTTAGGGAGTGGCACTATTAGGAGGTATGGGCTTGTTGGAGTATGTGTGGCATTGTTGGAAGAAGTGTGTCTCTGGGGAGGCAGGTTTTGGGGTCTCATATAAAATCTGAAGCTATGCCAAGTGTGATAGTAGATTTCTCCTGACTGCCTTTGGCAAGATGTAGAACTCTCCACTCCTCCAATATCATGTTTCCCTGCAGTCTGCATGCTTTCTGCCATGATAATGTGGGATGCCAGGTAATTCGCCATTACAAGATGGCACCAACTTCCTGCATGCTTTCTTGATAAACAAGCAATGTGCGCATGTGCATTCGGGTATCTGCTGAGTCACTGCTCGCCCCGGAGCATGTTAATGAGGTTCTGATGGCATATCCAATCAGGAGGCTCCACGCCTATCCTAAGCATATATAAGCAGCACCAGTTTTCGGGCTTGGGGTCTTTCGCCACAGCAATCAAGCTTTCCCAATAAACGTGTGCAGAAGGATCCTGTTGTGTGGTGTCTTCCTTGCTGGCGAGGTGGGTGTCTACATGATAATATTGGGCTGAACCTTGAAAACTGTAAGTCAGCCTCAATTAAATGTTTTCTTTCAAAGATTTGCATTGGTCATGATGTCTATTCCCAGAAATAAAATCCTAACTAAGACAAGCATCAACTTAAATCTAAAAGATAGAGTACATAAAAAGAACAGAAGAAGGCAAGAGGTAGAGGTGGTAGTGTTCAAAGAAAGTTCCAAAACTGCAGAAGACATAAAGAATCAGAATTAAGAAGTATGAGCTTGGAATATAATAAATAAAACCAGACATATACTTAGATGGAGCAGCTGAACTTAGAAGCACCAAAGATCTTTAGAAGTAAGGAGAGGGAGAAACTTTCTACAAACAAATGATAGATTTACAGCTCAGTTCTCAAGCAGTCACATCAGGAATCCAAAGACCATAAAGTTCAAAGGACCATACATCCAGCCTCACTATTACATGAATTATTCACTGCAATTGGTGTTATTGAATATGGCAGAGGTAGAAACGAATGGAAATAGGAAAGGAATAAGAGGAAGAGGAGATAGGACAGGACAAAGGGAAAGACAGCGGAGCAAATGAGAGGGACAAGAGAGCCCATGTTCTCTATTGAAAAGCTTCTGGAAGGCATCCGTCCACAAATCTTGTTTGTGTTGTTTTTTGATTATTTATAAAGCCTGTTTCATATATACCATCATTTTGGCCTAGCCAGAGATCTCAGCCAATTCTCTCTTATACCTAAACAAGTTCAAGTTGGTTTTATGACCCTTGTAACTAAAGAAGATTACACCTATTTTAGAGATATTTCAGACTTAGGAAATATTTATATGGGAGGAGGAATGATCCTTGATATGTTCTAAACTTAAAAAATATTTGGTGATAGATCTAAGCACATATCTTGATTGGAAAAAAATGCATTATTTTTTTGAGATTTATTTGCACTGTAATAGTGCTTAAGCCTGAGAATGCAAGATAGAACACTGGCCTTTTTTAAATGTTTAAGAATTTCTAAAACATGACCTTTTACAGACAGCCCTAGAAACTCTGGTGTCATAATTTATTCAGAATAAAAATGGAATTATTTGACTAGGAGAGATATATACTGATGTGTAATGACAACATTAGTAGTCATACAATTGAGAAAGAAATAGATTCCAGTCACCTGAGACAGACTGTGACAAATACTGTCCCCTGATCCAGAGGAGCAAATGGCACGTTTTAATGAAGAAATCAAAGCCTAAGAAATAAAAATGTTGCATTTCTTAAGATTTTATTTATTTGTATGTTGTGTGTAAGAGTGTTTGCCTGAATGTATGTCTATGTAGCATATGTGTGCAATGCCACCAGAATGCAGAAGTTGACATCAGATCCCCTGAGACTGGAGTAGCAAACCACTTTGAGCTGACATGTGGATGCTGGGAATTGAACCTGGATTCTCTACAAACGCATCAAGTGCCCTTACTACACATTCATCTCTCCAACCCCCCATGTTGCATGGTTTTCTGCAAATATAAACCATTACTGTTTGAAAGATAAATGTCTTCCGGTTTGAATTCCTAAACAAAACATCATGAAGCAAGTTGGGGAGGAAAGGGTTTATTTAGCATGCTCTACCACATTTTTGTTCATCACCAAAGGAAGTCAGGACAGGAGCTGACACTGGGCAGGAACTTGGAGGCAGGAGCTGATGCAGAGGCCATGGAGGGATGTTACTTACTGGCTTGCTTCCCTTGACCTGCTCAGCTTGCTTCTTATAGAACCCAAAACTACCAGCTTGGGATGGCACCTACTACAAAGGGCTGGACCCTCCTGATCCATCACTAATTGAGAAAACACCTTACAGCTGGATCTCATGGAGGCATGTCCTCAAGAGAGGCTCCTTTCTCTGTGATAACTCCAGCCTGTGTCAAGTTGACACACAAAACCAGACAGTACAGTAAGATAAAGAAAAACTGAAGTTTTCTTCATTGGGAATCAAGATTTCTGGAGTCTAGCTTATGTGTCAGGTTTCCACACACATGCTGGTCTTCTAACCAGGTATTTTACTCATGGGCCTCTTGGGATCCTTGTGGAGTTCATTTTGTTTTGGTCATCTACTGCTGGGCATGGGCCTTCCCTTAGCACTGGTTGGTGTCCGTGGAGAGACTCTGTGGGGGAAAAAAACCATAATTTTTTTTTTTTTTTTTGTGAGCAGCTATCAACTGGTGATATCTTCTGAGTTAGGGATGGGGTTGTGATCACATCTCCCCTTAGTACTGAGATCCTATCTGTACATTCCCTGTGCACGCCGCCACAGTCTCCGAGAGTTTCTATGTGCTATGGTCCTGCTGGATTTAGAAATACTTATTTTCAAAATACCCATAAAAGTTGTTACAGAGACAAAGTTGGGAGCTAAGACGAAAGGATGGACTATCCAGAGTCTACCCCACCGAAGGATCCATCCCATCATCAACCACCAAACCCAGACACTATTGCACATGCCAGAAAGATTCTGCTGAAGGGACCCTGATATAGCAGCCTCTTGTGAGGCTATGCCAGTGCCTGGCAAACACAGAAGTGGATGTACACAGTCAGCTATTGGATGGCACACAGGGCCCCCAATGAAGGACCTAGAGAAAGTACCCAAGGAGCTGAAGGGATGCAACCCTATAAGTGGAACAACAATATGAACTAACCAGTACCCCCTGAGCTCGTGTCTCTAGCTGCATATGTAGCAGAAGATGGCCTATTCAGCCATCATTGGGAAGAGAAGCCCCTTGGTCTTGCAAACTTTATATGCCCCATAGAAGGGAACACCAGGGCCAAGAAGTGGGAGTGAGAGGGCAGGGGAGCAGGGAAGGGTGGGGGTGTGTAGGGGACGTTCAGGAAAGCATTTGAAATGTAAATGAAGAAAATATCTAATAAAGTAATAAAAAGAAAGAAAGAAATCCTTGTTTTGTTGGTGGCTCTTATATGCCTTCTGTCTTTTCTTCCACAGTTGCCCTGAAGCCTGAGTGGAGGGGTTTGATAGAAACATTCCATTTAGAACTGAGTGTTCCGAGGTCTCTCACCCTCCGCACATAGTCCAGAAGGAAAGAAGGAAGGGGTGTTGGGGAGAATCTGGGAGGATTTGTAGGAGGGAAAACTGCAGTAAGAATGCATTGGATGAAAAGATCTATTTGGAAATAAAAAAGCCAAGGGCTGCAGCTCTGCATTGCTCAGCACAAGAGCCGCCAGCTGCCAGCACATACACCTGCACTAATGTTCCGCTCTTACCCTCAAGTGTGGGTGGCCATTGTTCTCCATAACCTTACAAAGGATTTGAACTATTTGAGAAAGATAAAAAAGTAATTTTGTTTTTAAACCCTTCTATTTTCTTACCTACCACAGCTCAGGATCGTTTGTCAAGCACTATAATCTTTCTTTCCAAATAAATGGAACTTGGAACTGCTTGAATATTACAAAAACACAGAGAGAATTGAGCTATTGTTCCAGACATTTCTAACACCTCTTAGCACATCACTGTAAGTCAAGTCAGGTTTCCACTCACCTTGCCCAAGTAGGGTTTAATCCAGAATACTCCATCTGGTGATAGCCAGTCTCACATAAGTGCATGATAACTAATGCTTCTTTGCAAGTATTTTTTTCCTTTTTTTATTATTATTATTTTCATTATTTACATTTCAAATGCTAATCCGAAAGCTCCCTATACCACCCCCCCTCCCCTGCTCCCCTACCCACCCACTCCCAATACTTGGCCCTGGCCTTCCCCTGTGCTGGGTCATATAAAATTTGCAAGACCAAGGGGCCTCTCTTCCCAGTGATGGTCGATTAGACAATCTTCTGCTACATATGCAGCTAGAGACATGAGCTCAGGGGGTACTGATTAGTTCATATTGTTGTTGCACCTACAGGGTTGCAGCCCCCTTAAGCTCCGTGGGTACTTTCTCTAGCTCCTCCATTGGGGGCCCTGTGTTCCATCCAATAGCTGACTGTGAGGATCCACTTCTGTGTTTGCCAGGCACTGGCATAGCCTCACAAGCGGCCTCTATATCAGGTTCCCTTCAGCAGAATCTTGCTGGCATGTGCATAAGTATCTTGGTTTGATGGATTCCCGGATAGGGTAG
>NC_034591.1:28713714-28717850 GCF_900095145.1 Mus pahari | reverse complement strand
GAGAGAGAGAGAGAGAGAGGGAGAGGGAGAGAGAGAGAGAGAGATTGTGGCTCTTTTCAATATTGACTTATTTCAACATTAGCCATTGATTCATGCTCAAGGAAAATATGATAAGAACACTTTTTTTCTCTTTTTCCCTATTTGCTACATGTTATTTATTTCAGTTGTCAATGGAAAGTTTACAAAACTGAAGAGTTGTTGACATAATACTTTAAAAGAGCCAGAAATATGTATTTTAATGCAGTCATATAGTGCAACTGGTCTCTAGGAAGAAAGTCAGCATCAGACCTTGAGAGAAAATTTATAAAAGAAAAATATGTGATAACCAATAAAGCAGCCTGACCTCCACTTAACAGCTAGCTTAGATTTAGATGACCTCATAAGTCAGCCAATAAACATTTATTAAATATTTATAGGAAAGTTCAACACAGCAACTCCATCAATATTAAGGAAGGGTCTTCCCTGAAATCATAACTTGGATGGGACACATTTTGCAGGAATGCCCAAGGCACTGATGTCTACAAGGGATAAAAAGAAGAAGAAAAAAAAACAACTGGCCCTATGATTTTACCAAAGGAGCCTCAAACTTCTCTGGCCAGCTACTTAATACATAATAAACTATTTAAACATTCTCTCTAAATTTCTCAGTTCTAACAAAAATCTAAGAGGAAAGAGACTCCATGATCCATTATCTTCAGTCTTTCTGATAGTCTTCAAGCATCCATACTCAAGAGCCACAGGCATGACAGGAAGTAATCAGAGGAATCAGGATGATCTTAGGTTTTGCCTGGTTTGATTCTTCAGCGTTCTCCCTGCGTGTCCCCTCTCCCTCCCTTCCTCCCCCCATCCCTGCCCTGATGTGTGTTGCATCTTCTTCCTGAGATAACTAAATCTGTCATGTAACAGTCCATGTTAGATCCATTAGGATCAGGCTCTTTGTCTCTTTTCTCAAAGTTTGAAATAATGGAGAAAATTCAGATTTGATGAAGAAACAAAGAATCTCCATTCAGATTAAATTACAATTGTATTTAAATAATCTTAGACAAGAACCCTGGCCCATTCCTTCCCCTTTTTAAACCAAACTGAAGAATAATAACATTCTGTCTTGTTTAACATAATTTATGCTGGGAATTATTTAACTTTCTGTTTTGAGATCATTGTAGATTTTCATGCAGGTATGAGAGTTAATGCTATGTAGTCTTTATTCAAATTTCCTCCAATGGTAATATATTTAACAAATACAGAATAGTGCATAGCTAGGAACTAAAGTGATACAATCAACTGACCTTATTCAGATTTCAGTAATTTTACATGCATATCTTAATGTGTGTTATAAGACTACAATCAGAATCAAGAAACAGGATTCCACTGCAAGTATTCTCTGAGCTGCCTATCAAAGCTACCTAACAACCAAAGCTCCTCCCTGACAACCATTAATCTGTTTTCCATCTCTGCAAGTTTGCTGATTGCTGATGGGGCTGTAGTTAAATTGAGGAGAACTTGCCTGGCATGCACCTGTCCTAATCCTGTCTTGAAAAAAAAACAATGGTTTGTAAATGACATCTCAGTGTGTTTCAATCTTTTACAGCTAGCTCTATAAATTGGTATGATAATCTGTCTCTAATGTGTCACGTGTATCAATATTTCTTCTATATTCCTAGGTGTTATTATATGGCACATGTGAATAAAAGATTATTTAGCTGCCCACACATTGAAGAACATTCTGAGACTGTTTCCACTGTTTGACTGTTATGAATAATATTGTGATAAACATTTATGCATAGCCTCATATGTGAATGTTAGTTCTCATTTCTCTAGGACAAATGCCCAAAAAGTGGCATTGCTGAGTTATATAGGAAATACATGTGTAGTTTTAGAGAAGACCAGCATCCTCTTTTCCAGAGTGACTGGACCATTTTACGTTGACAAGAAAATCAATGAATGTTCTTGTGTCTCTACATAGTCACTAGGATTTGGTCATGGGTTTTTTTAAAGATAATATTATTTTAGCTATTCTAATAAGTGTGTGATATTTCTTATTACTTTTTCTAACTTTTTTCAGGTTCTAGATATCATATTTCAAATGTATTCTAATCACCATACCAAAAAACAAAACAAAACAAAACAAAAAACCCCACATTTTACTGAATAGATTGCATAAGGACAGAAAACAAAGCAGAGAACAACAAAAGCTCAGATTATAAGACAAAGGTCTCTGAAACACAACATCGTACTTTCCAGGGTGCACCTGAAATTAGCTCTGAAAGTGCAGAATGGTTTTTATTCTTTTTTTATTAAATCTATTTATTTATTCACGTTACATCCCAACATCAGCCCCCCTCTCCTCCCAGTATCCCCTCACACAGAGTCTCCCCCATTCCTCCCTCCCCTTCTCCTTTGCAAAGGGCTAGCATTCCTCTTGGTGTTAACTCCACACACTAACGTTTCTCCCACCCTTGCACATCAAGTCACTATAGGACTAAGTGCATCCTCTCCCACTGAGGCCAGACAAGGTGATCTATTTAGGGGAACAAGATCCACATGCAGGCAGGCAACAGACAGAGACAGCCCCCACTCCAGTTGTTCGGGAACCCACATAAAGACATCTGTTACGTATGTGTGAGTCCAGCCCATAATTGCTCTTTGGTTGGTGATTCAGGTTCTGGAACCCCCAAGGGTCCAGGTTAATTGACTTTGTGGAGTTTCTGTCCTCTTTGGATCCTTCAGTCCTTTTACCAACTCTTCCATAAGACTCCCCAAGTTCCATCTAATGCTTGGCTCTGTACCTCTGTATCTCTTCCCATAGGCTGCTGGATGGAGCCTCTCAGAGGATAGTTAGGCTAAGTTCCTGTCTGAAAGCATAACCAAGCTTCATTAATAGTGTCAGGGATTGTCTCTTGCCATGGGATGTGTCTCAGTTTGGGGCAGTTATTGGTTACCCATATACTCCATCTCTGCTCTATCTTTGTCCCGATACTTTTTCTAGGCAGGACACATCTTGGGCCGGAGGTTTTGTGAGTGGGCTATTGTCTTTATCCTTCCACTGGCATCCTCCCTGACTAGAGGAAGTGCCCATTTCCAAATCTATATCACCCACTGCTAAGAATCACAGCTGGAGTCACCCCCATAAACCTCCTGGGGGCTCCACCCATCTCAAATGTCTGGTACTATAAATGCCCCTCCACACACACACTACTGATTTGATTTCTCTTCTCTCTCTCTCCTGGTCTGTCTACATATGAACCTTACCCCACACCCATCCTAGTTCCATCTCCCATCCAGTTCCCTCTTTCCATCAACCTCTGATGTGTATTTTGTGTCCCCTTCTGAGAAAAATTCAGCCATCTTCCCTTGTGCCCTCCTTGTTATCTGGCTTCTTTGGGTCTGTCGATTATAGCATGGCTGTCCTGTTTTGGGCTAATATTCACTTATAAGTTAGTATATACCATGGATGCCCTTTGGGGTCTGGGTTACCTCACCCAGGATATTTCTTAGTTCTATCCATTTGCCTGCAAAATTCATGAAGCCCTCATTTTCAATAGCTGAATAATATGCCATTATGTAATGAACCACAATTTCCGTGTCCATTCTTCAGTTGGGAGACATCTGAGCTGTTTCTAGTTTCTGGCTATTATGAATAAAGATGATATGAACATAGTTGAGCAAGTGTCCTTGTGGGGTAGGGGAGCATCTTTTGGGTGTATGCCCAGTACTAGTATAGCTGGGTCTTCAGGTAAAACTATTTCCAATTTTTCTGAGAACTGCCAAACAGATTTCCAGAGTAGTTGTACAAGTCTGCACTTCTACCAGCAGTGAAAGAGTGTTCCCTTTCCTCCACAACCTCACAGCACGTAGTCTCTCTTGAGTTTTTGATCTTAGCCATTCAGATGGGTGTAAGGTGGAATCTCAGGATTGTTTTGATTTGCATTTTCCTGATGACTAAGGACATTAAACATTTCTTTAGGCGTTTCTCGGCCTTTTGAGATTCCTCTATTGGGAATTTTCTGTTTAGCTCTGTATCCCATTTTTAAATTATTTGGATACCTCACTCTCACCAATGGACAGATCCTGGAAACAGAAACTGAACAGAGACACGTGGACACTAACAGAAGTTATGAAACAAATGGAGTTAATAG
>NC_034591.1:28688895-28713703 GCF_900095145.1 Mus pahari | reverse complement strand
AAAAAAAAAAATAAATTATTTGGTATGTTGGTGTCAACTTCTTGAGCCCTTTATGTAATTTGGATATTAATCCTCTGTCACATATAGGGCTGGCGAAGATCTTTTCCCAATCTATAGACTATCATTTTGTCCCATTAACCATATCCTTTGACTTACAGAAGCTCTTCAGTTTCATGAGATCCCATTTATTAATTGTTGACCTTAGTGCCTGAGCCTTCTGTTCAGGAAGTCCTATTCTGTGCTGACAAATTCAGGACTATTCCCCACTTTCTGTTCTATTAGATTTAGTGTATAAGGTTTTATGTTGAGGTCTTTGATCCCTTTGAACTTGAGTTTTATGTATATTTATGGTGATAAATATGGTTCTATTTGCATTTTTCTTTTCTTTTTTGTTTATTTACTTACTTTATTTTTTCAATTTATTCTTTTTTAATTTTATTTTATTTGTAATTCATTTTTTTTTTTTGCACTCCATATTCCATTCTCTGCCCCTCCCCATCCATTCTCCTACTGCTCCACATCCCACACCTCCTCCTCACCCCACCCCATTTCCATGTGAATGGCCCAAATCCCCACCCTACCTGACCTCTAAACTCCCTGGGGCCTCCAGTCTTTTGGGGGTTAGGTGCTTCATCTCTGAATGAAGACAGACCTGGACGTCCTCTACTGTATGTGTGTTGGGGGCCTCATGTTAGCTGGTGTATGCTGTCTGTTTGATGGTCCAGTGTTTGAGAGAACTTGGGGATCCACATTAAGACTGCTGGTCCTCTTACAGAAACTCCCTTCTCCTCACCTTCTTTCAGCCTTCCCTAATTTAACAACAGGGGTCAGCTGCTTCTGTCCATTGGTTGGGTGCAAATAACTGCATCTGACTCTTTCAGCTGCTTTTTGGGTCTTTTGGAGGGCAGTCACAATAGGCCCCTTTTTGTGAGCATTCCATGGTCTCAATAAAAGGGTCAGGCCTTGGGACTTCCCCTTGAGCTGGATCCCACTTTGGGCCTATCCCTGGACCTTCTTTTCCTCAGGTTCCTCTCCATTTCCATCCCTGTAATTCTTTCAGACAGAAATTATGGGTCACAGTTAGAGGTGTGACTGTGGGATGACAACCCCATCCCTCACTTGATATCCTGTCTTGCTGCTAGAGGTGGGGGTCTATAAATTCCCACTCCCTACTGTCAGGCATTTTATCAAAGGTCCCTCCCTATGAGTCCTGGGAGTCTCTCACCTCCCAGGTCTCTGGTGCATTCTGAGGGGTGCCCCCCCAACCTCCTATTTCTTGAGGTTGCCTGTTTACATTCTTTTTGCCCTCGGGGCTTCAATCCTTTTCCCTCACCCAATACCAGATCAGGTTCCCCTCTACACTCCCCCCACTGCCCCACCCCACCCTGTCCAAGTTCCCTTCCAAGTCCCTCCCTCCCCTCCCTCGCCACTTGTGATTGATTTCTTCTCCCTCCCAAGTGGGACTGAAGCATCCTCACTTGGGACCTTCAGCTTGTTGAGCCTTTGGAATTCTGTGGTGTGTTTATTTACTTTATTTTTTCAATTTATTCTTTAATTTATTTACAGTCCAGACTTCATTGCCTTCCCAGTCCACCCTCTGACTGTTCCACATCCCACAACTCCTCACCCCACCCTGTCTCCAAGAGAATGTCACCACCCTTCTTCTCCCTTCTCCCTGGGACCTCAAGTCTCTTGAGGGTTAGGTGCATCTTCTCTGACTGAGTTCAGACCCTGCAGTCCTCTGCTGTATATGTGTTGGGGACCTCATATCAGCTCCTGTATGCTGCCTGGTTGGTGGCTCAGTGACTAAAGCTCTCAGGGGGTCCAGATTAATTGAGACTGCTGGTCTCCCTATAGGGTCTCCCTCCTCCCCAACTTTTTTCAACTTTTCTCTTATTCAACCACAGGGGTCATCAGCTTCTGTCCATAGGTTGGGTGTAAATATCTGCATCTGACTCTTTCAGCTGCTTGTTGTCGGAGCACAACATAGCAACAGTAACACTGTCAAACCTTGGGGCTTCCCCTTGAGCTGGATCCCAAATTGGACCTGTCACTGGACCTCCTTTCCTTCAGGCTCTTCTCCATTTTTAACCCTGCAGTTCTTTCAGACAGAAACAATTCTGGGTCAGAGGTTTTGACTGTGGGATGGTATATTAGTCAGGGTTCTCTAGAGTCACAGAACTTATGGGTAATCTCTATATAGTAAAGGAAATGGTCAGCAGCAGCTGTGAATGGAAGCCCAACTAGCCGTTGCTCAGCCCCACAAGACAAGCAGGTGAAGGAGAGAGAGAGAGAAAATCTTCCTTCATCCAATGTCCTTATGTAAGTCTCCAGCAGAAGGTGTAGCCCAGATTAAAGGTGTGTGCCACCACGCCTTTAATCCCAGAAGACCTTGAACTCAGAGGTCTCCCTGATTTAATCTTTTGGAATTCATAGCCACTATGCCTCAAGATCTCCATGCCAAGATCCAGTCAGAAACTTGTATCTCCTGGCCTCCAGATCAGAATCACTGGTAAGCCTCCAATTCTGGATTCTAGTTAATTCCAGATATAGTCAAGTTGACAACCAGAAATAGGCACTATAGATGGTAATTCCTTCCTTCCACTTGGTGCCCTGTCTTTCTGAAGGAGGTGGGCTCTACAAGTTCCCTCTCTCCACTGTAGGGCATTTCATCTAAGGTCCCTCCCTTTGAGTCCTGAGACATGTAGACATCCAGTTAGACCAGCAGTATTTGTTGAAGATGCCTTTTCTATTTCATGACTTGGGCTTTTTTTTTTTTTTTTTTTTTTTTTTTCAAAGTGTCTGTAGATATGTGGATGTGTTTCCGGGTNTTCTGAAGGAGGTGGGCTCTACAAGTTCCCTCTCTCCACTGTAGGGCATTTCATCTAAGGTCCCTCCCTTTGAGTCCTGAGACATGTAGACATCCTGTTAGACCAGCAGCATTTGTTGAAGATGCCTTTCCTATTTCCTATTTTTGTTTTTTTTTTTTTTTTTTTTTTTCAAAAATCAAGTGTCTGTAGATATGTGGATGTGTTTCCGGGTCTTTTATTTGATTGCATTGATCAACCTGTCTTTTCCTACACCGATACCATGTAGTTTCTATTACTGTTGCTCTGTGGTACGGCTTGAAGTCAAGGATGGTAGTTCCTCCAAAAGTTCTTTTGTTGTTCAGGATTGTTTTGTCTATCCTGGGGTTTTTTGTTTTTCTATATGAAGTTGAGAATTGTTCTTTCCAGATCTGTGAAGAATTGTGTTAGAATTTTGATGGGACTTGCATTGAATCTGTTGATTGTAAGATGCCCATTTTCACTTTGTTAATCTTACCAATCCATACTTTTAGTGTTTCAACTACACTATCTTGACTTCACCAAGGGTGAGAATATATCAGTTAGTGCATTAATGCACCTACTATGATCCAAGTATTGCATAAACTTTGTGTGATCCTGTGGTCACAGCTTTCACCATTACATAGATTCATACGTTTACTGGCATGTTTACAAAGACATAATTCTTGCCCAGTCAACTACACCACAGAGTCACAAACTTTCTTTTCTTTAGGCATCTGGTTTTCCCTGATGTTGACTAGATTATCCTGATGGCAGCAGAACTTTCTGTATTAGTTGTATTAGTTAAATTTATTCTTTTACAACTTCAAATGTGTATATAATATATACATACGAATCTCATCCCAACCCTTTCTCATCTCTCTACTTCCCTCTATGATCCCTCTTCCCTACAGACTTCTTTCTAAAATTCATGTGTATTAGTTTTGGTTTTGTGTGCCAGTGTTTTCATTTTCATTTTCATGATGAAATAATATTGAACAACTTTTTACAATCTGAAAATCCTTCTGCCTACTTTCCAGTGAAATTATGTGCTTTACTGTTGAATTTTGGAGTCCTTTACACATTCTTGCATTTGCGGTATGGAAATTCTTATGTGCAGTCTCCAGCATACTTTTTATCCTCTTTGCAAGATCATTTGTAGAGCAACAGCTTTGAATTTTTATGGGATCTAATCTATCAATTTTCCTTTTGTGCATTTTGCTTTAAGTATCAAGCTTGAAACCTTTTCCACTAGCTCTAAATCCTGCAGATTTTCTCCTCTAGTGTAAGAGTCCTTATCTTATGCAATACAACCCAGATGTTAGCCATCACATCTCTTCAAGAGCTGCATTCATTTGGTGTTATTCTGCCTTCCTAAGAGACTCTATAAGGTCAAAACCTAAATCAATTGCTCTGTGACCTACCATCTTTGAAATCCATCCTTTGAAATGAGGCTCATTTTTCTAAAGATAAAGAGAGTGAAAATGCTGTGCTACTCCTTGAAATACTACTATCAAGTGCTGACAACATACCTACTGTGTGTTAGCTTTTCTAGTTTTAGCAAAGCATAATTAATAAAGATGGTTCCTTTTATGAAGGAGCTGAAAAATCAATGCAAGAGAATGGCAGTATCCTAGGACACTGTCAATATGACAAAACGGCAACCAACAGAAAAGATCTGGGAAAAGATCTTTACCAATCCTATATCTGATAGAGGGCTAATATCCAATATATATAAGGAACTCAAGAAGTTAGATGCCAGAGAACCAAATAACCCTATTAAAAATGGGGTACAGAGCTAAACTAACAATTCTCAACTGAGGAATACTAAATGGCTGAGAAGAACCTAAAGAAATGTTCAACATCCTTAGTCATCAGGGAAATGAAAATCAAAATAATCCTGAGATTCCACCTCATACCAGTCAGAATGACTAACATCGAAAACTCAGGTGACAGCAGATGCTGGCAAGGATGTGGAGAAAAAGAAAAACTCCACCATTGTTGGTGGGATTGTAAAGTGATACAACTACTCTGGAAATCAGTTTGGCAGCTCCTCAGAAAATTGGAAATAGTACTACCTGAGGACCTAGCTATTCCACTCCTGGGCATATACCCAGAAGATGCTCCAACCTGTAATAAGGACATATGTTCATAGCAGACTTATTTATAATAGCCAGGAGCTGGAAAAAACCCAGATGTCCCTCAACAGAGGAATGGATACAGAAAATGTGGTGCATTTACACAATACAGTACTACTCAGCTATTAAAAACAATGAATTCATGAAATTCTTAGGCAAAGGGATGGAACTAGGAAATATCATCCTGAGTGAGGTAACCCAATCACAAAAGAACACACATAATATGCACTCACTGATAAGTGGATATTAGCCCAGAAGCTCAGAATACACAAGATGCAATTCACAGACCACATGAAGCTCAAGAAGAAGAGAGACCAAAGTGTGGATACTTTGGTCCTTCTTAGAAGAGGGAACAAAATGCCTATGGGAGAAGATACATAGACAAAGTGTGGAGCAGAGACTGAAAGAAAGGCCATCCACAGACTGCCCCACATGGGGATCCATCCCATATACAGTCACCAAACTCAGACACTATTGTGGATGCCAACAAGTGCTTGCTGATAGGAGCCTGATATAGCTGTCTCCTGAGAGGCTCTGCCAATGTCTGACAAATACAGAGGTGGATGCTTGCAGCCAACCATTGGACTGAACACAGAGTTCCCAATGGAGGAGCTAGAGAAAGAACACAAGGAGCTGAAGCTGTTTGCAGCCCATAGGAGGAACAACAATATGAACCAACCAGTACCCCTAGAGCTCCCAGGGACTAAACCACCTACCAAAGAGTACACATGGAGGGACCCATGGCTCCAGCTGCATATGTAGCAGAGAATGACCTTGTTGGGCATCAATGGGAGGAGACGTCTTTGGTCCTGTGAAGGTTCTATGCCCCAATATAGGGGAATGCCAGGACCAGGAATGGGAGTGGGTGGGTTGGTGAGCAGGGGGAGGGGAGATGTGATGGGGGGTTGGCGAGGGGAAATGAGGAAAAGGGATAACATTTGAAATGTAAATAAAATATCTAATAAAAAAAAGAATGAGATCAGAAATGCATGAAAACTCACAAGTTCTACATTTGACATAAAATGATAGTTTTCTCAAATTCATTAAGCATTTATTGAAATTATGCACTAGCCATTATAGCAATAAAAGCTGGCTTATACCTAAGTCCTTTACTGAGAAACTTAAATTCAATAGAAAAAAAGGGGGGGACATGAGAATCAAACAAAACAAGAGAATATGATGATTCATTGACAGTAGAAAAAGCAAATAACTTAAAATTGGAAGAATCTATCCATTTTCATAACTTCTAGTTGTGTGAATTTGGGTAAATTACTTATATCTGTCTGTAAGCCTCAGGCATCTCTCCCACAGAAAGAAAAGGTTAACACATCATTCAAGGTTTCACAATGAGAATTAAGCTAGGACTCCTGAGATAGTCTTCATAAAATCAACAGGATTTGATGACTGGTGGGGCAAGAAGTGGTAGGAAGAGTGAGCATAAGAGTAAGTCTGACCTCTGAAAGGACAATGAGATGTTGTCATCCTGGCATGTGTCTATGGCTTGTTCTAGTCTGTTTGTTTGTTTCTTCCATGTGCGTTGAGCAACTAGAGGCTGTATACACAGACTAGAGAACTGCTTTCTTGGATCGGAGGTCATGGGCACATTTGGCCAGGGGTGAGGACAAAATATTGTGAAAGAGAAGTACCTGTGACCCAGCAGCCTAAAGGTGAAGACAGAAAATATATAGATGGAGAATAACTCAAAGTTAAGATTCAAGCTTAGTCTGAAAATGCCTAGTCATTAAGAACTTTGGTGACATAAGTTACAATGTTCCAGGATGCACAAGGGAGCAATAGAAATTTCAGATCTTGGGACTGTTGAGATGGCTCAGGAATTAAGAGCACAGGCTGCTTTTCTAGAAGTCCTGAGTTCAATTCCCAGTAACCACATGGTGGCTTACAACCATCAATAGGGGAATTTGATGCCGTCTTCTGGCATATAGATGTATATGCAGCAGAACAGTCATGTATTTAGTAAATAAAATTTTAAAAAAATAAATAAAGATCCTTTTTTTAAAAGATCAAAACTTTTCCATAGGTTCAACAGGTAACAGTGCTTGCTGCCAAATCTGTCCACCTAAATTCAGTCCCTAGAACACACATTGTAGAGGGTGAGAACCTCCTCCTGAAGGTTGTACATAGAATCATGGTACATGTGTACCAGTGTATACAACATACAAACATGCACACATGCACACACCAAAACAGATAGATAGATAGATAGATAGATAGATAGATAGATAGATAGATAGATAGATTGATAGATTGATAGATAGATGATAGATAGATAGATAGATAGATAGATAGATAGATAGATAGATAGATAGATGATAGATAGATAGATAAGTCAATGAATAGTCTGTGATACTTGAATTGTCTCAGCCTTCAGTCTGGACTTTTCCTTTCTTTATAATTTAACTCCAGCTTCTTTTCTTGTTATAGGTCCCCTAAATGTGTATTCTATTAAGAAAAACCCCATGATAGGCCATGCTGTTCTGGACTCAATCCAATACCCCACACTCATAGAGTCTCTTAAATGTCAGTGGTAATTTTCCATTAACAAAAGCCATAAGATTCTTAAATAAAGATGGTTTTGTGAATGAAGAAACTCACATGTAAATTGCTGAGACGTTTGACCAAACTTCTCTAGCTAGTAAGGGGAAAATGTGAGGTTTCTAGTTCACTTCCCTTGACTACTAAGCCAGCACTTTCCCACATAGTAATGGACAAGAACCAGTCCCTTCTCGCCACATCTGTCTTCCACAATCAGCTTTGTGGGCTGAGGGCTTTGATATTCTGAAATGCTTACAGAAACTACCTAAATGCTATAAAGTCCTGGGGGAATGGAAGCCACCTAGAGAGAAAGTGAATGTGAACTCTTAGTGTGGGCTAAGGTGTCAATGTGTGCCTCCAAAAGACACAGTGGCACTGAGATTCTTTCATCCCTTAATGGTTTTCATTTGGTACATTTTGATCAATAGTTTGTCTTGCATTTATGAGAATGGCGTTGTCAATTTAACTGCCAGGCCTAGGCACCTACGTTCATTTGTTTGGTCTCTTCAGGAAAGGTCAGAGTTAATTTTTTAAATGTGGTATATATGGTCAGTCTGAAATTACTGAAGATCTCAAGAGATAGGAGCCTGAGATCTGTGAACTGAAAAGTCCCATTCTACCTTGCTCTTGTTTTCCCAGAACAAAGAAAAGATGGGTAGATTGACCCCATGTATGCCTTCAATTGTTTTTTTCCTATGGAGAACAATTTCCTATTATCTCTTGTTTCTAGTAGCTGTCATCTGCCCAGGGACTTGATTAATAGAGTGTAAAGTGTGGGCATCTGTGAATTAGTCAGTGATTCAGACCTATTAGAAGGTCACATCTCATTTTTTATGCCTCATTTGGAAATTTGAAATGTTAACAGTGTAGGGAGTCCAATACAAATTACATTTTTAGCCATTAATTTAATACTGAATATATTATTCAAGGATAAATTCATTCTTAAAATCCTGATTATGCCTTAAAACTTTAAATTCCTTACAAATCTCATTGTGTTATTTTCTTAAGTCAATACTTGTAACTACTTATAAAAGGATTTCAGTTATTACTGGGTCCCACTGAAAACCAGTTAAATCAAATCCTTTATATTTTAACTTGCAGTTACCAATTTAACAGAGCTGATCATTCTTCACACAATGCTGCCTCTCATGCAGCATGCTCAGAAGTGAATCCTGGGAATGAAGTTACTACTGATGTGACAATGTATCCAACAAAAACTCAATAGATTTTATTTTCAAAAGGGAAGATGAGAGATGGCAACTGCAGGGAATTAACAGTCTTTGCCATATTAAAGTTGCCTCTGTTAAAAACAGCTAGTGGCTGGTCCTCCCTAACCTTCTTCTCTTCCCCTGTGGGACAGCCCCTGTTTTGTAACTCCTAGTGTGGCTTAGCCTCACTGTAAGTTTCCTAGCTTACACCTCGCTGGGTTTCTTAGGTGCTTATATATTTCTGATAGAACAGGATTACAGGGATTGGCATTCATGGGAAGATGTGAAAAGGAACACCATTCACTCAAAGCAGTGAACTATGATATGCAGTGATTTTCTTCAGAGCTCTTAAGATACAGGTCTTAAAATGTGAATTTTCAAACCTATCATTCTCTGAAAGGGTCACGGTTTTGGAAAACTAATGTCATCATTTAAAAAACAAAAGTCTTCACAAAAGCTACCTTCGTTGTCTTAGTTTTGAAGGGTATTTCTATTGCCAGACTTAGGTCACGAAAAGAAAGTTTTTTTATAACAGTGGGCAAGTTTAGTTTGCAGCTATATACATTTAACAACAAATAATATTTAACCCAGAAAAACCAGCCTATTTTCGTAAAGGCCTTTGATATTTTCTCAAAGATCACATTTCCAAATTACTTTTAGCTCGGGGGATTTTTTTTTTTTCCCTATCAAGTTTGCTTGGCATTTGAAAAAGTTGTTTCTTATGGTAGCTTAATAAATCTTTCATCTGTCTCTATCAATAACCCGAGCTCAAATACAGGAGTGAAAAGCAAGATAGATTGAGAAATGCAAGAATGAATAAAGCAAGGGTAAAGGATAATGGAACAGTGAGTTTCTGCTCCTCTGTCCCAAATGAGTTTTTGTTTTTTTTAAATATACATCATTCAAACCACTCTCCATTTTCCCTCCCAACTTCTATTTCAATGGGGATTTGTTCTCAGGGATTTTGCTACTATTTCAATTTTTAAATATGATCATTAAAACCTTCCATTTTATTTTTTAAAGGACCATTTTTCTAGACCAAGCAAAAGAGAGACACCCTTTATCAGATTGTCTTCACTTCCTTTCTGAATGGCCAATGACCTACAGGTTCATGTACCCTGACCTGGTATAACTAAAGGTGTCTGGAAACTATACACCATTGTCTGTATGAATCCATACCTTCCCTTCTAGGGAAGGCCTCAGGAAGTTTTCATTAGAGCCCCCAAAACATCTGCAGTCCCAAGCAGACTTTCAAATGTATCTCTGCCCTTTTCTGAATTCTTAAAGGATTCACTCTTCCTCTGAGGAAACAGTTCCTCCCTCCAAGACTCCTGTTCTGTGTTTGTGAGAGATATGGTGGAGCACCAGGGAAACCAGGACAGAAATGGTAGGTGTAAACAGAGAGAAGATACAGGGGTCAAAATGTTCTGGACATCTCTTTGTAAGGCAGCCTGGCTCCTCCAACCAGAATCACTCTGTGAGATTTTTCCTCTTAGGGGATTGGTGTTTCTGCTTGCAAAGTATATTTGGGACCAAGTTTATCAAGACGCATATTGAAGAGGGGAGGGGGAGCTGGAGACGCAGTACAATTGGAAGAGCTCTTGCATAACATGAACGAACGCAGCTCAACTCCCAACCCCAACACTTCATAAAGCTAGGAATGATGGTATATTTTTTTTTAACACTAGCAGCATCAAGAGGTAGATGCAGTAAACAGGAGATTCAGAAACCCAAGGTCGTCCTCTATTATATAGTGAGTTTTCTTCAAGCTTGGAGTACAATAGACTGTCTCAAAAAAGTTGATTGGGTAGAAACTTTGCATATTCTTTTTTTTTTTTTTTTTTTGGTTTTTCAAGACAGGGTCTCTCTGTATAGCTCTGGCTGTCCTGGAACTCACTTGGTAGACCAGGCTAGCCTCGAACTCAGAAATCTGCCTGCCTCTGCCTCCCGAGTGCTGGGATTAAAGGCCTGNGCCACCAGGCCCGGCTCTTGCATATTCTTATACACAAAACTGTAAACTTTCTGGGAACAGGAGTCATTATTCCTCCTCTCTCATGTATGTCGATATAATACATGTACCATAAAAAAGAAAAATGCTCATAAAGCTTTGTTAAATAGAAATGAAGCATGAGAATTAGACATGTTGCATATTGTGTGTTTATCAGGGCATTTGGAATTTATATAAAACCCTATTTCTCTGATATATTCAGCAACCAAAAATCTCACTTGGGCTTCAAGAATAATACAAAATATCAAAGTCAATTAAATTTGCTGTTGAACTTAATCCCTAGCAAACAAAACAAAAACAAAACCACACTCACTCCCACTAGGGTATTGTTTTTACCAGTCATGAGACCTAACCTCACACATTCTAGCTTGGGCAGGAGGCACATCCAGAAAGAACAACCCAAAGACCATGGAGAGGCTTTGAACTGCTGAAATTTCAGGAAGGGATGTGTGCATTCTTTTATTTCATCATTAGCTGTAGCTGATGTTTCACCTCACCTATCCTCCACACATTATACTTAGACAGGTTTTGCACCGAGAGGTTTCTTCCTTTTCAAAGGGCAAAGACGCTGAGTAAGTACACTTTAAATTAAATAGCCTTCCCCTGAGTATTGATAAGGAGAACAGAAACCATGAACAGGTGAGCAGGGAAGACTCAACAGAAGGAAATTAAAGTGAAGGACGCCTATGTAGACCCAGCATGTTATCTTATCTCCTGGGCTTTTATTTATTGTTTGATGTTAGCAAAGTACTTCCTCAGCACCTAGGTTGTCCTGTGTCAGGCCTATAAAGTGCACATAAGATGCAACGGTGGCCTCCATGGCCGCAGACTATCCCCTTTTTTGGGTCTCCTATCTGTGTGGAATAGGTCTCTGGTGGCAGATGGGCTAAGGAGTCAGATGGGAATTGACAAACAGAGTCCACACGAGAGAGTGTGTAGAATCTGAGTGTATTTTTCTAAATCGAGCATCAAACTTTTATACAGAATTAAAAAACAAGAAAAGCCAGGCTGGACACATCCGCAGAGTTACAGTGACACAAAACAAAGGATTGTATACATCAAAAGATGGCGGGGACCAGGCCAGTGTAAAGCTAGTCTATTGTTAGTAAATGCCTGATTGTGCTATTCCTTTGGGCCTAGTGAAAAAACCTGTTTCAGGGGGATTCCCTAAACCCACCTTTTTGCTAGGCCATAGTGTATTCCCTTGTTTGGTTGAGACTGGCTATTGTCCTAAGTAATCACTCTGTAGACTAGCCCTTGCTCTGTTCTTTGTAATGCCTAATTAGTTTCACCAGTCTCTACAAGAAGTAAATTTGAATGTTAATGAATAGGTAACCTCACTGAATTCCTACCGAATTCCAAGCTTCAAGGATTTTCTAGGATGTTGGAACACTGGTGGAGGCTCACCTATGATAAAATTCAATCTTTAAAGGCACTTATAATACTGAAAGAGAGCATACACCATACTAACATGGGGATAGGGTTTGAGTATACGGGTTATGAGAATGCCAACATTCCAGGAGGATGAGTTTCCTTGAAACTCTTTGCCTCGTGAGTGCTTCCAGGCCTCTCGGCCTGTCAAGCAGACTTCACTGGAGTGGGCATGGCACTCCACCACTAGGGGATACGCACAAGCCATCTTTGATAATACAAGGGAAAGGAACATGAGTTTTAAATGTAGTCACCATCCACACAGCAGTTTTTCATCACAGTTTTAAAAACAGTTTTAATTCTGTTTTCACACAGAAGGAAATCATGTGTGAAAACAGAATTAAAATGGCCACTGACTCATAAGAAGTTTATCTGGCAACTTGTCTGCTTTACAGTGGGGGATAAGCTTGTCAGGACTTGAAGAAATGACCCTTTCCAGTTTTGAATGTTGTTTCCCAGGACTATGTGGGAAGTGCAGTACTGTTCTGTGGTGCTAGACAGAACCAGTACAACAGTATAGTGTGCTAGATCACTTGGTTATGATGTCCTAGGCTAGATGAACTAAATTCATTTTTAACTTATGATGAGTCACCATTTTTAATGGTTTCATTGGGTGCTAATCACACCAGATATCAAGACATACAATAGGAATTGTCATGATGCACCATGTCAGAAACATAGATGAACACCTTGTGTTACCCCATGTTAGAATCTGTTGAGTAACAATAAATTCACAGGGTACAGTAGTATCATTGATTGCAATTGACTAAGTAGTTCTGTCTTCCTTGTTATCTTTGGCCAAGGCAAACATGTTTTTTTATCCTAAGCTTAACTACTAATATCTTTATAGAAAGGTATGTACATTAATTACAGAATGACTATGAAGGGTAAAAGAAACCTGAAAGGCAGATAGAGGTGCAAATGGAGTCTCTACAGTAAGGCAACAAACCAAACCTAGCTAGAAGCCTTCAATGAGGAGCTGCTTTGGCTTCCACAAAGAAAGGTTGCAGGATCCAACTTCAGTTGACAAAGCAAGGTGCCAGGAACACTGGAGAGCATTAGGTCTGGGTAGATGGAGAGATACTAGGTCCACATAAGCCAACAGAATAACAAGAAAATGGCAGTTCAAGTAGGCTTTGTCAACAGCAGACTAGGTTGAGCTGAATACCCTAAAATAACCAGAAGTTCTCTGCCAGTTTTTTCACTGACACACAGAGATGGTCAAATGACAGGCTGTTGGAGGCAGCTCTACCACAGTTTTAGCTACTTTCTTGTATCCAGGTGAGAGAGTAGCACTCTTCTCTTGGTTTAGTGTGTCTGATAAGCTCTCAGGCCCCACTTTGCTGATATGATGGTAATATGCCCATGTGCTTTTATAGCCCTAATTTACCCCCAGTGAATTTGTGGACTGGACCTTCCCCACTCCCAAGAATGTCATTATCAGTCTGTGCCATATGTCTGGTGCCAGACCAGTGGTGTCATGCACGTGCCAACCAATGTGCAGAGTTATCTTCCTTCTCTCAGGTAAAGACACAGCCCAGAAACCCACTGTTTTATGTAGGGTATAGAATAACTTAGTGTAGGACTCAGCCTGGTCTCAAAAGAGATATTGAGATCCTGCCTCTGAAATTTCCATGAAAGACAGACTTTACTTAACCCAACTTCAATCTCAGCATGTTAATTTTAGAATGAAAAAAATCATATTACTAACAACTAACTACACTACCTGCACCTTTGAGTCCATGGATTTATACCTCTGACCTCCAAACATTTCAAACACTAAAATTCTATCCCATTTTTTTGACAAGGTCTCTCTACATAGCCCTGGCTATCGTGGAACTCACTATTTAGACCAGGCTGACCTCAAGCTCACAGAGATCCACCTACCTCTGCCTTCCCAATGCTGGTATTTCACATAGCCTAATGGTTTTTTCCTTGTTTTGTTTTGTTTTGCTTTTTTGAGAAAGAATTTAAAGTTGGTTGGATAAGGAGGATAAAAGGATCTGGAAGGACTTGGGTGAAGGGAAGAATGTGATGAAAATATATTTAAATTTTAAAATTGTTTTCAATAATAAAAATATAATCTAAAAAATTTAAAAGACTCGGTTCCATAAAGGCAAATTTATAGACACCTAAAGCAGCTCAGACATTGCCTAGTGAGCTACAATGAAATCTAAAGAACTTGAGAGAGGATGGGGAATGGAAAATTCTGGGACTAGACAGTGCTGATGTTAACACAACTCTCTAAATGGCTAAAACTATTTACACCAGCAAACCTTAAAGTAATGATATTAAAAATTTTTTAAACCTATATATAGGAATTTATTGGACACGCTGCAGTCCAACTAACCCAACAATGGCCAGCTGTGAATGCACAGCTGTCACGTATCTAGTAGTTGCTCAGTCCCACATCCTGGGTGTTTCAGCTGGTCTTCTGTATAAGCTGGGATCCCAAAGAAGTAGGTTCCGGTGGATGCTGGCAAAGTGAGAGCAAGCAGGAGAAGATTGCCTTTATATAGGCCCTTATACAGAAGGTATGGCCTCAAGATACGGATCAAAAGGATGTGTCATCCCACCTCAAGATCTGAATCAAAATCTTGAGTCTTCCAGACTCAAGCTCTGGACCAAAGGCATGTTCTCTTCCTGCCTCAAGATCTGGGCCACAAGTGTGCCCTCCATTTTTGGATTGTAGTTCATTCCAGATAGAGTCAGGTTGACAACCTAGAGTAGCCATCACACTATCACGATAGAAAACTAAATGTGTAACAGTAGCTGAGTAGTTAATGCTGACACAGGGGCAATGTTGATACTAAGTAACTATCCACATTGTTCAGAAAAACCAATGTGGCCAGTACACAGTACATAATAAGTTTAGTGAAGTACAGCACAGGGTATGTTCACAATTACAACATTTTCAGTGTATATATTTGTAGAAAAAAGACAGCATCAAAATATGACATAATGGGATTGTGGATAATTTTTCTTTTTAAATTCCCTTACATTGTCGAAATTTCCAAACATGAGCATATGTAACTTCTAAAGTAACTATAAAGGTGAAATTGTTTTAAAACATAGGAGCCTGCTCAAATATGGGTAACCTTTAAAATATATATTCTTTTGAATCTCATATTTGACTCAGAAATGAATAGTGGTTCTTGGTTAAAGTAGAGAGAATCAGTTGTAAAGTAATGTTCTATCTCCAGACAAAACCTAGTGCCCAGTATCCTGTAGGGGATTCCCTGTCTCCCGGTGTAGCCTTTTCCTGACACTTCCTATCTGCAGGGGGTGGGGTAATGGAGGTGATGGAAAGAAAGAGAAAGAGAGACAGAGACAGAGAGACAGAGAGAGCTCCCCTCTGCCTCCAAAGATTCAAAGAATTTATTACTGCAGCGGGCCCATCCAAGGATAGTTTCCAACTGTGTGCCCTTCGTCTCTGATCCCACAGGAACTGTTTTTTCCATCAGAAATAAAGATCTGTGCTTTAGGGAGGAATTTAAAACACACACACACACACACACACACACAAATACAGAAATCTATCTCTGCAAGTTTTATGTTTAAAGTAAACTCTCCCCCCACGCTCCTTCAAAATATTCCTCCTCAGGGACTCCTGTGCCTACCTCAAGCCTGGCTCTGACCTAGATTGAGAGTCAGAAGTGCTGCGAGCTGTTTTTTCCAGCAGCCTGGAGGAGTGTGAACTGGGCAGTTTGACATCTTGGTGGCCCAGTGTGGGATCAGGACAGCTGTCTACAAGATCCAAAAGGTTTGTAATTTTCTGGGCTTTGGTTCTCTGTGAATTTGACCACCTGCAAAGTCAACCATACTCTGAAACTATTGGTATTTTCCTTGACTCTTTCAAAACACAGAGACCACAATGGTATACGTTTTTAAATAGTATATTCTTATACTCACTCTACCCTTAGTTATTGTTCTTACTCCCTACTATGCCTAATTTGGAAGTTAATTTTTGCATTGAATATATATGTATAGGGAAAACATAGTACATAGAGAGTCAACACTGTACAAGATTCCAAGCATCCACTGTGAGCTCTGGGTATGGTGGGGAAGGGTGGGTGTACTGTTCATTGTTTCTTCTCCTTGAAGGTCTCTGAGATGCTTCTGCATTTTCCCAGGAACTCTAACATTTGTCTTACCAAGTACAATTAGCTGCAACTTTGACATCTTGACTTAGTCACAAAGTAAGCCATATTGCTAGTCAAGGGAACTGAGCCATGAAGATCAATCCTGGGGTCACCACACTCATAGTATGATAAACCACCCCACTGTAGGCCCCACAGGACATTTAACGTAAATCAACCAATCAACAAGATAACTAATAGATTCTATGAAGGAAAAGTTACATGTGTGTATCTATAGCCATTCATTAAGCAAATACTAATTATGTTGGCAATTATTTTAGGTACTAGGAATTCCACAGCACAGAGTAGAGGCTAACAAGAAAGTGTTCTTACTCAAGTACAAGGTCTATCTAATGAGAAAAACAGATGAGGTCACAGAACAAGTAGAATACATATACACTAGTCAGAAAATAATTGCTAAGAAGAAAAATACAACATAGAAGAGGGATCAAAAGATGGGGGAAAGTTGCATGGGGAAGGCCTTTGAATAAAGGCAGTGACAGCATCTAATCAGAGCGCAACCACAGTGCAAGAGGCTTGAGGCAGGTGCATTCCTATTCTGTCTGAAGAATGGCAGCATGGCCAGTGTGGCAAGAATGGAGTAAACAAGAGGAAGGAAGGCAGTGGTGCTCTCAGAGACCGAACCACCAACCAAAGGGCATACCTGGGCTGGACCTAGCCTCACACCCAAACTCACCCCACCCCACCCACCCCACCTCGAACAGATGTGCAGCTTGGTCTTCAGGTGGATCCCGAACAACACAAGCAGGGACTATCCAAAAAGCTGTTGCCTGTGCATGGGATATGTTCTTCTAGCTTGGCTGCCATGTCTGTCATTAGTGGGAGAGGATTCACCTAGCCCCACAGAGACTTGATGTGCCAGAGTGTGGGGGGGGGGAACACAGGGCCCCCCATCCTCTCAGAGGAGAAGGGGGAAGGGAGATGAGGGAAAGGATCAGAATGGACTTATTCTGCCATCATGACTCTGGTTGTTTAGATGAACAGGACTATAGGAAGGAAGGAAGGAAGGAAGGAAGGAAGGAAGGAAGGAAGGAAGGAAGGAAGGAAGGNAGGNAGGGAGGGAGGGAGGGAGGGAGGGGAAGCACAAACTTCAGAGGGGGCTTCACTTTGTCTGATTTTCCAAGATCCAGACTAAAGGTAACAGTGACTTGAGTCACTACAGCGGGAGTAACCGTGCTAAGATTTCAAACTTAGATGTCCAGCTAAGCATTTCACTTTTAGCCAAGACTAACCAAGAAAAGAAAGCAGGTTTGTGCCCACCTCCACCCTTACCCCCACTCCAGGAAAAGGTGATTCAGCTTCTGTTCTGGTTAAATTAATTACAGCGTGATCAGTAAGGCAATAGTAAAAGAGGTAACTGATATCAGTTAGACGAGTAAACATTAATACAATTTCCTGTGGCAAGCACACAGGAAGAGCTATAATTTCCCCGCATCTTGAAAGCAAACAGGCAGAACAGGCTCAAGGTTAAGAACCATATAGCAATAAAATAGTGCCTCTCGGGGAATTTTTTTTTTTTTTTTTGCAAATAAACTAGCTAGCATATGCTTTATAATGTTGATTTGCATAGAAGATAAAACTCTAACGGGAAAATGAAAAGCAAACAGCAGGAAGCAACTTCATTTACAGCCGATAGCTGGTTTACAATGGACTCCAGACTTCCACCCTGACTCTGATGAGATACAAAAGCTGGCTCTTGGGGAGGCTAGTACACTGGGGCCGAGAGGCTCTTCATTCTTTTCAAGGTTCCTTTATACAATATCACATCTATCATCAACTCTAACTCTGCCCAAGGGCTGAATCAAATAGTCTGGCATTTATGATTTTTTAGCTCTGTGACACAGCTGGGTCAAGCCATGAGAACAGGGCTCGCAGATCAAGGAATGACTGAGTTCTCTCTTTGGCAGTTTAAATTGGGGCAACTGAAAAGATTGGAACAGTTAGCAAGTGTGAGAAGGGAGACAAGGAGAAGCAGCCGAGCTGCGTTTGTGGATGGAGAGACAGTAATGTGGACAGACAGGAGTCCTGAAGTCCCCTGGGTCTTCTCCATGAAGGGTGTCCTGTGTCAGACATGATCTCAACTTCCTTCCCCCATTGCCAGAATAGTGCTGGCTTAAGGAGAGCTGAGCTGAGGGAGTTAATTCCTTGCAACGAAAGTGCCTACGAGGCACTGACAAAAATAACAGACTATTCACTGAGCCCTCCATTCAATTTATGATGGTAAGATAATTTTAAAATCGTTTTGTCTTCCAACTTTCCTCTCTCTCTTGTCCTTGATCTGTATATAAGAAACAATGTTCTGGGAAGGGGTGAGCTTGCTCCCAGTTAGTGATCCTTCTCCACACAGTGACTATCTCGAAACTTACACAAAAAGGGGTCTGTCTTCAAACAACACAGATGAAAGATTAGCCAAAGAATCTCATCCTCCAATAAGCATCCTCAGCAGCTGAACTGCACCCTAAACCCTCTCTCTTTGGACCTTCTAAATACAGTTGTATACTACTGGACAACTCAGAAGTGTAATGTAAACAATAGGGTGGCTAGATATTCGTGCACTGAAACTTTGTATGTGTTGAGACCTGTGCTGAGAGATTTGTGTACTGCATCACCATTAATCCTCAGAATTGGTTTAAGAGGCCATTTTTTTTTATCTACCTTTCTAGCAAGGAGTTCATAAACTAAAGAAACTGTATGACACACACTATGTGTCACTGTGTCACACAGCTCATCACCACCAGACTCTCAACCTGGCTATGCCTCTGGACCAATTGCATATTGCTCACCCACGGTGCAAAGCAGGAGGAACAAGTAAGATGTAGGAGGATAGATTAAGGGTCAAAGTATATGAGTGAGCCATGATGGTGACTTCATGATGGATACAGAGCTACTGAATCACAGGCTCTCCATCCCTACCGGCCTCCACCAAGATTTAGTAGAGACTCTCAATTTAATTACAATTCTCTATTTAGCCTCAATATTCCAATGTCTCACTGTCCCACTGTGACAGGCAAAGGAGCCTAGAAACAGGATCCATCTAGTTCCAGGTGTGGGGGACACACAGTCATATTCTTCAGATGCCCCAATGGCCCTACATGGCTGTCATTTAACCTAATGAATTATTTTTTTTTCTGTCTACAAAACTATACTGAATGTGGGGTAGCTATTCTTTCTTTACACGGGCCATTTTGTAGTTGATTCCAAACCTAAATATATCTTGTTTGTCCAGCTTTGTGCACACAAATGCCCATACAGAACATCAGAAAATACTGTTAAAAGTATTTGCTCATAAAAACTGTCTTGCATGATTATACTTTTATGAAAATAACAAGAGTGACACCAAAAGTTGCTTGGCTCTGGGTAGCTAATTAGTAGCCCAGAGTCCTAGTTCTCAGGTAACAACCCAAGACACTGAATTATTCATGGATAACTTTCCCAGATCCAGAGGCAGAGTGCAAGCCCCAGATGACTCCAGGGAAAACCCACTGGTGGTTTTCTGTGCATCTGGCTTAATTAACTATCTGGGAAAAAAAAATGTGTTCTACATTTGCTCATAAAAATTACTCTGTGAGACAGAAGTTCAGCTAGCAATATAATTCCTGCCCCTACTGACTGCTCCATCATTGCCTCCTTCCCACGCCATTCCCCCTCCCAAGTTCGCAGGGCATGCTGCCCATGTTAGGAGCAAACTGGAGCAGGAAGAACAAAATAGACAACCTGCAGGATGTGCATCTTCATAGAAACGGAGACCCTGAGATGCTAAGGTTAAACCAAGCTCAGAGTCTACCTTACAACGTGGCTGGATGGAGTCGAGCAAAATGGTGGACCATCCCCTTGCTGCTGGGCCTCCTCCTCCTCCTCCTCCTCCTCCCCCTCCTCCTAGCCCTTCCTGGAGAGCACCCAAGTTAACATATGATGAACTGAGGAAAGCTGTTCATCCCTTTGTATTTAAGGTATCCTTGGATGCCCTCCTCTGTATCTACTATACCTTGGTTAGCTACAATTTGATTCTGAAACTCACTATCCAGACATTAAACATGACAGGTTGATTTAAAAACAAGGTCCTCACAATCCGGCCTTCACTTCAGCAGTCAGCTATGAGGTCCCAGTGTCACCAGGTTACTTACTTCATTTTTGACTGATTTGCTGTTGACATCAGGCTGGGACCTACTCTTAAGTTACTTTATATTGTGCAGTGGATTTTTAGGCTATGCATTAGCCAAGAGACCCCATTACATGTAATTTGATTCCATCTTAACAGTGGGGGATGACTCTATGCTCTGGTCAATACATAACCAAAACCATCTGACTGGCACCAGCCACATGGCACAGGGTGGTAAATAACTTAGTTCTGAAAGTAAAAAGGAGGCTACCCTAAATGTACCAAAGTTGGAACTCTAAGAGGAGATGACTATACAGGCCTAGGATTCCATCAAACATAAGCAGACTAAGGAAGGGTACAATACCCTCACCTGGGCCCATGAAGAAGACCCCTACCACTGAGATGTGTGGGAGAGCACCAGCTCACTCCACACCTGACAACTCACTGTGTGTTTTAAGGGGGCTGACATGCAAAGAACTCTCGACTAACCCAGAGACTTTAACTCAGCTTCATCTCCTCTGTTGACATAGCCTATTCCAGTTTCTGACTTTCTGTCCTTCTGTTCATCCTACAGAAATGCCATCCATTCATTGACTCATTCATCTACCTAGAGCCAAGCCTGTCCTTCACCTCTGTAACCTCCAACGTCCTGCCACTCACTGCTGGAGATCTCTTGAGCCCTGAGCCTTGGCTCAGCACTCGGGCTCAGCTCAAGTCTGCAACAGTCCTCCAGCTAGACTTGGTGTCTAACTCTAAGAGTTTCATCCCCATCCCCATCTTACTTGCATCCCATTAAGCCTCTATGGAACTCTGGGAATGTTGCTGTGGACTCTTTATCCCTTCTGCAAGCATTCTGTAATCTGTACATACATATTTGTACATATATTTGCTGTGTAATGGGCAATGTGTGCTCTAATAGTTAGCAGTTAAGATTGGAATAAAGAAAGCAGCGTTTGCCTTGGCAAGCTAGCAGTGAAAATTGAGACAACTTGACAGATTAGGAGCAATGAAGCCAGCATGGCTTGTGAATTTATTGTTATTCCCTGAATTCTGGCACTGTGGAAAGACAAATGTGTCTGTCTATATTTCTCACTTCACACAATCGTAACACTTGGCTACAAGTTCACTCTCCTCTGGGCTTGGTAATCCCCTGAAGTACTCCTAGAACCCAAGGAAGTACTGCTCTTGGAATTACAGTTCTATTACAAGCAGTGAGAGAATTCTGCAATGATGTCAAATGTACCATTTACAAGCCCCAACACAAGTTGTCAAGGTATTTCAGGTATACTCGCCAAACAGGAAGTGCTCCGTGAGCACAGGAATACTAAATTTTTATTGGTAGAGTTTATGTGTGTGTGTGTGTGTGTGTGTGTGTAAAACCATTAGCTGTGTATTTATACTGACTCTCCATCCCTCCTCCCCTCCCTGGGTTGGGTTAGGCTTGTCATGGACCTTTCTAGTGAGGGTCTCATTATAAGGATGTTTAGAGACTCAACATGAGCCAACACAATTAACATAAAAAACTGTCACTTAGAATCTTTACTGAAATTCTGCCAAAATCAAGACCGAGTCAAGTTATCGTCTCAACTGCGCAGCTGCTTCCGTTATTATCTGCATTATAATAACTCTGACCCTCATACCTGATATGCATCTCTTTATGTGACTTCTCTGTGATTATCTTGTAGACTTCTCTAATTCATTATGAATCAAACCAAACTGAACTTCCTCTAAGGCAATCAACAAGCAATAACCATTCAGAAGCATGAAACCTTGAAATATGGCAGACAGGAAGGGATTTGCAATGGGGACTTTACTCGCTGCCGTTAAGGGAACAACCTATATAAGATCGTCTTTACATTTGGTGCTGGAACTTGAAGCCATCAAAGAGGAAAAGATGACATAGGGATGAGAGAAAGAGCCAGGGAAACTGAAGAATGAAAACGAGCTGTGTGAGCTCACGCTGGCCTCTTACTGTCTCCAAGCCTCCAGCTTGCCCAGGAGAAGCTGCCGATCTGACCGCACACATGAGCCTCATTTAGGAGCCACAAAAGCTGAAGGAACATCTAGCAGGGGCCCAAGGAACTTCTGTCCACAAACCAATGAAATAAAGATAACAGTATGCACGAGCTGAAGGATCCTCTGGTGTCTTCCATCTGTCTTTCTACATTTAAAAAAAAAAAAAAAGAAAAAGCCTGCTTTTTAACTTTGACCTTCTAAATGATGTACAAAATGGTTCATGTCATCTCTGTTAACTTTGAACTATTAGGGAAAGAGTATTATGAGAACTGTAATTGAACCCATTCTTTATCAAGAATTTTGGGGGGAACGCAGTGATGAGAATCAAACCAAGGTCTCATGCATACAAGGCATGTTTTGTACCAAATGTATACATCTCCATCTTCCTAGATTCTTTAGGTCATAAATATTGAAAAGTCTACCTTGTTCTCCCACCCAATCTATATAGATATAACCATTCACAGCCATCATTTAACTGTATATTCTGGTATTTTAGTCCATTGGTAGTGGTTAGTCCACATCACTGTTGCTGGGGGCTTAATTTATGCCTCTGTTGCTTAGTGGCCTCTTAGCTGAATTCCCCATGCCAAGTTGAGAAAATACAAAGTCTAATATCATTTCCAAGGCTTGTATGGATCTTCACCATCTGGTTGCTGCTTACTGTGTCCACTTCTCCCCTTGCCTCTTTGAGGATGTACTTCCCAGTTTCTGCACTGTCTGTTTTCCCACAAATAGTCACGTGTGCTGTTCCTCTGACCTCCTGCTAAGGAAGATGGGAGATGAAATTATAGAGCCTTTACAGATTTTTCAAGAGACAACACTCATAGCCAGAGTCATTTCACACATATTTCTGATTATGATGAGGAATCAAAACATAAGTAATAAAAAATCCATCTTTAAAACTTTCCTGGACAGCCTATGATACTTTACCAAGTATGAAAAGATGTAAAATATCACAATAGTGATAGTGAAACACACTCAGGCTTGAACACTATCTTGGGATACTGTATCTTTGCTTTGTTATAATACAGAAGTATACAGAAAAATGCAAACAACAAAGGTAAAGACCATGAGAAAAGCAACAAAAACTCCATGTTAATTATAGGTCCAATATGAGAAAACTGCATTTGCCTATTTATAAATACTATGACTTGACTATAATGATAACTGTAAAAGTATGGCTAAAATTGAAATCTCATTGATAAGATATAGATTAAATATATACTAATAATATTGTTGAGCATCTACAATGTACAAAAGCAGTTTTAACATGATTTCTTTACTGCTATATACCATAGTCAAACCAAATTTCAAATGTGACTATTTTGTTATAATGCCATTTTATTCCCAAGGAGCCCCTAATATGCTAGTTTTTAATTAAGAGAGATGGGTCACAAATTTTCTTTCTTCTAGTGTTCTAGGCCTGGGATTTCTTTATATCTATATTTTTTCCAAATTTGGATGTTATATTTACAGTTATTCCAAATTAAAAATCATAAGTATTTTAAAAATAATACTGTCTCAAAAGCAAACAAAATTATCAATCATGAAATATTAGTTATGGATGAATCAGTTGTTTGGATGTCAGCTCCATAGCCCATCAAAATAAAATCTAACAAGGATGACAAACTGGTTTGATTGATAAGTTGGGAGATAGACTTCAGTGATTTATAAATATCCAATCTACTAAAAGACTAAAATCAGGCACATGTGTGTTAATATTGTTAAATAACTTTAGTTAACCATTTTGTTAACTTTGTTAATTTTGTTGGGGCTTTTTGTTTCCTGGAAAAGGATTTCACCAAGCTGCTTGTTAAGGACATCCTTGGTAGGATCTTAGCTCCCCCTGTAGGGAGTAAGTCACTTTCCCTTCTCTCAGCCAGCCCTGCCCTCTGCAAGTCTTGGTCTCACAATCTGCTCCAGAAAGGAAATCTGCCTCCTGGATGCTCATTCAGAATTATCTGAGTGGCATGGGACTACAACTCTGAGCAAACAATGCTGTCTCACCCTGTTACAGCATGAGATGCTAAAGGAAGAGGAGATGCATGTGAGGTCTGTGTGGTACCCACACTAGACTCCTACATCTGAGGACGCAGGGCAAAGGCAATAGAAGTTAGCAAACACTCTGCTAAACAATGTGGATGCTTTTTCATATCTGATAGCATCAGCTACCCTGGGAAAGAGGTTCTATGATGTTTCACTTTCAGACGAATTAACTATGATGTAGAAGACCTCAGTAATTTACAGAGACCTGCATTCAAAGCTAGGCCTCCAGCGAACATCTTCAACAAAATTATAGAAGAAAACTTCCCGAGCCTAAAGAACGAGATGCCCGTGAACATAAAAGAAGCCTACAGAACTCCAAATAGG
>NC_034591.1:28673424-28688884 GCF_900095145.1 Mus pahari | reverse complement strand
CCCCCCCCCCAACAGACTCACATTGTGGGCCTTAATCTCATGTGAAGTTACATAAATTTGGCAATGTTAAATGGTTGCTGAACAGACAATGACCAAAAATCCATTCAAAATCAAATGCACAATGGATTGGAGGTGCGTCTGGCACTACTTGCCAGTGTTGAATTGTGTGATCCGCTGCAGCCTTGATTCCCAACACACAGCAAACACACTTTGCACTGTGTTTGCCACCAAGCCAATCATCTCTTTATCATTTGTTTACTCATTGATTTTTATGATCTTTTCATCAATAAATATTTGATATGTATGCCTTCTTTATATATTTATATGCTTGGAAGGATGGGGGGTCACAAAATTTCTCAAGCTTAAAGGACTCCCCAGCAGAAAAAGTTCAAGAACCCTTGTCTACACACCAAGCTTTTTTAGTGTTTTTAACCACTCTATCAGTACATTTTTCAGACCGATCGCTTAGTGTTGGATAACCACTTAGGGGACTCATCCCTAGGGACGACCGATTCTCCCTCTCGCTGCAGTCATTAATTGTCATTAGCTCTTCATCATCTGGGCATGCGGCCTTGTGAGATTTTTCCCATCCATATTGACTTGCCAATAGGTGTTTTATTGTTCAGGTCTTGTTTAGATTATACTGTTGAGATTTCTGGCTTCCCTGTTCCATACAGAAGACACACTCTCACAGCAGATGCCCTGATCCTATGGCTCTGACAGTCCCCCACCCTCTCTTCTGCCACGCTCCCTGAGCCTTAGGTGCTTGGGCTATGCTGAAGACGCATCTCCTAAAGCTGAGCATGCTCAGTCAGTGGTTCTTGAAACTGCACAGACTTCTTCAGTACTTCTTATCTTATTACTCCATTTCTTTTAGCAGACTGAGCCTTAGATTGTGTTTTTAGTTCAAATATGGCTCCCCAACCACTCGTCAGTGTGGAAGAGTGAATTCAATCTTGGGAGAAGTCTGGTGACTCTGCCATCTCATTCACAATGCAGGACGCCAGTGTGAGAATATGAAATGATCAGTGAAAATCCATGCTACAGTGAGGAAAAACACAGGAAGTTCCCTTTTAATGGTGTCTGAGCAGGTTTGGGAGGTTGTTTTTCACATATATATGTGTGTGTGTGTGTGTGTATGTGTGTGTGTGTGTGTGTGTGTGTGTGTATTTCTCATATAAAAATCATTTTCTGTAAATAAGGTAATTCATACATAAATGGGAGTTTGCTGTACATATAGATTTTTAGAAAAAACAGATGAAACAGAACAAGCAAAATGAACACAGAGGTTCAAGAGAGAGCCTTAGGTGAATTAAGGTTGATGCCCTGTCATGGAGAGAATGCCTGTTAATGAAAAGCATTTGTCTTTTATGTGACTCTAAATGTTAATGTATCAGGTGTGCTTTAGTAAGCACGCTTGCGTAGGAAGCAGAACGTTTGTTTGTGAGTCAGTATTTTATCAATGTTCTCACCTTATTGCATTGTTCATTTGAAAATCTATAATAAGCACTATATTTGGGTGTCTTTTCTCCCCCACCCCCCACACAGAAAGAATTTTTAAAGCATTTTAAATGATTCTTATAAAACAGAATGCTTAGAAAGCAATATCATAAATTAATCCTGGTATGATTACTTACATGAACTTGAGTTCCCCTGTTTACATTGTTTTCTCAAGAAAGAACTCAGAGACTGTGGACTTAGGGAAAATTTTGTGGGAGAAACTCAGTGTAAGGGAGTGTGGTACCAATCCCAGCTCTCAGACGTTGCAGCAGGAACATCACAATCCCAAGTTCCAGGTCAGGCTGTGCTGCATCGTGAGACCTTGTCTCATAAAGGAAAACTAACTCAGCATAGTTTTTCCATAAATGCAAACGGCATGGGAGAAGGAAAAATAGGACGGCAGAAAGGCTAAGAAAAGGAAGACGACAGGCAAGACCTTTACTAATATCTGGTTGCGTTCAGTATAGGAATGTGTTCTGTGATATAGACAAGTGTGGATGAAATTAATAAGCAACGTTAACTATGTGCTTTTTAAACAGTTAGCAAGGTATCAGTTACTACTCTTAGTGTCGGATATGGAGAAGTTTCATTTAACTGGCTTAAATACCTTTGGAACTGGGTGAAGGCTTAGAAGGTGAAATGCTTGCTCCGAAAGCATGAGGACCTGAGTTTGGATATCAAATACCCAGGTAAAAGCAGTCTGTGACCGTAACCCTAACCTTGAGTGGCACGCAGAACACTTGGGGATCATCTGTAAGCAGAGTTCTGGTTAGGGCACAGCAGCTCCAGGGTTGAACATTTCAGATAGATTTTTCAACAGGGAAGAGGTTCTTTTGCGTATTAAGATCGTAGTTGTATAGAAATCATGGGAAAGTTTAATGCTGTCTACTACTTTGGCATGGTTACCATATTCAATACTGATCATAACATTAGCCCAATTAAACAAGAAGCACTGTAACCGATAGATCACCCTCACCCTTGCCCTAACTACAGCCCTGACCTTGGTTCAAATCCTAAACCTAAGCCTAAGTTTGCCAATAACCCCAACATTACTGTAAACCAAATCCTATGCTGACCCCAAATTCAATATGAAACCTACCTCGATCCCATGCCCTAGCCATAAAACAGATCCAGGTCTTCTATTTATCACAGTAATAACCATATCTCTATAACTAACCATACATAAATCTTCATGAATCCAGCCCTAAACTTTAAAACTTAAATCTTAACACCTAAACCTAGCTCTAGTACAAGCTAAAACCCTAGCCCTAACCCTTGGCTTAACCCCAGTCTTAAACCTAACTCTAACCCTAGAATAGCACTAACTCTAGCACAAAGAATAACTCCAACCCTAAACTCTATCCTAACCTTAACCCTAAACGCTACCCATCAACCTAACTCTAGGCCTAGCCCTACCATTAATGCTAATACAAATCCTACCTGAAATACTGGCCCTACTCCTAAACATATACCTGATTTAGCCTTGCCCCAACTCTTAGCATATCCCAGACCCTAACCCTAATCCAAAACGCAGCCCTGTCCCTTCCTTGCCTTACCTCCACTCGAACCTAGCTCTAGTCTATATCCAAACCTTAGCCATAAACTCTCCCCTTAGCCTTAAGATTAACTGACATCCTTTTTACACCCTTGGTCTAATTCTAGTCCCACCCAAATTCTAACCCTAACCCAAACTATAACCTGGATATAAATTTGGTCCTAAACACTAACCCAGTCCAATTTCTACACCTAGACCTAACAAAAACCATAACCCTAACCAAAGTCTAATCCTAGCCCTCAACAACCCCCCCACAAGGACTAATAAGTGTAACAATAAATCAGGAAGATATCTCTCTCTCTCTCTCTCTCTCTCTCTCTCTCTCTCTCTCTCTCTCTCTCTCTCTCTCTCATTCTTGCTCTCTCCATAATACAAAAGTCCAAATCTAAAAGGAAAGTTTTGTTTAATTTACTCAAAAGCCTTTCAAAATGTGACTAATTTAAAATACCTAAGTCAAAGGACAAAATAAATCTATTTACATTGTATTATTGATAAACAATTATTCCCAAAACTAAAAGAGTTTTAAAATGTAGATAGAAAATAAATGGTAACTGGGTAACAGGAAAAAATGTCAAAACAGAGTAATAAACAGCTAATAGAACTAGAAATACAAGTAGTTAATAAATACATGAAATTATAAAAAAATATCCTTTCAAATTCAAAGGTTCTGTTTTCTCCCAATCAAACATATTGATAAATATTTTACAAAGCATTGAATTAGTCTGGATTATTACAGTTGTGTGATACTTTGAATCGAAATGCCCCCATAGGTTCAAATATTTGAAAGATTGGTCATAAGGAATGGGACTACATAAGAAAGATGATGAGGTGTGGCCTGGGGATAGGAACATGGACTTGTTGGAGGAAGTGTGTCATTAGGGGTAGGCTTTGGGGTTTCAGAAGCCCATGCCAGGCCCAGTGGATCTTCTTATCTTCCTGCTGCCTTTGAATCCAGATGTAAAACTCTTAGCTACCATGTCTGTGTGCACACCACCATGTTTCCTGCCATGAGGATAATGAACTAAACCTCTGAAGGTGTAAGCAAGGCCCAATTAAATGGTATTCTTTATAAGATTCACCTTGATTTTCACAGCAATAGAACACTGACTAAGACAAGTTGTGATAAGATAGGATTCTTACATATCATTGAATATGTAAGATGAGTGAGCAGAATCAGCTAAAAGTTTAAGTACGCATGTCATCTAAGCCAGTAATTCTACTTTTAGGTACTTATCCTTCAAACACTGACATCAAAGCATCTAATCACTGTGATATTCATCTATTTCAGAAAATTAATTGCAGCATTGTGCATAAGAAACATATGCAAAATAAGCTAAGCATACATAATTATGGAATTGATTGGATAGAATATCATGTATACATCCTTTTAAAGGAACTAATTTTGTATATGCTGCTATAACAAATGCCAGTGATAATTATTAGAGGCTGTTTATTGAGTGAAAGAGCAAGGTGTAGAGCAACATGTTTAGTGCCCATGTTTACAATAACACATTTACAGTGACTTGTTTATAAATGAATGTGAAGATAGCACATAAAAGCATGCATAGTCATAGGGTTGACTTTTAAAATAATTATATACTTTTATATATAGAAATTATCTTTGATACTTTTATATTATATCATAATATAATTTGTAGGTTAGATGATAGATGTGACATGATATATAGACTGAAGATATATAAAAGATAGATGATAGATAGGTAGGAAGATAATTGATAAGTGATACAAAGATTGATAATAGATATAGACTGGTAGGTATGTCTGCGGATAGATATATGATAGATAGATGATTGATTGAATGAGTGAATATGATTTTCTTCCTCTTCATCTTCTATTTTTGTCTTTTCTCGGTTCTTAGTAAGACAAGATACAGAAAATAAAAATTGTTGCGATGGTGACACTTCAGACTCACGCTGTGAGAAAGCTAAGGATGAGAAGGGAAAGATGCATCCTAACCACTCCATCATGAAGAACTGAGAAGACCTATGCCTCATTGTTAGGAAAGACCTTTCAAGAGTCTTGCAGTGGGGGAACCAGTCACCATTTTCACAGCCTATGAAAACTGTCCAAAAAGGAAAGATGTCTTCACAGGCCGTTGAGGACAAACTTTAAATAGATGAAGGATAATGAAGATGAGGGTAATAGATGAGGGGAAGTGTTGGTCCTCTAGGTTTCATTTTTATCAATGGATAGCAGTAAAGCCATTATGTTTTAATACAGTGTCACTGAACACCTTGCTAAATGTTGTAGGGAGCACTTAGGACAGCTACCCATCTATGTGTCTGTGCACCATCACAGTCAGTCAACAGACATGTTACTAGTGAGTTATGGTTACAATCCCACCCTCTGGGCCTGTCACCAGTCATAGGAACTGGTACATATCTATGAAATCTAGAGAGCCATGTGTGCTGATCTTACTCTTTCTCAGAACCAAATTTACTGAGACTGAAACTGAATTTCAGTACAGCAGCCTCTAGGCAAGCTGCTCATACACTTCTCAGAATATTTATATAGTAAGACCCAGATGTTCTGGTGTAGATTCCCTTGAGGGTCGAATGCTGTATCTGCTGCTTTAGCACATAGGAGAGAGAGGTGCCCATGGTGAAAGCAAGAGCTAGAGGTGAGCTACTTAGGGCTGTCTGGGCGATTTCAGGAAGCCTACCCAGAGACTCTTTCTCTGGTTTAATCAAACAGGCTTAGAACCTGTCTGAAACAATAAGATGGTCACACTGAAAACGAGTGACTTTCTAGTCATATTTCCACCTGACCACCATAACCTTTTTAAGAATTTATAGAAATGCAATGGATTTAGAGAATGAAATGGATTGATAGATAATATATATGAAAACTATCCCTTTAAGTTGTCTTTCTCAGAGTTCAGCAACAATTATGAAAAACGATCTGCTTGTTGAACAGCAAAGTTCTTCATAATTACCATGCTCTGGGCACAGTGCTAAAATTACTTTTAATAGCTGTGTTACACAGGCCCCAATGAAAACACAGAGTAATTTAAGCAGGCAAGATTTCATATGAAGTATATATACAGAATTATTAACTGTGATTAAAAAAATATCAGTTTTGACAGTAAGGGATAAAGAGAATGCTGAAAAATATAAAGCTAGTGTTGAAGACATGGACGTATCTAGAAAAGTCACCTCTCAGATCCAAACTTTACTGGACAGGGCATAACTAAGGTTCACTGGAGAGTTCTCTGGGGCTTAACTTATAGAAGCTATTTGGGTAGTCTGTGGTTACCACTCAAGTCTTTGGGGGGCGCTATGGGGACCTGCCCATGGTGAAATCCCACATGCCAGGCACCACCAGTTACTGATGGATCCTAGCCATGAAGATGTGTTCAATTGCAAGAGTTGTCCTTTCCCTGTGTTCTTCTGGTATCCACGTCTGACAAAGCTTTTTATCATGCAGCTGACAAAAGGATATCCAATTTCCACTACAGAAAATTGAAGGTACTATAGAAATCATCTTAGCAAGTTTCTAATAATGGGTTTATCTGCATTTAATTTTTTAAATTCCTGTCAAAACCACAGCCTCTTATTTAAATGGTGTTAGTTGTGGAGTATAAAGTTTCCCTTTTTTTTTTCACTTATATGTTCATGAAGAAGAGTTTTTCTGGCCTCTCTCTACTGCTTCATCCATCCTAGAAAGTGGGGTGAAGTAGCTAACTGACTCTACATTGGAAGAATGAATGGAACCACCAGGCTCTGCATCCCTGGCTTGTCTTTGTAAGTCATCTTGAAGTCACAACAAGAACATCTTTCATCACCCTCTAGTGACAGGGTGTAGTAAGGCTTCTGGAGGGGCTGCCACTTTAGGGGATGTGTCAATGACTGCAAGTGGAAATTAAATAGATGTGTCAAATCAGGGGCAGAGGGTAGAACTGCATTCAGCTTTCATTGGTAGTAAGATCAATAATTTCAACCTCTAATTATGTCTGTATGCACACTTCCCATGTAGGGAAAGATAGAAGTCTAATGTGTTGATCCAGAGAAGAACCCATTATTAATCCAACTGATTCCTTCTGTCTCATGTAGGGAAAGACAGAAGTCTAATGTGTTGATCCAGAGAAGAGCCCATTATTAATCCAACTGATTCCTTCTGTCTCATGTAGGGAAAGACAGAAGTCTAATGTGTTGATCCAGAAAAGAGCCCATTATTAATCCATCTGATTCCTTCTTCTTGTTGTGAGGCTGTCTAAACATCCCAGTCTGTTCTGAAACTCACTCTATAGACCACACTGGCCTTGAACCCACAGAAATCATCCTGCCTCTGCCTCCCGAGATCTGGGATTAAAGGTGTGCGCCACCCATGCTAGGCCCCCTCTGAATTCCCAGTATAAGCCTACAACTGTCTTTTGAGCAGGCTTGAAACTATTAACGATAGTCTTAGCCCTCTGCCTCTAAGCTCTCCCTTGACCTAGTTGGTGTAGTCTTTAAAGGGGCACTCTCACTGTTTGCCATCCTTCTCATGGTCAGTTGTCTATTCCACTCCAGAGCAGACACACAAGCACGTATATGTGTGTCTCCATCTAAAACCTAAAGTTTGAGAAGAGCTGTCATCAGCCACAGACATATAGTAAAGAGGTATATTACCTTTGCCATGGGTTAGGGGATTCTAACCTAAAGCAAAGAGTAAACTATTAGGCATCAGTCAGTAAGTGGATCATTCTGCAAGCAACTGAAAGCAGAGCCTCCAACCACTACCTACCTGACAACCCAGCTGGCTAGATCTGTTACATGATGTTATATCCCCTGCTCGCAGGGTCCCAAAGCAGTTTTACATAAATTTGGCAACTGTTCCTTACCACAACCATGCTGGGCCAGGCGGCAAAGAAAATGATGTATGGGCTATGAGTATGCCAAGGTCCCAGGAGGCTGAGTTTCCTTGAAACTCTTTGCCTCGTGTCTGCCTCCAGGCCTTTTGACCCCTTCAGGCAGACTTCACTGGAGTGGGCATAGCAAATAACCACACTGAGTGTTTGGGCCACACAAACTTTGAACAGATGGTATGCTCTGAAAGCCATTACTATAACAGGAGCTTTTTCACTGGGGTCTCTAAGTGGCTGACTGAGCTAACAGAAGCAAGGTGCTAATGAATACATTTAACTCATCTTTCCCTTGCTTGATGTATCTCCATTAGAATTCTTGCACTGTGATCTTTAAGTCTAAGTGGATTCCTGAAAACCTTGGAATATCATTTGGGGGAGACTGTCTTGGTTTTCCCCCCTTTCTTTGTAATAAACTAGAGAAATTCATGGAATGTCCTTTGCAAACATTGCATATTTTAAATAGTATCATGAATATATTTTACCACTTCAGTTTTTTTTTCATCAAATGTTTGCTTATATGTTTTGCTTATTTTTCTTAATTTCTGAAATTGTTCTTTAATACATATAATGAATTTTGGTAATTTTAGCCCCCCCCCCCATTGCCTCTCACATTCCTCTCCTACTTCCTGTGAAGCCCCTCTCCTCCCCAAGGGCTCCTCCTATGTCCAGGTCACTTTTGTAACCTACTGGTTTATGTTAGCCTGCTTACACGAGCAGAAGTGGAGGAGTATCTGCAGGAGCCTGGGCAACTAAGCCGTGCCCACCACAGCACCACGTCCATTCTGTATTGCATTTTGTCCTCCACCCCCATGATTTAGTAGAATTTCATGAACATCCAAGACTTTCATCTCTCGTCAGTTAGAGAAGTTGTATCTCTTCCCAGTACACTTCTCATTTCTCTCAGCAAGGTCTGTAGCAACCTTCTCTGAGTAGAAAGCCAAGTCTCCTCATATGGCTTTGGGTCTGGCTGGAGCATTCATTCTCCATAGTTATATCATACCAGTGCTCCTTTACATAGTCTTTAGGATACTGTGCAACATTACTTTTTATAATTAGGCTTCTTTTAATATACCTGGATCTTATTTGGGACCCAAGTACACCCTTTCCACAAAACTCTCTGGCTTTCTACCACAAGTCTGATTCAAGACAAGGTGCCATGACACTGGTACCGTGATATTAGGGTGACCCTTTTAGTATATGAACTACAAACCAGGCAGGCCCCATGACCAGCAGTGCTTAGCAAACAAGAAGAAACTCCATGGTTATGTGAGTGCTCTTTTTGTTTTGGTATTTTTAGTCTAATTTAAACTTTTTTTCTGTTTTTCTGGGGTTGGGTTGTTTAGTTGGGTTTGGTTGGTTGGTTGTGTAGGACCCTCTCGTGAGGAACTCCCTCGGGTCCTCAGGTCACAGGAGTCAGGGTGTCCCACAGAAACACGACAGAGAAGCCATCTTGATGTAAACACACGAGGTACTTTAATGGCAGAGCTCTGGGTGGACTCGTATCTCACGCAGGAGACAGAGAAGTCGACCCAGACCCTCAGAAGTAAGGGTTTTTTATGGGGTTAGGGTGGGGGGGACAGGGAGAGTTGGTGCGGCCACAAGTGATTGGCTCATTTGAACATAGTAGTGAGATTACAATGCAGCAAGATAGTACATGCCCGCCGGAGCGTTCGGAATTCCAGAGGCCAGAGGCTTATCAGGGTCTGGGGGACATCTGGTTAATGTGTGACCCTGAGTGAGCTGGGGGAGATGCCTTCTTGCCAGATGGTTTATGAGCTAATCCTGACAGCCCNGGCTGGTTCCGGCACTCCTTTCCCTGCACTCCTTTCCCTTATCTTCCTTTCAGTCTCAAACATGGGAAGATGGGTGCCTGGCTGGGGCAACTGAGATAATTGCCTTGCTAGCTGTCAGGTGGAGGAACAAAAGACCCTCAACTGCCCTAAGAGAACAAAGGCTCTTTACTAGCCACATTCCTAATGATCTGGGGAACAGGTTTTGGGGAAGTGTTAAAGTTGGAACTCCACAGTTGTAGTTTGTCTATTTTGACTTTGGTTTGGGGCATTGCTGTTTTCCCTGGGTGGTTGTTATTTAAGAAAGAGCAAGGACATGAACTTGATTGGGTAGAGAGGTAGAAAATCTCTAGGAGGAAATACTGTGATCAAAATGTATGGTACAGAAGGGTTTTAAATAAGGCTGGCATGGTGGCACATACATGCCTTTAATCACAGTGCTCCAGAGGCAGAGGCAAGCAGATCTCTGTGAGTTCAAAGTCAGCCTGGTCTACCAAGCAAGTTCCAGGACAGCCAGACCTTTACACAGAGAGAGTTTGTCTAGAAAAATAAATTACACACACACACACACACGTTTTAAAATAGAAATACAAAGAGTACATGCTCTCTCTCTCTCTCACACACACACACACACACACACACACACACGCACGCACGCACGCATGCACGCACACACACACACACACACACACACTGCTCTTTTTATAATGATTACTGAGGAAAGCTCACTGTTTCTCACTCTTTTTTTTCTACTCTGATGTTAATTACAAACTCTTTTTTTTATAACAGTTATAAATTGCTTTAATATTTGAAAAGGGCACATTCCTCACACTTCAATTTCAAAATGATAGACTTGGCGTCTACTGCACTCTGTGATATTAACTCCACTCTCATCTTCCTGCCACATCTGTGTTCTCTTAGTCCGGTGGGACTCCTCTACAAAGCCAACCTTTTAAAAACTGAATTCAAAATAGACTCTGGCACTAGGGGGCGCTAAAGGATGACGGAAAGGAAGAGGACGAAGGTCATGCTGCCTGCTTGCGGTTCCTGTTAGCATTTTTCTGTAAACTTCCCTACCCTGAGGCCCATAGCTGGGCACAGTGGCACCAGATGACAGAATTTTGCATTGTTTGCCACTCAGTAAAAGCAGCCTCATTACACTGCTTCACACATTAAACTAGCTTCACACTTCCTCCAAAAATTTTATGGTTCTCAGTTTGTTTCCTAACAGGTTAGGAATAACTTACATTTCTATATTGATCTTTATACTTCTGAATTAAAATGTCACTCTGCTTACTTAAATTTCTGAGCAAATCCTCACTGACAGTGATCAGAATCTGTATGAAATCAAAAAGAGAAACTTGGTGGTATTTTTATTGCAGTTGCTTTAAAGATACTGATTGATTTGAAGATAACTCTCTTCAGAACAATACTAACTTGACTGTCTCTTAGAATTCGGTAGGTGTTGCTGTGTGACAACATTTTTGAGTTCTTCATTCCAGAGCCTTTTTTTTTTTTAAGAATTATTTATTTTATGTATATGAGTACACTGTTGCTATCTTCAGACACACCAGAAGAGGACATCAGATCCCATTACAGATGGTTGTGAGCTACCATGTGGTTGCTGGGAATTATATTCAGGACCTTTGGAAGAGCAGTTAGTGCTCTTACTTGCTGAGCCATCTCTCCAGCCCCCAAGGCAACTCTTTTTTATTTATTTATTTATTTATTTATTTATTTATTTATTTATTATTTTCTTTATTTACATTTCAAAAGCTATCCCGAAAGTTCCCTATACACCCCCCCGCCCCTGCTCCCCTACCCACCCACTCCCACTATTTGGCCCAGGCCTTCCCTTGTGCTGGGTCATATAAAGTTTGCAAGACCAAGGGGCCTCTCTTCCCAGTGATGGCTGATAGGCCATCTTCTGCTACATATGCAGCTAGAGACACAAGCTCAGGGGGTACTGGTTAGTTCATATTGTTGTTCCACCTACAGGGTTGCAGCCCCCTTCAGCTCCTTGGGTACTTTCTCTAGCTCCTCCAATGGGGACCCTGTGTTCCATCCAATAGCTGGCTGTGAGCATCCACTTCAGTGTTTGCCAGTCACTGGCATAGCCTCACAAGAGGCCGCAATGTCAGGGTCCCTGCAGCAGAATCTCGCTGGCATGTGCATTAGTTTCTAGGTCTGGTGGCTGATAATGGGATGGATTCGTGAATGGGGTAGTCTCTGGATAGTCCATCCTTTCATCTTAGCTCTAAATTTTGTCTCTGTACCTATATCCTTTCACATTCCAGAGCCTCCTCTTAAATACCTACCACGTGTGGCTCCTCCTCACCTGAGAAATGTTATACAGTTCCAAGCTTACAAATAAAATAGATACACAAGTCAAACGAATTTAAATCAGTTCTGGGCTGGGCTGGTGAGATGGATTGACATCTAAATACAGTGGGTTAAATTTGGTCGTTTGGATAAACCTAGAAATTTGTCTATTTCTTTATGGTCTTAGGTTCTCCAGTTTAAACAGGGTGAAGACGTTTTAAGTATTCCCTTGGGGAGACTGAATTTCTAATTCTGTTAGTTTGAGATTCTCTCTCTCTCTCTCTCTCTCTCTCTCTCTCTCTCTCTCTCTCTCTCTCTCTCTCATTGGTTAATCCAAAGGTTTTAGATTCGATGATTCTTTCTATCGTCTTCTTTGTTTCTATTTCATTAACTCTGGCCTTCATTTTTATTATTTCTTGCCACCTACTGACTTTAAGTCAGGCTTTCTTGTTCTGGATTCCTGAGTTTCATCAGTGTGCCATTTGCTTATATGCTTTGGCTTTGTAATATAGTCACTTAGAGCTGTAAACATTCCTCTCAGAGCTGCTTTTGCTGTATCCCATGGGATGGCTTGTATTGTCTTTTCAGTTTCCTTTATTTCCAGGGATTATTTTTTATTTCTTCCTTGATTTCATTGACTCATTCATAATTCAATAATGAATTATTTAATCTCCATGAATATTGTACTTACAAGAGATTTCTTTGCTAATGTTTTGTTATATTGCTTAATGGTCATAAAGGATACAATTTCAATTTTTCTGTATTTTTTGACACTTGCTTTATGGTCTAGGATGTAGTCCATTTTAGAAAAACTTCCATGGCCTTTATGTATGTTACATAAATTAGAATAGAATGTATGTTAATCGGTATTTGGATGGACTATACTGTAGGAATCTGTAGGTCCATTTGATATATGACGTCCTTTAATTCTGTTGTCTCTGTTTATTTTTCTTTGACCAGATGACCTATATATTGAAGAAAATGAGTATTGAAATCACAAACTATTATTGGGTTGGTGTTATTTTGTGTCTTTAATTCCAGTACATTTTTAATGACATTGAGTACACCACACTTTAATTCATATATGGTTAGAATTCTAATGTCTTCTCTGTTTTTATTTTACTGAGAAAGAGAGGTTTTTTTATCATACAGTATAGGCTGATTATGGTTCCCCTACTCCAGTTCCTCCCCACCTACCCTGTAATCTGGATCCACACCCTTTCTGTCTCTCCTTAGAAAACTAAGAAAATAATAAAATAAAATAATATAAAACAAAAACAAACAAGCGGGAATAAGACAGAGCACACAAATAGAAGAAAAAGAGCCAAAGAAGTACAAGAAATACATATAGACAGAGACATGCATTTGCACATCCAGGAATACCATAAAACAAGATTAGAAGCCATAATATATACTCAAAGGGTCTATAAGGTTTAAAAGCAAGCAAACAAACAAAGCAACGCCCTAACTTAGCATTGTTATTAGGAGACAAAGAGCCTCCAAAGATGCCATAGAGTTCATCTTCTGTTGGCCATCTGTCTTAGTTAGCATTTTATTGCTGTGCAGACACACCATGACTAAGGCAACTCTTACAAAGAAAAACATTTAATTGGGGCTGACTTATATTTTCAGAAGTTCAGTCGATTATCATCGTGGCAGAAAGCATGGCAATGTATAGGCAGACATGGTACTAGAGGAGCCAAAAGTTCTACATTTTGATCTGCAGACAGCAAAAGGGGATTGTCCTCCACAGGCAGCCAGGAGGAGGCTCTGATGACACATTGGACAGAGCTTGAACATAGGAAAGCTCAAAGCCCACTACACAGTGACACTCTTCCTCCAACAAGGCCACGCCTCCTAATAGTGTCACTCCCTATGACCAGGCATTCAAATACATGTATCTATGTGGGGCCAAACCTATTCAAACCACCATAAAATCTATTCCTAGATATGGGACCTAAGTTTAAAAGTGGTTTGTTTCCCCAGTGAAACTCCATTGGAGAAAACTAATTTTTCATTTGCAAGTAGTTATGAATCTGAGATAGTTTCTAGGTTAGGGATAGGGGCCTATGCTCACTTCTCCTTTCAATTCTATGAGCAAATTTGGTGCAAACCTGTGCAAGCTTTATACACACTGCCTCAGAAACAAAAGTAGTTTGATGGCTAGGGATGTTGAACACTTAAGTGTTTTCTTTGTTTAGATCTGCACCCTAACTTTAAATTATTTCCATCATTGATATCTAGTTTCTTGAGTTCTTTATATAATTTGCATATCAGCACTCTGACATATATGGGATTGGAAAAGATCTTTTCTCACTCTGTAGGCTGTAATTTTGTCCTATTGATAGTGTCCTTTGCTTTGCAGAAGCTTTTTAGTTTCATGAGATTGCATGGAAGGAAGGAAGGAAGGAAGGAAGGAAGGAAGGAAGGAAGGAAGGAAGGAAGGGAGGAAGGAAGGAAGGAAGGAAGAAAGAATGAAGGAGAAAGAAAAGACAAAAGAAAAAAGAGAGAGAGGAAGGAAGGAGGAAAGGAGAAAGAAAAGAAAGAAAAGAGAAGAGAAAGGAAAAGAAGAGAAGAGAAGAGGGGAGGGGAGGGGACTTAAAGATCAGAGTATAGTCTACTGTTTATAAAGTTCTATTTGCTGCTACAAAGAATGTGAGGTTTTCAGCTTGTTGGGTAGAATTTTTTTATCAATATCAATTCTATATAATCTAATATGCATTTATTTCAGGTTTCCTTGTTGACAGCTTTGTCCAGTGATCCATTGTTGTTTTATCTGGATCCACATCTGTTACTTTCTGTTTCATGAAATCAACTTTTATGCATATAAATTTGTGTTGTATCTTTTTACTAGACTTGTTCTATATTACTGTGTAGTGACTGTGACACCCTATACTCTTGACTAACTTTGGTTGGAATTTCTACTTTACCACACATGCGAAGGGTTGTGCACACCCACTTATTACCTGCTTCCATTTACTTGATGTACACTATTCATCATTTTGATTGTGTGAAGCCAGGTAAGTGATCATGTTTACTCACTGGTGAGTTATGTTTCTTTCAGTCAACAAATTTTGAGTTTTGATCCAATGAGATAGTCTTCATTCTTAATTAGATAGTTTGAACCCATTAACAACTAGCATTGTTAATGAGAAATATTTGCTGATTCCTGTTGGGAACTGGTTCTAATGCTTTGTCTTAATTTGACTCCTGAAATGTGTGTCTAAACAATGAGAGTCCTTGCCCCAAGCTGTCTTTGATTAGTAATAAAGAACTGAAGTACAGCCAATGGCTGGGCAGGGAGAAGGAGGTAGGACTTTTAGATTGAGCAAGAGACAGAGGAAGAAGAAGAACAGGGACAATGGGAGTGAGTCAGAGAGAAAAGAAAAGAAAAGAAAAGAAAAGAAAAGAAAAGAAAAGAAAAGA
>NC_034591.1:28630069-28672974 GCF_900095145.1 Mus pahari | reverse complement strand
GAAAGGGAAAGGGAAAGGGAAAGGGAAAGGGAAAGGGAAAGGGAAAGGGAAAGGGAAAGGGAAAGGGAAAGAAGGGAAAAGGAAGAAAAGAAAAAGTCAGTCACACAGAGAGACACATACATACCAGATGAAGCAGAAAAGGGCTTCACCAAAACTTTATTATTGCTTTCAGCTTTTTATAGTTTTTTTTTAAAATCAAAACGTTCTCTATGTAAGAAAGAAATTATCTCATAGATAAAATGTTACACAGAAGGGGAGTTTCAGAAGGATGTTAGTAGTAAGTTCAAAGTGGTGTTTCAGTCTATAAACTCATTATAAGTTCAAAGCAACAGTTTCATATGGACGTGCTTTACCATAGTGCATAACTGAGGCTTCATCCTAGAACCTGACCAAAATGAATGTTTTTTCCTTGATCATGAATCTGTCCCAAGCCTATTTTCCTTCTTAGTGTGATTTATGAAAGCTCATTGAATTCCTTACTATACAGCTTTCACTTACTATTCTATGAGGACTGGACACATTCTATTCTTGATTCTAACTTTATTACATCTTTCTGGCAAAACAACTAAAACCATCTCCTTAAGCTTTCTTCCTAAAAATTATATTAACCAAATTAAGAATTCTATAGAGTCATTAATTCATCTAAACAGCATTAATTCATCAAAGTTCATCTTCATGTTGATCTGCAGGAAATTTACCAAATGGGATGGGCTAGCACCCAGGAAGTAATCGCACCAGGCCATAGACAGTAAGAGTCTCCTGGTACCCACTCATACCAGGCCAAATAAATGAGGAGTATGACAATGACAAGCATGAGAAAGCACACCAATAGCCAGAAGCAATCCTGGGATAAAGTCTCGGGCTGTACCTTTACAGAGCACACCCACCACAGCTGGAGAAAGATGGTGGGCCCTCTCCAGGGAGCTCACTTGCCCGCCGCAGCTCTCCCTGGTGATATCCACCAGTCTTAGGTGAATAAAATACTTTTGGTGCACAGTTTTTATTTTCAGGACATGTATTCTGTTTCCTCATGCTGTCTTAGCTTTCAGAGTTCCTGCTGAGAGGTTTGATGGTGTTCTAAAGACCCTTCCTTTGAAAGAATTGGGCCTTTTCTATTAATGCTTTCAGTACCCTTTTTTGTCCTATATTTTTATCACTAGACAATGATGTAACTTGGGGAGATTCTTCTCTAGGCATGTCAATTTTAGGGTTGTAAACACTTTAAACACTTGCATGTCCATATCTTTCCCTATATTTTAGAAATTTTGTGCTATAATTTCATTAGGTAGTTGTCTATACCTTCAGGCTTTTTATGTTTAGAAAACATAATGTTTTTCATCTATTCTTTGACAATTTTGTACATGTATGTAATGTGTTTTGATTTTACTCACCCCGTATTACCTCCCTCCATCTGTCTTTAAAATGCAGTAAAAACAATTAAATACTTTAATTGTATACTTAGTAATTCTTAGAAGCGATGGAATTAAGATACTGTTAGAATAAATGTACTTTAAAATTATTAAAGGTCATGAAAATTATTGATTTTTAGAGATTTTTTTAGATCCATTCCCTGCTCATTCTTGTGTGTGTGTGTGTGTGTGTGTGTGTATGTGTGTGTGTGCGCGCACGTGCACGTGCACGGGATTGTGTGCACAAAAATGTCCTTTGATGCCAAAGTGGCACATCAGATCCCCTGGAGCTAGAGTTACAGGAAGTTGTGAGCTGCCCTATATGGCTTCTGAAACATGAACTCAAATTCTCTGTGAAAAATGTTCTTACATGCTGAGCTATCTCTCCAGCCCAGGAAAATTATTCTGAGGAAATAAAGCAGAAGAGTGAATAAAGAAAGAAAGAAAGAAAGAAACAAACAAACAAACACACAAAACAATAAAATAAAATGTAACACAGGAATAAAAGAGAAAGTGTGTGGGTTGAAGTTTAGAGAAATAATAAAATTAAATTAAATAGGATCAGAAAAAGGCAGAACAATCATAGAACCCTAACTGAGCAAAAATAAAACTAAAACAAAAGAACTAAGAAATAATAATGCAAACATGAAAAAAAGCAAAAGTTTTTAAATGTTTGAAAATCTAGCATCAGCCTGCATTTCCTCCTTCCTGGGATATGGGTTTAAGTTCTCTTGGCCCCTGGGTTGTTTATAGGAACTGACTCTGCAGGGGGAAGAACAGGCTGCTTGTGCGTGAGTTCTAGCCTATGAGACTGCAAGTCTCTATGCACACAAGCTGAAGTCTCTCTGTCTCCCTTCACAGGCTGACTTCCTGCCCAAGAAAGTCACCTCCCATGAGGGTGTCCCCATGCCCTGCACGAATTGCCTGCTCAGTGTGTGTGGAGTGGCTTTCAGTGTCTGAGACTCACACAGGGCTGTGCCTGTAGTAGTGCTTACTATTGTAGCAGGATATTCTGGCCTCCCGGACCTCACATGGTCCACGCACCTCTCCACCTGCATTTGGTAGCCTTACCAGGGCCCATTTGCATCCACTGAGTTTATTTTTAGGTCTTCTCTTGTGGAGCTATCAAGTGGTTCCCAGGGTAGCTGCCCTTTCAGTCCACATAGTGGGGTGCTTTGGGAAATTGGAGAGATACAGTAGTGCCAAGCTTTCTAGATTATTTCCAATAGAATGGTCTAAATTACAGCTTCTCTCGGGATCTACTCCACCCTTGTCCTGGTATAACAGATAGATCTGTACAGCTGGGACCAAATCCTTCCCCTGTTGTCTGCTGACACAGCTTGGGGTTATTTCTAAAACTGTGGTTTTGTTTATTTTTTATTGAAAGTATTTTTCATGCAATATATTCTAATTATGGTTTCCTCTCTCTAATCTCTTACCAGTTCCTAGCCACCTGCCCAACTCCGAGCTTTCTCTATCTCTGTCTTCAGATAATAGACAAACACAAGCAAACAAACAACAAAACACCTCTTGATTGCATTCTCTCCTGGAAACTCTCCTTTTCCTCTTTCATCTGGGAGCCAGTATGAAGAGAAAGCGCTCTTCCCTTCCCAAACCTATGTTCAGTATTCCAGGTGAGTCTGTTGCTTACAACATAGATCTAATGTCCAGTGTTTCTTACCTGATATCTGATGGACTGTTGCTTGTCACAGGCCTCTCTTGTCTCCCTTGCTTCTTGCTGCCAGAGACCAGGTTGAGAAAGCCCAGGCATCTTACACCCAGGGCATCCCGCAGCCCAGGTGTTTTCACAGTATGCAGCTAAGAGCCACATAGTTCTTTGTCAAGAGCCCTTCCCCCTCTCCCTCTGCAAGGCCACTCCTGGGAACCAGCAAGACCTAAACAGACATCAAGGACTGAGGAGTCTTCTCACATTCCAGAGCTGCCCAGAGCTGTCACCTTGAACTGTTAGGAGGATCCGGACTCTGAGATAGGCTCTTAGATAAGCCGTCCTATGTCCCAGGGCAGTGGCACCAAGGACCCTAGATGAATCACTAAATGTATTAGACTTGCAAATAACTCTTCCCAATTATTTCTCTCACTGTATACCTTTGATCACCCCTCTCCAAATTGTATTTAACCTGAGCATCTCCCCTTAGTAAAAGAGACTATGACAAACATGCATGGTCTTCGTCTCTTTCTTTATTCCCATTTCTCTCTAGGTTTGTGATCCCCCCCAAGGACCATGGAATAAAGTGTCCCGTGAGCCGGGGCACTTGCCTCTTTCTGACATCACAGGTCAGGTGTGTTCTTGCAGCCCTCTGGGAATACAGGAGTGTACTGCTTGTCCTGCGCTCTCTGCCTGACCAGAATCAGTGTCTTCGGCTCATGATTCCTTCTGCCTTGAATTAGTTTCGTCCTGATATTAGTAGTTAGCACACCATTATTTGGTTCATTTCTGACAGGAACATATATTTTTATTCTTAGTTACTGTTATTCTTTTGTTACTTGGTCATTCTTTTGTCTTGATAGACTACAATCATTTTATCTCAACTTCAGAGTATCTTGTTTGTCTTCTTCGTGATGTTTTAAACACATTTACATATATCCATTATATGACAGCTGTATTAACTCTTGCTTCTATTTCCTTATTTCTACTTACAATTTCCATGCTTTGATACATTTTATTTTCTTTTTCTGGCCATCTATTGAGTGGTGAAATTTCTCTCCTGTTTGAAACCTAAGGATCTGCTTTTGTTTCTCAATGGTTTTTCTTGGATCTTCTTCCTAAGATGAAAGTATTATTTATTTACTTCATGCCCCCTTTGTTCTTTTCCTTTGTGATGAGAAAGATTCGTGGAAACAGGAACAGTTCCTAGAAAAACAACTTCAGAAAAAAAGAGTAGAGTTGGCATAGAAGTGTGGGAAGAACACTGAGGTGACATAAAGCCATGGCAGCCAAAAGATCAAGCTTACATGATCATCTCAGGGGGATAAAAATCTGACCCAGAGTTTGGAATAAAAATACAAAGTAGACAAATTGACAGGTGTAAATGACTCTGCTGAAATTAACTTAACTTCAGTTCTACATTCTCTCTGCACATGATAAACTCACGCTTAGACCAATTTTCCTTTTATTTTTGCATAAGTCATAAATTAAATGATAGGGAAAACGTCCAGTTAGAATGGCACTAAAACGCAGGAAGAAGGTTAACAAAGACATTTCCCATAGTGAGCTAACACTGTTGCCTGTAGACTTCCAGGAAACTGTAAGTTATTGAGAGACAATGTGCTAGGAAGGAAAAAAAAAAATACCACCAAGAACCATTTAGTGTTATGGAAACCCACAGTTGAAGCCTGAGGAAATAGTTTTATGATTAATTCTGCCCACGTTCAGTCTCATCTCATAAATACTATGCCGTGATTAATTTGTGCCTGTTTTGATGGCTGAGGGTACATGGCGGGCAACAAGAAGGAAAGAAAAGTAAAATCACAGAAGTCAAAGAGATGAAAATAATTAATCATAAATCAAACACAGTTTACCCCCAGAAAAAAAAAAATAACATAATGAATTCTGTTTCTGTACTGTTTTCAGTCACTGTTCTAACCAACTTACAGTGTTTCAGAGACTACCTAGGGAGAATTGGTATTGGATTACTGATGTTTTCCAATTTGACAGTCATTGTTGAGCTCCACCACGGCAGGCATTGTACTGGTTGAAGAGTTGGAAAGAATTCAATTTGTTAACTCCAACTCCAAATCTCAGATCTTTCTGGTTCTCTCCTAGATAGATTATCTTTTTTAAAAACTTAATCTTATTTTTCTTTACTTTTCCACTTTACATGCTACTCACTGCCCCTCTCCCGGTCACGGTCTCTCACAAACCTTTCTTCCTCCCCTTCTCCTCTTGGCAGGTGGGGCCTTCCTTGGTGCCCCCTTTACCCTGGCACTTCAAGTCTCTGCTAGGCTAGGTCCCTCCTCTCCCACTGAGGCCAGACAAGGCAGCCCAGCTAGAAGAACTTATCCCACAGACAGGCAACAGCTTTTTGAGATAGCTTCCGCTCCGGCTGTTCAGGACCCACATGAAGACCAAGCTGCGCATCTGTTGCATATGAGCAGGGAGTCCTAGGTCCAGCCCATGAATGTTCTTTGATTGATGGTACAGACTCTGGGAGCCCCAAAAATCCAGGTTAGTTGACTCTGTTGGTCTTCCTGTAGAGTTCCTATCCCCTTCAGGGCTCACAATCTTACCTCCTATTTTTGCGTGAATCCCCAAGTTCCATCCACTGTTTAACTGTGGGTTTCTGTATCTCTGTAAGTCAGCTCCTGGGTGGAACCTCTCAGAGCAACTTGCTCCCATCTGCAAGCATAACAAATGATATGATAGCATACATAAGCAACCCCCCCCCAAAAAAAATTCTACCAGAGAACTTCTATAGCTGAGAAACACCTTCAGCCAAATGGCTGAATACAAAATTAACTTTAAAAAAATGAGTAGCTCTCCTTTACACAAATGATAAACTGGCTAAGAAAGAATTAGGGAAACAACAGCCCTTACAATAGCCAATAATAATATAAAATATTTTGGTATAACTCTAACCAACAAGTGAAAGATCTGCATGAATTGGGTGGGAGAGGGGATTGGGAAGGGAGGGGGTTTCCCACATACTCAGAGGAGAAGGGGATTGGGGAATGGGAAGATTTGGGGGGGGTGACTAGGAAGGGGGCAGTGAGCAGGATATAAAGTGAATAAGTAAAATATACATACATACATACATATACACACACATACATATATACATTCACACACACATACATACATAGAACAGCAAGAGCTCTTAACCACTGAGCCATCTCTCAACCCACAAGGTATATTTTTAAAATTAATATTATTGATTTATTCTCATAGATTGTTATGGGTCTGTTTAAATTGTCTAACTTTGGCTTAAATATGGTAGATCATATGCCCCCAAGAATTCATTCATTTCCTTTATGGAATATAGGTCTTTAAGGTCTATGCTTATGATTACTCTGAATTTCATTGGTATCTGTTGTAATGTCACCCTTTGTCTCTTATTTTATTAATTTATGTCTTCTCTCTTTCTTCTTGTAAATTTCACTGAGGATGTGTCGATCTCGTTTATCTTTTCAAAGAACCATCTCTTTTGCTTCACTGATTCTTTTTTATTGTTTTGTTTTGGTTTTTTTTCTTTCTGTTTCCACTTTACTAATTTCTCCCTTGGTTTTAATTATTTCTTTCTCTGTACTACTTTTTGTAACTTTTTATTGATTCCCTGTGAATTTCACATCCTGCACCCCAATCCCACTCATCCCCCTGTCCCTCCACATCTACCCTCTGCCCTTGCAATCTTCCCCTCAAAAGAAAACAAACATACACAAAAACAAAAACAGAAATCTCACTGGAAGCTGCACTGTGTCACAGTGTATCAGCTTACATTTTGGCCTAAGCATCTTTACTTGCAAATGTTCATTGCAGTGAATCATTGATTGGTCTTCAGTCTCAAGACTCTGGCTTCTGCTACACTATCAATACTGGATCCTCACTGTCACTCTTCTAAGATGTCCTGTTGGTGCCCTGTGTCATGAAGATCTCACAGGTTTGGTTCTGGAGGAACGGCCCCTTCATGTGCTCCAGCAGTTCATAGACAGGATAGATGTTGGGGTGGGCCAACTCAAAGCCCTGCATCTGGGGATGGATGGTAGCTGAGTTGGTCAGTCTGACAGTTCTCCCACACTCGTGGTCCTGGACCAGCTCTATTGTGATGCCCAGGGAAGGTGCAGAGCCAGCTCTCTCAAGTGCTGCAGCTGATGAAGGGATGGGGCCAACTCTACACAGCCCTCAGACATTAGCAGGGCCCAGGCCAAAGTCCAGACCAGGGATGTTTGCTTGGCCTTTGGTGGGGGGACATGGACATCAAAACAGACCTCCACTGCTACAGGACCATGGACATAGAGGTGGCCCTCAGTGGCAGCAAGGGCCAGGACATCAGCATAGCTTCAGGTGGCATTGTAGGCTGCTCCCATCAGACTGTTCCTTGATACCTCCCAGTCTCTTCTTCTCCCTCTCTTCATTGTGCTGTCTGTTTCTCTTTCTCTTCCATCTCTCTGCCACTTACTTGCTCATCTTCGTGGTGCCTGATGTGTCTTCTACATGGTGCCAGGTAGGGGTTGATTTGGGTGTTATTCACTACCTGAGCTCTCTGTGTTGTACTTTTAAGTTTGGGTTATTCTTCAGGATTTGTCAGGGACTTAAATTGCACTGTTAAGTTATTTACTTGAAACTTTCTGGTTTGGTCCACATGCTCCATGCTTATTTTAACAGCATCTGTGCTACATTTTGCCTCCATCTTTAAAGGGAAAAGATAAACTTTGCTTAACTGCTGGAGGACTCATAGTTCTATCATTGTGAACGGTCTTTGCAAATAAGATTGGAAGAGTCCCCACAAATTCCCAGGAGTACAGGCACATCACATTTAGTGCCAGTCCTCAATGAGATTTGGAACACACATTAAGGAAACATGAGTCTGAAATCTTACAATAATGACGGCATTGTGCTCTCTGCTCGGCTTGGACAATTATGTTGTTTATTTGATCCCAACCTTTGTTAGGGAAATCCTGGCTGAAGGTGGAAAGCTACATACCATTTATACAAATGACTGGCAAACTGGGCATCCCTGGAAACAAGTTTCTACAGACAGTACCTGTCTTAGTCAGAAGTTTATTGCTGTGAACAGACACCATGACCAAGGCAACTCTTATAAGGACAACATTTAATTGGGGCTGGCTTATAGGTTCAGAGGTTCAGTCTAGTATCATCAAGGCAGGAACATGGCAGCATCCAGGCAGGCATGGCGCAGGAGAGGCTGAGAGTTTTACATCTCCATCTGAAGGCTGCAAGCAGAATACTGGTTTCGAGGCAGCTAGGACTGGAATATTATAGCCCACACCCACTGTAACACACATACTCCAACAAGACGGCACCTACTCCAACAGGGCCACACCTCCTAATAGTGCCACTCCCTGGCCCAAGCATATAAAAACCATCACAGCACCCTAAGACCCAGAATCCAGATTTTTAATTATGGCTTGGGTCATGGGTGCAGCAGCTGACAATCAGGTCAGTGTGGCTGAGGTTTCTGTTAAGACAAGATCGAACCATTCCCGGAGCTTCAGTTGAAAGGAGGATGGCTTATTCTGTCATTAGGCCCTTACTAGATATCAGGATGCCAAATATCCATCTTCAGACAAATAAACTACCTATAGAATAGCTTAAGATTTACTAAACAACCAGGAAAGGAAGTTCATAGATTATATGAATGATACTCTTGACCATCATGAGCAGTAGAGTTTAGTAGAACTTTGTAGCTTTGACCCCCAGCCAGGATATCCCTGATAGGGGTTGGGATCAAATCAACAACACACCTGACCAAACTTTCAGCACTTACTATACTACTGAATGCCTTGTTCCTGCCTCATATTTACTATTAAATAGTGGGCTGGGAATGAGAACTCCTGGAAAGAAGCTGTGTCCGCAGAGGCTGATTGGCTGATTAGAACTGTCGTACTGTGGAGAGATTGGAATCTTACAAGTCTTGGGCTAGCTTTAGCCATCAGAGCAGTCACTCCTTTCCCACCTCTGCTCAGTACTAACAGCCTGGGGAAAGTAGATAAAAACCTTAGGAATCTATTAACTTAGCAGATCACTGGCTTCTATTGACCCAAAAACTAAGAATGGCATCAAGTATCATTGGAAAAGTTTCCCCTCTATTGCTCTTAACCACCCCTCTGGTGTACCCACCACCGTCTTTAAAGCTTTCCTTGATTTATTTTTTTTTCATTATGTAAAACTACAAAACTTCATGAAAATTCTTTCATGTCGAAACATGAAATTTAGGGTAACCTAAATCTCTGTTCGCAAACCATGGGCCCTCAAAATGTTCCAGAATAAACTATCTCTTACTCCTTTTAAGATGAGAGCTGTTACTTTTTTTATATCCATAGCAGGTAAAGGTGTTGCCAAACCTGATGACCTAAATTCAGTTTCTGTGACCCATATCGTAGAATGAGAAAATTGACTCCTGCAGGTTTTCTTTTGCATCCATGTGTGTACTATCACATCTGAGCACATGTACACACACACACACACACACACTTGAGGAAAACAGCCTTCTTTTCCAAGTCTAGTCTAACAAGTACATCCCAGCCAAGTTTCTCTTTGGCCCCAGCCTCAGGTATCATTACAAATTTCCTGTCTTCAGGCACAAGAGCTGGAGGTCGGAGTGAGGGCATACATTCTTCTGGAACTCATCAGGAGAAAAGATTTTGCTACAGGCTAGGCAATGGTTCATTTAATGGAAGACTGATTCAAGCTTGAGTATACACCAAAAGCAAGAGCAGAAATTCAGCTGGGTGTAGCTTTATGCACTTACTTTAACTTGCTCTTTTCTTTCAAGTTTGGATACTTTTGTTGGTTAACAATCCAGAGGCCTCCTCAGCTCAACTGATCATTCACTTAGAATGTACCCAGTGCCCATAACAATGAGCAGCATAGTCTGGAGATGATTTCATCCTTGTACTAGAATCATCCTGAAACCCAAGTCGACTGGCAATCCTAAAGAAAGAATACAAGATACTTTAAACTTTTCTTTTGGATGCACAATCTGATCAGTCTGTGAGTCTCACACACTCGTTGCTCACCTCTAAAATTCCTACTTCTATACTTTGGTGTCTGAGGGTAAGTCTGATAGATGTTACCATGGTTACTGCCCCAGAATAAAATGATCTATGTCAGTCAACTCCTTTGACATCTGGGAAAAGACCACCTGCCCCCTTGAAAGCTTTGCCTGTTACCCTCCACAACCTTTTTACCACAACTTCCTGCCCTGCTTCTCTGATTACAACCACTGCTTTCCCTTGGTGGCATACAATACTGCTAATCTTCAGGACACTTATTATTAGTTTGCAGCCTCCACAAACATCACTGCTTTAGTAAACACTGCTTAAATGAAACCATTCTGCTCATAAGATGATACTTCTCCCACTCAAATTAAGACTGCCTTTCAATTAAAGAAAAAAAGAAAAAAAAAAGCAATTCCAGGGCACCAGGAAGGTCAGGGATTCATTTCATCTAACTGCAGCCTCAGCATCATTTTTTTAGAGACATATGTTACTTGACACCTATGGGGGGGGGGGACACTGCCTTTGACCTAGTTAAAACTGTTCCTTCCTGTAAGGTTATTTGCATTATAGCCCATCTGGTCTTCATCTCAGTAAACTCAAAAGCAAGGATCTCAGCTGCAGACCATGAAAACTAACAGTCAACAGCAGACTTTTATAAAGATGTCCTGCCTCGCATGTGGGATCTTTAAAGTACCCGTTCCATGTCCACTGTAAGAGGGCTAATACCATGACCCCTGCCCACGACTCTTCTCCATATTTCCATCATTCACCCTGCCACATCAAGCCGTCCATCCATCACCCCCAGCCTCGCCCAGACCTGTAAGTACAAAAGTTCCTACTGTTTAGTGCATTTTGTTCCCATGGTGCATTGTGTCTTGCTTGACTGACAGGCAACAGCCTCACTTTTCCTGCTCCAGAACTCACCTTACAAGGGTGAAGCCTCAAGGTCAAATTTAAAGAAACAAGAGTCTAACATCTGAGTTTTTTAGATAGTAGCACTTACCAGTTTTCTGGCTATATTATTGTAACAGCTCTCTGAAGCCACAGTGCAATGAATTATCAGGGAACAAAACGGCTTGGTACCAATTAAACATGGACGACAATAAGGACATTTATGAGCAGTGAGAACTCAGATGGGTTGGCCTTTACTGAAGATATTTAGGAGGACAGGGGAGGAAGGAAGCATAATTCCCCAAAAATCTAATGGTTCCAAGCAAAACCAACCCCACAGGGGAGATGAATCCTGAGGCAAGAGCAGAAATCAGCATCAGGGCCTCCTCAGAGGAGAGACTATGGAAAGGGAGGGGCCATATCAGTTGATGAAGTGCATGAGAAGTACGCCTGTGAGGGAATGAAGCTTCAGAATACTTCATGAGACATGGAGTGCTCAGGAAGAGAGACTGGCACCCTTGAACTTGTAGAACTTCCTTCAAACTACTTGTGATTAAATGTCCACATTGTCATTATTTGGATTCAGATATCATCATCTGTTGTTAAAGGAATGGCAGAACCATTGGCTTATCCTTTTTAGGTCTTTTGCCATTTAATTTGATGTCAGGCACATGTCTTTGAAGTTTTAAATTGTTAAGTTGTCTTAGGTAGGGTTCTTTGCTGTGAAGAGACACCATGACCAAAGCAACTCTTACAAGGGACATTTAACAGGGGCTAGCTTACAGTTTCAGAGGTCATTATCGTCATGTTAGGAAGTATGACAGCATCCAGGCAGACATGATACTGGAGAAGGAGCTGAGAGTTTTGCATCTTGATCAGAAGGCAGCCAGGAAGGGACCCAGTCTTCCACACTAGGCTGTCCCCTTCCCCCAGCTTTGAACAGGCTAAATAGACCTTAAGTTGGACCTTAGGGACCCAGATGGACTCATTTTCCTAAAGGAGTAGACTGCCCACTGAGCTTGCTTTGCAACTCAATCCAGCTGAAACAAAGGATGGGTCTGTGGGCTCTCCCTATATAAAGGCAGTGCTGACTACTAAACATTGAGCCTTGATCAGAAACTTTTGTCTTGGCTTCATCTTTCTCTCACACCCTATCTTTTTCATTTCCAGCCCCCCCTTTCAGGTAACCCAGTTAATTCAAGGCTGCTGTACAGCTATACAAGGCAGAGCTTGAGCTCTAGGAAACCTCAAAGCCCATCCTCACAGTGACATACTTCCTTCAACAAGGCCACACCTCCTAATAGTGACACTTTCCATGGGCCAAGCATATTCAAACCACCACATAAGTGAAAATAGCAATCACCAGGTGCAACAACAATTGTTGGCGTTTAATCTATGCCTTCATTTGTCATCTTCACAACACTTCACTCTGAAACTTTCTGTATATTTTCCCAACATTAGCGGAATAGCGGAATTTTTGCTGTACCTAGTTTCTAGAAAAAAAATCAATTTACATTTTTAAAGGAATTAACAATGAAGAAAAAAAACAAGGTACTGGTTGCCAGTTCTACCGTGGAGCTACCTTTTCCTGGGCAGACTAAAGCTGACATGCTGTTGGTTTGCTTCTAGATAGGACTCCTACACACAGACTCAGGCCCACATGCTTTTAGATTGCCTCTGTGCATCTCCCAGCCTAATTCTCTATACCCGAATTCCTAATCACCAATTGATATCCATTGCACATCTCTTAGAAGACTCACATACTAAACTCATTATTGGTCTTTTAAAAATTCTTCCCCCCCCCCTTGGTCTCTTCTCTTTCCCCCTCTTCTTTCTCCTCTTTCTCTCTCTCTTCTTCTCTGCTCTTTTCTACTCGCTTCGCTGCCCCCCATCCCTGCGTAATAAACCTCTCTCACGTGGAAAAAAAAAAAAATTCTTCCCATGTCTGCAAGTTCACTAAAGAGCACCTTCACTACCACCTTCCCAGTCCTGCAGACTAGAAACCTCTTAAGGATAAAATGGCTTAGATTGTTCATCTTTCTACCAGCATACTGTTTGGTCTTTCCTCCTTTTCAATTTAGCAGCAAAGATTGGAAACTAAACTACAGGTCTCAGATTTCTTTGTAAATCATGGTTCAGAATACCCATTAGCTCCTGCAACATGGAGGGACTTGCCCCATGAAGGCTGCCTTTTGGCTATATTGCCTTTTGAATTGGGGTATGGAAATATAGAGTTCAGCAGGCAGATTTCTCTGCCCATTCTCCAGCTTCTAAGATACCTCAAAGGAATTGTGATGGTTGCAACAAGAGGATGCCAGCCAGACCTGACACCCAGTGAGGATGCAGGCAGTAGTGTTGACAGTTCCTATGGTGAATATTTTCAAGCCCAAGGACTCTAGTAATGCTTCTGAGCAACCAGCCCTTGGAGGTCAGACATGAGAATCATCTCTGAAGAGTTGGGCTTCATTCTCTTCCTCTGGGTCTCCCAGAATGTTCTAAGTGCTCATTCTTACCATTGATAGCCCATCAAGAGCAAGAGAAGCCTAAACTTAAAGTTCAATTTTACCTCTTTCATTACACCCCACATCTAAGCAGTGACAAGTCCTGCCAGGTAAATGGCCTTCATTTTCCTCGACATTTCTCACTTTATTTCCCTATCCATAGTTTGGGGTTTGGAGCTATAAGAGAAAGAACATCAACTTTGGGTCTGGGGACCACCTGGCAGTCTGGCTACTTTCAAGCTTTTTCTTCTTAGATAAATCATGTAATTGCTTAGAATCTTAAACTCAATTTGTATAAATGGAGTTTGTAAGATTTTGCGATAACTAAGGATATCATGCTCTACTCTGGGAAAAGTGTCCTGCCTACTATTTGGGTTTAGTCTCAGCCTTAAGGTATTATTATGAAGGTGAACCTGGTTTCTGGTTCTTCAATCTCCTTTAACCTGGTGCCCTAGTAATATTTAGAATAATCACAGATTCAGGAAAGTGGTTTTGCCTTCAAGATTTTTTTTTTTCATTTCAAAGAACAAATTTGAGATTTTCTAGAAAGTGTGACTTGGTTTAAAAGTAGAAGGAGTTAGAGAGGTTTGGGATTCTAGACTCAATATCTGCAGAGATACGAAGGGGCAAGTGGGGGAGGCGTCTGAGTCTTTCTTACAATGGTGTTGTTCTCTGACTACTCAGCAGCTGTGTAAATTCTCTTCAGTATCTGCCTTCTAAAGTCAAACTGCATTTTAGAAAGAAACAATTTAAGGAATACAACATTGCTGCATTCTGTCTAATTATAGTATATTGTGATGTCACAGATATTTTATCTTTCCAGGGGAAAACAATTTTACCCATATACTTCATTTGTTATTGATTTGTGGTTTTTACTTTGTTTGTTTGTTTGTTTGTTTGTTTGAGACAGGGTTTCTCTGTGTAGCCCTGTCTGTCCTGGAACTCACTCTGTAGACCAAGCTGGCCTCAAACTCAGAAATTCACCTGCCTCTGCCTCCCTCCCAAGTGCTGGGATTAAAGGCGTGTGCCACCACGCCCGGCTGGTTTTTACTTTTTAAGCCCACCTGTTCCTTGGTATTTGAAATAATCTCCTCTTCCTATGAATGACTGGTATTTTGATTTTAATTTTTCTTGTTCTTTTCCATACTTCCCCCTCCCAACGGCTGGGTGTGTTGGTAGAGGCAGACAGATCTCTATGAGTTTCAGGCCAGTTGGGATTATACAATGACCATGAGTAGTATAAAACCACACACACACACACACACTCATTTAATTGTTCATATTATATGTAAATATTATTGCCAGGTAAGGTTTTTGCAATTTACATAAATTATACTCCAGGCTACTTGTATCTGGCTTCATTTTTAAAATATTGCTGAATATTATTAAATATTATTTTAGAAATCCACATAATTTCATACCCATATAATTGTAATTTGTTCATTTTTATTGCTCTACAGTTTTCTAGTTTGTGTTCATTCCTCTATTTATGTACCTATTTAACAAATACACGGTGTATATATTTGAGGCATAATGTTTCAATATATGTAAATAGCACAGAATGGCTACTTCACTAATTTAATTTTTTGTTATTATGGTAAAGAGACTACCCAGGAGACCATCACCATGGTGTAGCAATTGTAAATTCTAGGTTACATAAGTAGTCAGCTTCCCCAGCTGCTCTTCTCAGGAGCCTCCACCTCTCTCATTGTCTCTCCTTCACATTCCTATCCATGCTGTTTCCAAGGTTGCAAAGTCTCTGGTGCAACAGAAAGATCCACCCTGGGCTATGAATAAGAATAAAAAAACAAAAGAAAGAAAGAAAGAAAAAGAAATTAAAAACACAGTACAGCTCAGAGGTAAGGGCAGGTTCGTTCTCTTCCTGTTGTGGTCCCCATTGAGCTTCCCCTGATGGCTTGCCGCCATGGCCCTTTTATTTATTGAGTGGCTCCTGCAGTCTCACTCAGCCTTTAGATTTTGGACCGCGGAATTTCTTCTGATAGATTTCTCCTTCTCTTCTTCTGTCTGTATTTGAACATTGCCTGAAACTTAATTCCAGATCCCCGGGGATAGTGTGGAAGCACAGCTAGAAGTCCTTTGAACTCTGAAGAAATTTTCCATGAGTTCAGGCGAGAGCATCCTGACCAAGTCCCTGTAGCAACGTTTCCGATGAAGATGAACTGACTTTTGTTGACAGCATGAGTGCTCACTGTTCCAGTAGGAAATGTCTTAGCACTGGCAAATTAAATAACAGAGTGAATTAACAAGCATCCGTACAGACTTAAGAGGCCTAGTGCTAGAAATAAACTTCATCTAAAAAATGTAATAGTACGTCCACTTTACATATTAATTCTATTAGTATTTAATTGGTACCCAAACTATATTTTATCAAATATAAAATGTGCCTCCCCTTTCTCCCTGGAGACTGTTGGTCACCAGCCTGAGGGGAGAAAAGGGGCAGAGAGCAAGGTTCAGACAACTGTGAGAATAGACCAAATGACCTCCAGAGACTGATGCAAGATGAGTCTATTTTATTGTTTCGGGGATAGGGTATATAAGGGCATTTTTAAGGGGTATGGATGGAAAGGGCTAATTGTTCATAGCATCAAGTGAGCAGGGAGGGCTGATGGGTTACAGTACAGCATCTAATCATGCAGACAGGAAGCCAGAGTGGGACTTGTGTGCTGTTATCTATGTATCTATGTATCTATGTATCTATCTATGAGAGAACCCATTGGCCCACCAGAAGTCTGTGACACTGCTGGCCATCCTAACTCTTCTCACTGCCTGACAGCATAGTTGTTCCCAGAAAATATTAGCATAATTAACCATGCAATATAAGAACATGGTTTGGGGTATTTTGAGGTTTCAAATTCTAATAGTAGAAAACTAGGTCCCTGTTATGGTTTCCTCACTGGCTGTTGGTTCTTGCTAAGAACACAGCGCACATAGTTAATGTAGGAAGTTCGGATATGTTTTCTTCTGCCATAAATCCTGCTTGCATCCGTTAGCAATTGTATCCCCTTGGTCAAGTTATTTAATCCCGACAAACTTTAATCCTCAATTTACAGAAGTAATTTTCTAAATTACCCCTGTCTTGTTAAGGGTTTATGAGAAGTAAATGGTCTAATGCATTGCGTTTAACACCCCTGACAGCCTGAAATCTCTTAGTAGCTGTTGCTGCCGATATTAGTTTTGCACCTAACATCAGGCTCCCTCTTTCACATCTTAGCATGTAGTGGGTAGGAGTATCTTAATTGCTGTCTCCTTGGAAATGTGTACATGTAGATGCTCTCAGCCAGCCTTCCCAGCTAAGACTTATTTAAAGCTATTTCAAATGTTGAGAACACACAGTTCTTGTTTCCTGACTTGGTTTTAGCTTCACCCCATTATCCACCACCGCCTGCGGAGCCTGAGGCTTAGAATTCACTAATTGCTATAACCCACCTACCAGAATGTAGCTCTCCTCGAAGCAATTGTCCGCAAAAACTTTAAGTAAAGGGCCTATGTGGTTACTGTTTAAAACAAAATGAGGCAGGCTTCCAGGTCAGATCTAGCTCAGATCACCCAAGACCTGCGTCAAAAGTCTTGCAGCGTCCGCTGCAATAGACTCCCACCCTCAGCTCCAGCAAGGCAACCAGGGGCTATATTAATAATCGACATTGTTTGGGGGATCGTTTGGACTACCCCGACCAACCATCCCAAAGACAAGTTTCTCATGGCTGGTAGTGAGGGTTTGGTTGGTCTATGGTTCTTGTAGGGAAAACTGTCTGCTCAAGTAGCTTAACTTGCTTTGAGATTTGTGTGTGTGTGTGTGTGTTTTAAAAAAAGGAAATAAAAAGAAAAGGAACATAGGTGCTCAGTATAGTGGAGAAAAAGTTTTTTATAGATATGTGGGAGAGTATAACCACAGTCGGTGATATCTAGGAATGTTCAGAGTGGACATGACCCTGAGGCATGTGAGGAGAAGAGATGGGGGTGAGGAGAAGAGATGGGGGGGGGGGAAGAAAAGAGAATCAGGTGTAAAAGCCAGGAGGCCGAAGGTACAGAGACAGTAGGTAATCAAAATAGTTGGGTTATATAGGGCAGAGCAGCCCAAACTCCTGGTGATGTATGCCAGCCAGGAGGGTCCTCTAACAGGCAGGGACTGAGGGAGGCAGAGGGAACCTGGAGGCCAGCATCTGTGTTGATATGTTCAGTAGGCATCTCAGTCTTTTTCGCTGGGTTTGAGACCTAACATTTACAAGTTTAGGCAAATATAAAATAACATGACTCCTTGAAGTTTCATCAAACAGACTTGACATTATTTGTCCCTCTTCTCTCTTTTGCTCTCCTGTATTAACTTCTCTTTCTCCTCCCTCCTCCCTCCTCCCTCCTCCCTCCNNTCCCTCCTCCCTCCTCCCTCCTCCCTCCTCCCTCCTCAGCTGAGGTTCATTTTCCTACCTCCTACTTCGCATCGCCTATATGCTTCTCTTCCCCTCCCAGTCTCCTCACAACTATTCATGGACCCTTTATACTTTCCTGGTTTCTATGGTTACTCCATGTTGTCGATTCGCATCTGAAGAGCTGGAGCTAGAAGTCATTACTGAGAGAGAACATGCAGTGTTTGCTTTGTTTTCTTAGGTTTGGGTTGCCTCACTCGATATAATCTTTGGTGGATTCATCCATTTACCTGGAAATGTATTGATTCTATTTTTTTCTTTACAGTTGAATAGGACTTGTATATTTGTGTATATGTGTACCACATTTTCATTATCCATTCATCTGCTGAAGGACATTTAGGTTGTTTCTATTTTTTATCGATTATGAATATTGAGGTTACAGACATTGCTGACCCAGTATCTGAGGAATAGAATGTCAAGTCCTTAATAAGAATTAAAACTGAGCTCAGACTGGCATGGGGAGGGTACACACCTTTAAATAATCCAACACTCAAAGGACATAGAGGAAGGATAATTTATGTGAGTTCAAGTCCAGCCTGGTCTACATAATGAGTTCTAGAACAGCCAGGGTTATGAAGAGAGACCTTAGAAGAAATAAAATAAAATAAAAACTGAGCTCTGAATTCATATAAATCCCCAACAAGCATGTCAGAAAGTTGATGGTTTCTCCTGAAGGGAATGGAAACCGCATTTAATTATCAACAAAATATGAATAAGAAACATTTTAATGCTAAGAATAAGCGTGTAAGTTTGTAAAGATGACAATTACATGCATATAAATCTAAAAAAGTTTAGCAACAATGATAAAGGTAGAACTGTGCAGTAGTTAATACAATTTGTATGAACATGACATCTCTTTTCTTTAAAACAATGCTCAGGGATAAAAATATGTCTCAGTGGTAGAGTGCTTGACAACTTGCATAGATGCATGAGGCTTTGGTTGCTCTGCGTTTGATTCCTAGCTTGGCTCAGGGGAAAGGGGAAAAAAATGACGTCTGGGTGTGGCTAATCCAGAATCTCAGACACTGTAAGACATTGTGTATACTTAGTCTGTTTACTGTGTAGAATCCAGATAAATTCTTCCACCATAAAGAAAGAGCAGCTAGCTTACAGGGCCCATGGGGTAAAACCTAGAAGGATCGGCCTTAATGTCAGGACAGTTCTGAAATCTGACTTGGAAAATTGAGCTTATTTCTAATTCTCCTTCAACACCAGCTTCTTCTGCAAAGTGCTGGGAGAGCCACCTTAAAATACACTGCAGCAACTAGAGTTAATGCTCCCAGATGATATCAGTAGTAGTTATAACAACCGATGTATTGGCTATCAGTACTCAGAAGAGCTTTGTTTGGACTTTTATTGAGATATCTATAAAGAACTGAACTTTGCTTTCTCAGTTTTGGAGTATCTTCAGGTTTTATAATGTCTCATTTTTTAACCTAGGTCCTGTTACCACAACAGATGATCGAATCGGGTGATTAAACGCAGGCTTTGGATCACACCATATCAGCTTACCCTTCCAAGCTGGAGCCTGGTGGCCAGCTATGTCTATGTGGCTGAGCCCCAGTGTAAATTTTAGACACCATGCTTAGGTAAGCATCTGTCAGATCATGATTGAAACATGTCAGAAATTGCCACAGTCCCTAACTCCACTGGAGAGGCACGTGGAAGTACTAGACCTCCCTGTACTCCACCCTGGACACCAGGCCCTCTCCTCCCTTCGCTGATTCTCTGACTTTTGTTTCTGTTGTTTTGCTGTGATGGCAGCTTTGAGTGGAACAGACCACAGTGCATTCTACAATCTTCCCTAACAAACTGCAGATCTTAGGGTGGTCTTGGTAAATTCTGAACCTGTAACTGTTGTTAGAATACAGGTGACCTTGAGTACTCTGGAACCACGCAGTGGATGACAGAAATAAGGATTTTGTGAGCTGCCCTCCCGCCCCCAAATCTTTCAATTGTCACTGCAACTTTTCCGCAACCTAAAGTTAGCTCAATAAAAAATTTACTTGATAATAAAACATAAGCCAAACCAATCCACTAGAAAATGCTCCATCAGGGTAAAGCAGACAGAGGCTCAGTTTATTAAATTTTAAGAAAAAGACTGTCAAAAATAACTCAGGAAAAGGCCAGGTAGTGATGTGAAATAAACCTTTCTTCAAATTGAGTTTTGTCAGGCATTTGATCACAATGAAGAAAGTTACTAATCGCAGCATAATGACTTTCTTTAGTTTGTAATCCTCTGTCAGAATGGATTGAAGAGCTGGTAGAATGTCTCAATGAATAGAGCCACTTGCCAACAAGATAGATTATTTGACTTTGATCCTAAGGGCAGAGGTGGTAGGTGGAAAACAACTTCTTCAAACAGTCTTCACCTCCATATATACACATGTGTACACACACACACACACACACACACACACAAATGCAATTAAGATTTTTTAAATTACCATTTGAGAAAGTTGGCACAGGCACCAGGCTTTGTGGCATGGGTGAGGTAGAGAGCTGCTTTCAAAATATGGGAGGCAAAGGAACAAGAGGAGCCCCAGAGTCAAACAGTGTTGACAGAAAATGCTATTGGCTAAAGCACTACCACATTATGCTTTGTGAACTGTAAAAACCCTCAACTTGAGACTAGGACCACAGCTGAGCGTGAGGCACACGGCACATTCTGGACCCATGGTGCAGTTGCTCAGCCAGCACCCTGGGCTCTGTGGCTCCCACAACTGCCTGCCTCTAGCCTATGGGCACTGGTCTCACTGTGCCTACAATCCATCTGTCACATCCTTTGAGCCTATCCTAGCATTCCATCATATATCCAGCTATCCAGACCCCCAACGCCTCCCACTACCCCCAACCAGCTTAGAGCTGTGATTGTCACTCCACTCATCTACACAAGGTTTATCTGCCTCTTTCCCACTTGCTCTCTCTAACATGCTCCTTAGACAGAGCTCATGCCACATCTTCCCAAGCTCGCTCTTCTCAAGACAAATTGAGCATGGTTCAGACCACCTTTGATGGGTACCAGGCAATTCTGATCTCTGTCATCATTATCCCCACTCCATCACTGTACTTTCTAGTTCTGTCTTGATGTTGTTTGTTCCTTTACTTTTTTTGACTCTTTCCAATTTCTTGTTTATCTTTGTAACTTGCTTTCTTTCTAGAAACATGAACTTAAAGCCAATTAAGTAAAGTAAGAAGAAATAGGGTCATTTCTTTTTATATAAAATTAATGTATTGAATGGAATTGTTTTGTTCTTAGAAAATAATATCACCACTTAATTTAATTTCCGCTATCATGTTTCCATGTTTACAAAGGGAAAACCTTTTATTTTTAACAAAATTAAGTTCATCATGTAGGATGGTCTACTTCGTGTTTACAAGCTTTGCCTGACGGACATTATCAGTTGTCATAGCATGACGTTTTTACAGTGATCCTGGCTTGTTGTATCCAATAAATCAGTACTGATTTAGAAACAACAAAATATTAGAAGAACTTACAACATTAAAAAAAAAAAAACAACCCTGGGTGCATTGTTAAATATTAAGTAAATTCATTATGAAGTATCCCATTTAAGGCAAAAAAAAAATTCTCACCTTGAAATCACCTATTTTCTGGTTGCTAGTGTTGTTCTCTGTGTTTGCCCAAAGACACAACTCACTCCCCTGGAGTTCGAATGTGCTTGGCCTGGTAGATGGGATTAGAAGAGATGGCGATGGCTCAGTGGTTACTCTTACAGCAGATCTATGTTTGGTTCCCAGCACTCACATAGCAGCTCACAACTGTCTGTAACTCCGGTTCCAGATGACCCAGCACCCACTTCTGGCAACTAAGGGTAGAGAGCACACACACTGAGCAAGATGCATATACCTGTAGGCAAACCCCTAAACACCGAGACACAGAAAATAACAATAAATAACTCTTTAGAAGAACAAGGACTCACCTATCCAGGATGTAGCTCACTTTTCAAAGAAATCCCCAGAGGTTCCCACATGAACATAGGGACTTAGATAAAAATATTCTTTTGATACAAGGAACATAAAGACTCCTTTTCCACTCCTCTTCCCAGAGTACATTTCTTCACAGCCAACAGTAAGGGCTCATCCTAGAATGTTGTCTTGTTTGTACAGGTCTAGAAAAGTTGAGATGCCATGTGAGTTAAGATGTAAAATCCTCAGACTTCATTCATCTCTGCATTTATTCTCTAAACAGAATTACATCCAAAAATATTTCTCTTTCTCCCTTCAAATGAAAAATTAATAATCATTCACCCAATATTTCATTTTTAAGACCATTCACAAAGATCAATGGCATGGTCCCATCGTTCCCCAGAAACCTCAGTCCCAGTGAAGGGGGAAGAGCTGGGCAACAGCCAGAACTAGCCAGAGATACATCATAGGATCAAACACATGCACAGTGCCTAAATAACCAGGGAAAGCCCCATAGAAGTGCCACTTAACCAGTGTAGGAACAAGTTGGAATTTGGTAGAAATGGGAGGGATGTAAAGTTTTGAGATAGAAAGACCAGCACTCAGAAAAGAAATCACACTGACATTTTGCTGGCATAGCCAAAGAGATCACTGGCCACTTTCAAATCCACGACAGTGACTTCCTACAGTACCACTGTGATAACAGACCATGTAGCCTCTGCCTTCTGATATCACAGACACTTAAAGTGTCCTCTTGCTTGTTTGCTCAGAAGAGATACTGTAAGGTGAAATGACAGGGTCCTTCAAAGACTCCTCATCAAGTCTGGTTCAAAGAAGGTTCAATTCCACTCCCTCAACTTCTCACCTTAAAGAACTATTTTAGCACTCGATGTCTTCTATAAATAATAGGACCCAGAAGTGACACCCTATGTCAGGAGTCGGGTTCTGATGCTGAGACACAATGGCACTGCTGCAGCTAATGGGACCAGAAGAGGACCCTTCTATTCCTCTGTCAGAAGAAGTCGCTGACTAGCAACAGCTATTGGGACTAAATGAGAGTTAAATGAGTTCATTCATGTGGTGTCAATCTGTACCAGATTGATTCGTTTGCTTTTTAGGCAGCACTCAGAGAGAAAAATGCCAATTACTTCCACAAATAGCAAGGAGCAATCCTGTTGAGGAAGCCTTAAGCAGAGCTATTCCTCTTAGAATAAAGCCCTTTCTTTGCCTTAATATCTCTCTCTCTCTCTCTCTCTCTCTCTCTCTCTCTCTCTCTCTCTGTGAGTGTGTGTCTGCATCTCTATCTCTCTCTTTGTCTCTGTGAGTGTGTCTGCATCTCTCTCTGTGTGTGTGTCTCTGTGAGTGTGTCTGCATCTCTCTCTCTCTGTCTCTGTCTCTGTGAGTGTGTGTCTGCATCTCTCTCTCTGTCTCTGTGAGTGTGTCTGCATCTCTCTCTCTCTGTGTGTCTCTGTGAGTATGTCTGCATCTCTCTCTCTCTCTCTGTCTCTGTGAGTGTGTCTGCATATCTCTCTCTCTCTGTCTCTGTGAGTGTGTCTGCATCTCTCTCTCTGTCTCTGTGAGTGTGTGTCTGCATCTCTATCTCTCTCTGTCTCTCTCTGTCTCTGTGAGTGTGTGTCTGCATCTCTATCTGTCTGTATCTCTCTGTCTCTCTCTGTCTCTGTGAGTGTGTGTCTGCATCTCTATCTCTCTCTCTCCTCTGTATATGCTTCTCTCCTTCCATCTATCCTTCCCTCCCTCTTTTCATATGCTTCCTCCTTCCCTCCCTCTTAGAAAAAAAAATATTTCAGAAATTAAAGAGCTACAACTATAACAGGGAGGCCACATTCTTCCCAAGCCTTTGCCACCACCAACACAGTTAGAAATAACAGTTCTTAAACATTTACCCACGGCTTTTTATTTTGCCAGGTGCTATGCCAAAAACCTAATCATAACTCATAACTCATACTCTTTGACACAGATATTCTCACTGCTACTGTGTAGTAGATGGGGAAACTGAGGCCTGACGCTAAGTGACTTACAGTGGCACAATTAGGAGAATGACGGTGCTCAAGCCAAGCCCATCTCACCACTTCACCAGCATTCCAGATAATGCTTCTTGGCTTGCCTGGTTAAAACCAGAGGTCTGCATCCCACAAGCACCAGATGGTGTCATCAGTAACCCTCTTCTGAGTTGAAAGGCTATGCTATTGCCTGGCAGACTGTGTCAGACAATGAGTTCACTCTTTCAAAGGAACAGAAACCCATATCCCCAAAAGATGAACATCCAAATGCATGGTGGGCTCACATGCTCAATCTAATCAGCTATGAACAAATCTAGAAAAACGGGTGTTCCACCAGAACCTTAGCATGCTGTTTTTAGCACACAAGACAGGAAGTGAGCACAGCCCTTCTCCATGATGAGTATTTGGTGTGGCTAGGCTTCGTTGATATTATAAGAGGGTTATTTTCGTTATTACCCGATGATTTACAGGAAAAACTAGAGACATATGTTTAGTATCTTTGTAGTTACTCAAAAACACCATGCATACTTCTTCATTTGAAATTCAAATTTAAGCAAGGGCCTTTTCCCTCCCCCTTTATTGCGCTTTGCTGTTGTGCTAACTCTGGCTATGCCCCCTCAATGCTACCTTTCCACTCGTCCAAAGACCACCGCAGAGGCTACGTGTTCCCCTTTCCCCATCAACCATACATCCAATCACTTCTTCTGACATGGCAGTAATAGCAGACCACTGTTAGTTTTTATTCCCTCCTGCCCTCCCCTGCTAAACCAGCAGACGTCAGGATGCTCTTCCCACAGAAAGGAAGTAGCCAAAAAAAAAAAAAGGGGGGGGGGTTCTTTTCAAGAACCTCTTCCTGACACTCTCACGCTCTCACACTTCCAAATATGAGCTCTCAGGATTTTAGTCTGTATTTTAAAGTCTTTTCTCATTGATGTGTATTTTGCTATTTTAATTACTAGTTGTTCAGTGCACTTTCTTCATCTTCTCTTATCCCGAAGCCCTCTTTCAGCTTACTTGCTTTATGTATGTATGTATGTATGTATGTATGTATGTATGTATGTATGTATGTATTATTTTACTTTTGCTTCATTAGCAGCAGATTTTTTCGCGATTAAAAAAAATTTGAAGCCAAACCATCAAGTACAAAATAGTTGCTCAGCTCCTAAGTTCACGGAGTCATCACAGATGGGTCTTAAGTGTTTTGTTTTGTTTTGTTTTGTTTTAAGTATAAAATGAATAGACCTGTACCCCTAAGGAAGACTCGGGTCCTGTTTTCATGTCACTGTGGTCAACAAATGAAAGGACTTCCTTGTAATTATTTCCCCAGTAGTTGGTAACGGCCTCTCCAAGGCCTAGTTTTTCTAGCTGTCTCACATTTTCCTCATCCCCGAGTCAGCAAAGGTTCTCTGATGCTTTCAGCTCAAAGTTCTTGTTGCTCGCCTTGCCACAGAACTGTGTGAAAGAACAGAAATTCTGCAGAGACCATTTGGAGAACTAAGCCATTCAAGGTCTAGGCTAAGTCACTGAGTTCAGAACTGGGAGTCACAGGGGCACACGGAGAACAGAGAAGATAAAAACCTCAACACAAACTTAGCACTCACACTTGAACACAACCTCAGCATACGCAGTTTTCAGCTCCACAGGAAGTCAGCTCACTCACCGTTAACGCTTCGGATAATACACTATGCTCTCTGTCACATTAATCACCTACTGTATTTGTCAGACTTGACTGTTTTCCTAAATTAAACTGACCCCACCCTCAAGAAGATGCAGACTAAACTGCATCTGATAAGTACTCGAGGGAATTAGTGTCTTCATTCCTAACCTCCTCCGAATTATCACTGTTCTCTGGACTACATACCTGGACAAAATTAGGTTTTGATCCATGGAAGTTGTTAAACAATGGGAGGATAGGTTTGTAGAAACAATTACAGTAAAGTAAGTCTCATTTGTCAGAGAGAGGCAAAAAAAACTTGCCCTGATTTAACCAATACATCTTTTTCTTTCGCTTCTGTAACCATTACGTCCCATTTTATAGTTTACTGAAGTTCGTCATTCTGGAGACATAGTTAAAGGCACAGCTTGCCTTTTCTACAGCAAAGCCTAAGGACTCTGTGAGGAAGGTGAAGCAAGGGAGACAGAGCAAACAGAAGGGAATAAAAGGCCATCTGTGTTCACCTTAATCTGTTGCATTTTGTGTGCGCCAGAATGCATGCGTGGGTTTTCAACTCCAAGTGATAACGGAGTCCTTCTCATCAGTGTACCTGTAGAACACACTGGATTAGAATGTGAAGTGAATCACGCCCTCACTCCTCACATCTGTATATCTAAGTCCAGAGTTTTGTTTGCTTTGCTTTGCTTTGCTTTGCTTTGCTTTGCTTTGCTTTGCTTTGCTTTGCTTTGCTTTGCTTTGCTTTGCTTTGCTTTGCTTTGCTTTNGCTTTGCTTTGCTTTGCTTTGCTTTGCTTTGCTTTGCTTTGCTTTGCTTTGCTTTGCTTTGCTTTGCTTTGCTTTGCTTTGCTTTGCTTTGCTTTGCGAGAAAATTAAAGTTACATGAGGTTAGGGCTGCTGGCAATTTGATCTTAGACTTCTCAGCTCCAGAATGCAGACACTAAATTCCCAGTGTGTTGGAGTACAAGCCTGCCCTCTGTCCACACGTAATCTCATGGCAGACTCTCACAGGCAGTGTCACTTGGTCTCAAAAGTGGACGGTATGTCAAGCAATGAAATTTGTCTTAATGTCGCACTACTTGCTTGATGTAACCACTTTCATATAAAATAAGGTATCCAAAATAGTTTGAAAATATTTAGCTATTTTAGACCTTTAGGATTGAGTATTTTGCATATGAATTAAAATCATTTGTTTTTATGAAGTCATATTTGCACAATACAGGAAAAATACTGAATGAATCTGAAATGGATCAAAGATATCTAAGACCTAAGTTCGTGAGATGGGATTTTTGTGTGTTTGTTTGTTTGTTTGTTTGCTTTTATCCAAAGGCAGCAGTATAGTCTCTTTTGTTAGGTGAGCTTTCTATTACCAAAGTGCAGTGATGTGGATTAAAGTTACCCCAAATTTTGGAAGTATTTGCTATACCTAAACTAACTGCTAAGACAAGAAGTTTACAGATACTAAAAACTAAAGTGAACATGTGATTTGTTCCCATTGCAGCCCAGAGAAGAGGATGCCTGAGGCCATCCCCTAGGCTCCTGTATCAGGTATTGTTGCGTTCACCTCATGTTAGCATTTCACACATCAGACCATGTGGTACAGGTTCTATCAAGATCCACACAGCAAAATTCCAACCTCGTCCTTCTTTGTTTTCCTGATGCCCAGCAAACTCAACCTCAGTTTTTCAACTTCTTTTATTCAGGTTCCTGCATTTGGTGAGTGAAATGGGTTACTAGCTGAACTATCCATCTTATTCCAGCTTCAGGTATACTTGAACATAATTATTAATTAAACTTATTGAAAGAGCAACCATAGTTAAATGGTAAAATCCAAACGTATGCCTAAGCATGTTATACCTAGTTGTCAGGCTCATTTATTATATATACCACAGTTTATGAACTGTGGCTACACCCGAAACTAAGAACTCAGCCCATCTTCCAGATGTTCTTAGTGGTCAGCAAAGCTTTTGCTTAGGGCTACTAAACCCTATGGCTTTCTTCTGCTGATGTGAACCATGCTCACCACAGTATCTACTCATTTATTACAACAGAGCATGTTCCAGTGCAGGTGACAGGGGGCATTAAGAGTGACATCTGAGGCCTCTATGACTCTTTTCACTTCCATATCTTAAAACCAATATCATATTGTCCTTGGTCAGCTTATTGCATCTTATAAGTTTGAATGATATTCCAAACTGGAAGTTTGTGCCAATGTTCTTGCACTTATGTTCGGCCAGCCACATCCACCAGCATGAGACTTGGAGGCTAAAGTGAGCACCAGGTAGCTCATGGGTAGAGCCAGCAATTCCTTCAGTAGACACAATGGCAGAAGCATTTGGATTTTCTGGAGGAATCTTTCTCCTATCTGATGTCTAACCTCCTATGTGTGATCAGCAAGCTAGCACAGTGGAGATTTTCCCCCATTACAGCCAGCTCACACACAACAAGATGCAACGCATCACACAGTTGAAGTGTTTGCTTTTGATGTTGTGGATTCTGGAGACGAACCATTCTAAAAGTTACACACTTGCTGGCTTTGTAGAGAGGCTCTTTTTTTCTGCTGTTAACGATCTTAATTCATAGAGTTAGGTCTTTCTCCCTTTTGCATTAAAGCGATTGTTGCAAATATGTTTTATGAATGTTAGTTTGGCTTTAATGTCTACGTAAAGCTCTAGTGAAAACCCACCTACAGACTACAAGGTACACAATTTATTTTTGCAGGCTATTGCCTGAAAAGTGAAACTCCCAAAGTGCTACATAAGACTGGTTTACGATTCCCACACGTGCGCACAAGTGATGAGGCAGGAAGACCGGTGCCGAAGAGTGCTTCTTAGCCCTTGCCAAGGTGAAAAAGGCCAGTGTATGTCTCATCAGCGGGGTATAAATTCCATTACTCAGTGGAGCAATTAACAGACATGTGTTTATGGACCAATATGTGTTCTTAAGCTTTGAAACGCTGTGAAAGCTAAAGAGAAAAGAGAAATCATCTGGAAGAAGACAGGGAAGTAAGAAGGCTGTATAGGCAAGGGAGAAACGGGAGAAACAAACATGCCTGAAGTGTAAAGAAACTGACGGACAGGACTTCCTTTCATGAATATTGGTGATTACATGGATAAAGCACAGATATATACACACCTAGACATAAAGCATCTTAAACAGACTCCTACTCATTCATTACTCTTGTTCTGCCTGTCCTGAACCAGAGAAAAATCAGTAAAGCAGTAACTAGGATGTCTCTTCATTATGCAGATGTCTACATATGTCTTCCAAATTTAAACACTCAAATTAGGGGGCTACAGATGTATTACCATAGCCCGTGAAGTTTCAACTGAAAAGTGTGACAACTGGCTCCTTCTAACACTTCCGCGAAACTGTATCCACTTATTCATTTACTTACATGCTCAACCATACATACTTTTTAGCTACAATTTAGCTCTAAATGTATGGCTAAATGAATACATTGTAGTGGTTCAAATATGCCTGGTCCATAGAAAGCAGTATTGGGAGGTGTGGCCTTGTTGGAATAGGTGTGAAGGAAGTGTGTTAGAGGAAATGTGGGTGAGCTTCACAGTCTTGAAGTACCCACGTTCTGCCCAATACAGCAGAGAAGAGCCTCCTAGCTGCCTGCAGAGCAGAGTCTCCCCCAAGCTGCCTTCAGATCAAGATGTAGAGCTCTCAGCAACTCCGGCACCATGTCTGCCTGCACACTGCCATGCTCCCCGTCATGATGACAACTGACTGAACCTCTGAGCCTTTAAGCCAGCCCCAATTAAATGTTGTCCTTCTCAGAGTTGCCTCAGTCATGATGTTCCTTCACAGCAACGAAACCCTAACTAAGACATGCATTTAATCTGAATAGGACAAATAACTGTTCCCTTCTTAGAGCCAAGGTTAATAGGAGTCCGTTGTTTTTCTGACTCCAGGAATGTAACCCAGAGCTTTGTGCAGTTAGGGAAGTACTCTCCCACTGAAGTACATCCCTAGTCCATAACATTGCTTTTGATCCCGTAAATACATACATACAACCCTGATTCGCAAATTTACAATTTAAAATGTAGTACAGAAGCTATGCATAGGTTCTTTTACAGACTGCCCCTCACTGTGGCCAATGTAGATACCATTATTGTTGAGTGCCTAATCTGACAGTATCACAGAGTGCTTCTTTATTTATTTTTTTTATTTATTTATTTTTTATTTTTTTGAGTTTTTTCAACACAGGGGTTCTCTATGTAGTCCTGGCTGTCCTGGAACTCACTCGGTAGACCAGGCTGGCCTCGAACTCAGAAATCCGCCTGCCTCTGCCTCCCAAGTGCTGGGATTAAAGGTGTGTGCCACCACACCCGGCTCACAGAGTGCTTCTTATGGACCAATCATATTCAAGGCACCACAAGGTAGTCACTGCTGAGTCTCTGGTAGGCCAAAATTCCTTAGAGGAGCAGAGAGTACATGATTGGCACAAGGCAGATTGAGTACATGAGTGTTATCTCTAATTGAATGTAGCAATCTGATCTCATTGGAATAGACATATTTGGGATGTGAACTGCTTGTAATGTCTATATAAAGCTTTGCCAGAAACACAGTCATTACTTGTTGGGTCAGTGGTTGGATCCATCTCTCTGCTAAGTCAATGGCTATGTATTGTTTCATTCACCACTATGCTATCAGTCAGCTTTTATTAATCAGAGACTTCCTTTCAGAAAACAAATATACATAGAGCTCATTAGACTTCTAATTCAAATCGCCTAGAAGCCATTAACCTAGCAGAGTGGTAGATTGTGCCACTAATAAAACAAGTAAAAAGATGCTAATCAACTGACCTAGGCAACTGATTCTGTTGCCAAGAAGAAAAGGGGTGTGTGGGTGTGTGTATGTGTGTGTGTGGGGGGGGAGCTGTCTTAATCTGATGAAGCAAAAACTATACTTGGAATTTAATGACTACTCAGCACCCAGGGATTTGTGCAGAAATAAAGCTTTAGAATGTCTCACTGAACACAAGCAGCTACTTATCTGCAGAAAGTGTAGCTGACAATAAAGAAAACATGGGATCAATAGGAGAGGAAGGAGATTAAAAACTGTTGCCTTGTGAGCACTACAGCAGTAGTTACAGACATAAGGATGGATACACATATATTTTATGTCCTGCCTTTTATGTGAATGAGTGTGCATCCCTCTGTATGTGTGTGTGTGTTTGGCTTACTCACATCATTCTCATTTTATGCAAGTTTTGTAGTCTGTGGCATTTGTAATTCGGCCTTTAGATGACTAAATATTAAGATGGAATTATGACTAATTCTGATGAATAATTATTATTGCCCAGGAATACTGTGGCTACTTATAAAAATGTTGGTGCCTGTGTGGCTGGGACTTTGGGCTTTTCATGTTGAGAGACAAATGAACACACATCATTGTTCACTCAGAGTTGTGCTTCTGGGTGAGGACATGAAGTTGTTTAGAAGCCATGTGTGTAGAAACACAGGCCAATGTGGAAATCAATCAAAGGAGTGGGTCTTACCAATGACTCCATCTCCCTTTCCCACCCTTTTCACTTCACCTTTTCATTCTGAGGCTTTGCCAAATGGTTTTTGGTGGTTTTGCTTGGTTTGGTTTGGTTTGGTTTGGTTTGGTTTGGTTTGGTTTGGTTTGGTTGTACTGTTCACTCATGGGAGTGAACCTAGAGCCTCACAATACTTGGCAAGTACTCTAGTCCTGGATATATCACCCCACCATCCCCACCCCAGCCCTGCCAAATGGTTTTGCTAGGTTATGCCAACAAAGAGTGCTGTCTTAGGGTTTTACTGCTGTGAACAGACACCATGACCAATGTTACCTTTATAAGGTCAACATTTAATTGTACCTGGCTTACAGGTTCAGAGGGTCAGTTCATTATCCTCAAGGCAGGGACATGACAGCATCCAGGCAAGCATGGTACAGGAGGAGCTGCGAGTTCGACATCTTCCTCTGCAGGCTGCTAGTAGAATACTGACTTCCAGTCATCTAGGATGCCTGTTTGAAAGCCCACACCCACAGTGACACGCCTACTCCAACAAGGCCACACCTCCCAACAGTGTCACTCCCAGGGCCAAGCATATACAAGCCATCACAAGTGCTGAGGGAAACTACTGACTGGAGGAGAAAGATGATTGCATTTCCTGATATTCCCGTTCCTTATTCTCAGTCAGCACCACCCCGGCTCAGGTCTTTGTTCTAGAAGTAGCAGCCCATTCTAGTAGAAAATTTGAAGCCAACTTTCTATTTCTGGCACTTACAAAGGCTATTTCATCCTGGTCTGTGCCTGTCCTTCTCAGTGGCACATATTTCTGCTGTGCCAGGCTTGGCCACTAAAGCTTTGAAAATTTTGTCATTAAACCTCTCCAGTTTAGTTCTTCTGCCCTTTGAACCAGTGGCTGCTTCCTCTACAGGCTGCCCCTGTACTATCTCAAGACGCTATTCTTGCTCTATGAGATCTGCAATCATCAACATTTTTTCATGCTAAACTCTCTTAGTTTTTATCCCCTGACTAGACTCTACATAATGATAAACACAGGCTGGAGCTGTAGATAAGCAGGTGAAACTGTAGATAGACACCATGTGAATGATAGTTATTAGTATCCCCAGCACTTGGGGGAGGACTGCATAAAGGTAGGCTGGAAAAAAGAACTTGTTTAATGTGGAAATGAGAAAATGGTGCTTATCTAAGATGACACCTTGCCTCTGGCAACGGCAGAGGCTAAGTTATCCATTGCAGAAGCAAAAGGAAGATCAGGGTTAGAGCCCTCGAATAAACTGATTATCAAGCTGTGGTCTTTGGAGCTCAGGATAGCTGAAGGTCGATGTCCAATGGACAGAAGGATTCACAGATGTGGAACATATGGGAAAGAATTTGGACCTAAAGATAGAGATTTGAGGATAGTAACGATATATGTTACATCAGTCAAAGGAACTTGAGGAGTATCCGAAGGGAATGGAGTGAGAAGAGATCTGTGATCAGAATCCTAAGAACAAAATAGGAGCAAATGGGCAGAATTCTTTAGAACATGGATGTACTTCTCTTTTTTTGGTCCAGATTTAGGGTCTATTTCTATGTTCTCAGGTCTTTAGGACCTCAGATTTTCTAATATTCTCCTTATTTTGAAAGAGTTACTATCATCTATCATTTGCTTTCTAGTCTGCCATGCCACAATGTACAACAAACTCTGGTACAGTTTTTTCTATCTATGGACATGACTATTCAGATAAACAGAAATGGGTACTTCAGGTAGAACTGAGGCAGAAGTTCCTAAGGGAATACCAAGACGTCTTTGAACTACAGGAAAACCTCTGTGTGTTATGTGTCCTGGAAGCAAATGTCCCAAGAGCCACTTGGTAAGCCGCAAGCAGTAGGCACCAATCAACTAGTCATCTTTACTAATCCAGTGGCATTTTCTTTTGGGAAAAAGTATAATTGTGCAGCAAATTGGAAGAAATGGAATCCTAGCTTATAATAAGTATTTCACTACTCAAAGCTGCAAATTACTCACTTACAAGATAGAAAAATCAGTCCCAAACAAATCAGAGGGAGTTGATATTAAGTAATCTATGTAAGATAATCTATATAACAATTACCTAGAAACTGTATAATAAATAAATCCCAGTGCCTGGGATACGAGCAGTTGATGTTAGTTGTATATGCTGCATATTAGTGGATGGCTTCTGTTCTCCAAAGTCATCCTACATTAGCATTTCTATGATAATGGAGACTTCACTATTTCTGTTTTAGAACAAACACAACATTAGACAATCTGTGGTAAGTACTGGAAGGTCATTACAAAGCAGAGTTTGTTACTGCTCTGATTCCAATGCATTGCCATTTTGTTTCTGCTTTGCTTCTAGTGCAGAGAAGAACACATATATTGGAATGCACTCTTCATTAGCTAGACACCCAGAATGTACAGTTGTTTTCCGACATGGAGGAGTGACCATCTTATACAGTCCTGCAGACATGGACAGTGAATATCTCAGGCTTTGTTTCATCCGGCCCACGTCCTGATTCCCTAACCTCCCAGCCTTTACCCATCTGCACCTCATAATAGACTCTGTACAACTTATTTATTTAGGTAGGGGTAGCATTGATGAATGCTACATTTGTGGAGAAGTCAGAGGACAATTTGAGAGAGGCAATCCTCTCCTCCTATGCGGAGTCCAGCTATTACACTCAGGTTGTCAAACTTGGCAGCGGGTACCATCTCACCAGCCCCATATTTCTTCTGGTGCCCTCTGAATATAGACAACTTACACTCCAAACCACTCATTTTCCGAGGCCCAGTTCTCTTTGCGTCTCCCACCAGTCATAGCCCTGAAGACATTCATACTACATACTACAGTCTGAGGACTGTATTACCAGAAAGCATATCTTCAAAGCTCAACTTCCTCTGTAAGTATACCTGTCATTGCTACTGCATCTTCCAGAGGTCATGTTTCTGCTTGCTCATATTCAAAGAAGCCACATCTGGAGCAAGACAGCAAACATCTCTGGTGTTTGCCAACACTCTCTCTACTAAGATCTTTTCGAGTTTGTTCTTCCTTGGCTATTGTCCTCATTTGCTTTCCATTGCATTGTTAAACACCAAGATCAAAAGCAACTTTGGGATGAGGGGTTTGTTTGACATATGTGTTCCAATCACAGTTGATTACTGAGGGAAGTCAAGCAAATTTAGAGACAGGAACCATGGAGGAAAACTGCCTACTTGGCTTGCTCTCTTATATAACTCAGAGTCCTCTGCCCACAAATGACACTACTCATGGTGAGTTGAGATCTCCCACATCAATTATGAATCAAGAAAATGCTCCCACAGACATACCTTCAGACAATCTGATGGAGGCAATACCTCAACTGATATTCTTTCTTCCCAGATATGTTGTGGTTTACGAAAGGTTGACAAAATTACCAAGAACGGGACCGTTAGCCTTAGGATGGTATTCTGTATAATTCTCTTGACATCTCTAGCAACTCCTCTATTAGGGATTCTATATTATTTTTGAATCCTTACCAATATATTATTTTTAGAAATCATTTTACTAAATGTGTTTATTGAGAACCTACAATGTGGTCAGGGAGCAAAGCAAAATTTACAGCCTTAAGGACCATGCTGTGCTCTCTATAGGAAAGATGAGATTGGGTGATACATTAAACGACGTGGAGTGTATGTTTGGCTCTACAAGTCCCAATGCTAAGGTTGTAGATCAAATTCTCAGTTTGCAGAGGCTTTAAAGAAGTTGGGTTTTTGTTTGCTTTAATTTGTTGTGTTGTTGTTTTGTGTGTTTGTGTATGTGGAGAGAGAGAGAGAGAGAGAGAGAGAGAGAGAGAGAGAGAGGAGAGAGAGAGAGAGAGAGAGAGAGAGAGAGAGAGGAGTTGGGTAGGTAAGGAGGTAGGAAGGATCTGAGAGGAATAGGAGTGAAAACATGGTCAGAATAAATTGTATGAAAAATTAAATAAAAATAAATGACTAAGGAATTGGCATAGAATACCAACTAATCTAAATCCTATTCATTTACATGATTTTTTTAGGCTGCTATTTAGATCAGATGGCTTTTGAGTGAGTTTGTCTTACATGTTCATTATGACATACATTTTACATGTGAAACTGTACTGTTCCTACAGTTCTGTCTTCGGTTTCAAACGTGAGTGGCAGCCTTCACTGGCTATGAGTTACTATGTACTTCATTATTTTTTTCAAGTTGCTTGGAAATCATTATTCAATATTCACCTCCTTTCAGCATTTGTACTAGGATAATTTAAAACCCTCAAAGGGTGTGCAATTTGAGATATCTTGACATTGAACCCTATTTTATTCTTACTAAACTAATACAAGTTAATCTTATAATTTGCTCAACAATAACCCATTTTTTATAGGCCATAATTATTCCTAGCAGATCTCAGAGAGTTTCAAATAAGAAATGAGGCAAGATAGGTAATTTTTTTTTTAATTCACTGATGCTGAGAGTCAGGATACATTATTTGAACAGATGCATTCTGAAAATGAAGGAATGGGAGGTGTGGTGAGCGACTCTGCTTCAGCTCCTTCATACAGACAACTCTGGAACAGTATATGAAGCTAACTCTACTGTAAAGGTCTTCTAGTCATTTTTTTCTACCAAGTGTCTTACCAAGAGCATAAATAGAGACTAGAAGGAAAGTTCAAAGAAACAACTATCCAATGTTCACTGAAAACCCAACGTTTTTCCTTTTATTGAAGTTAGATGTTTTTTTCTACAACAATTTTCTGACATCCCATCCCTCTTCTACTCTCAGTCCTCTCTACCTGCCCGCCCACCTCGGTCCACCCACTTTCTATCTCTCTTTAGAAAATAAACAGGCTTCTAAGGGAAATAATAAATATACATGATATAATAAGATAAAACAAAAACTAATACATCAGAATTGGACAAAACAAATAGAAAGGAAAGAGCCCAAGAGAAGGCACAGGAAAGAGAGAACCACAGGTTCGCACAGTCAGGAGTCGCACAAAAACACTAAACTGGAAGACATAGTGTATGTGCAAAGGGACTGATGCAGACCTGGGCATATGTCACAGTCTCTGCAAGTTCATATGTGTTTGGTTATAGTGATTTAGAGGGTCTTGTTTTCTTGGTGTCTGCATCTCCTGCGGCTCTTACATTCTTCGTGCCTCCTCTTCTGCAAGGTTCCCAAATCTGCAGGGCAGGATTTGATGGAGACATCCCTTTAAGGCTGAGATTTTTAAGGTCTCTCAATTTCTGCATCCATGTCTGTCTATGGGCCTCTCTATTTGTTCCCATCTGCTGCAGGAGGAAGCTTCTCTAATGATGAGTGAGTAAGGCGTGGATCTATGAGTATGACACAATGTCATTAAAAGTCATTTTATTGCTATGTTTGTTTGTTGTGGGGTTGTTTGTTTAGAAGAGTTAATTTGGTTTTACCCTAAGTCTATGAGCTATCTAGACTTAGGTTCTTGGTCACCCAAGCAGGTATGGCTTGTTTTACCTAGTGTGGGCCTTAAGTCAAACTAGATATAGATTGGTTACTCCCACACATTTATGTTACCATTGCCCTAGCATATCTCATGGGCAGGACCCCACTATAGATCAAAGACTTTGTGACAGGGTTTGGTGTTTACATTTCTCCTTTGGTAGCATGCAGAGTACCTTTCTGTACCAAAAAGACTAGCATGTAGGAGTGAAATCTTTATATAGGTACCAGCTTGATCTCTCCATGTTCAATGAGTGGTGTAGATGTTGTTTTCAGCTATGGGGCCTTGCCTTCAGTTTTTGAAGAGCAACCTATACTCTAGGCAACGGGATGGGTGGCTTGGGGATTCCCATATAGGACTCCTTTGGCCAACACAAGAAAACTGATATACATATTCCATATCATACTTGAAGTCTTAGATAAGGCAATAAGACAACTGAGAGATAAAGGGGATACAAATAGGAAGGGAAGAAACAAAATATATTTATTTGCAGATGATATGATAGCATATATAAGTGGACCTAAAGATTCCACTAAGAAATCCCCACTGCTGATAAATACTTTCAACAAAATGGCAGGATACAGAATTAACATACAAATATATACAAATGTATATAAATGACAAATGGACTTAGAAAAAAGTCAGGAAAATGACACCTTTCAAAATAACCTAGAAAAAAATTAAAATTATCTTGAAAATTAACTCTAACCAATGAGGTGAAAGACAAAATCTTCAAGAAAGAAATTGAAGATATCAGAAAATGGAAAGATTCTCCATGCTTGTAGATCAGTAGGATATAGCAAAATGGCCAGCCTACTAAAGGCAATGTATAGATTCAATATAATCCCCATCAAAATTGCAACACAATTCTTCATAGAACTTAATAGGACAATTTTCAGCTTACTAGAAACACACACACACACACACACACACACACACACACACACACACACACAATACCAAAAGCAATCCTGAATAATAGCTGTTGGAAGTATCACCATTCCCAATTTCAAGTTCTAAAACAAAGGAGGGAGGGAAAGAGAGAGAGAGAGAGAGAGAGAGAGAGAGAGAGAGAGAGAGAGGATGGAAGAAAGACAGAACATAGTATTGGCAAAGAAATAGACATGTTGCTCAAGAGAATGGAAATGAAGACCCAGAAATAAGTCTGCACACCTATAGACAACATGATTTTATATAGAAGCCAGAAATAAACACTGGGGGAAAAAATAAAATCTTTAACAAGGGACTGGATATCTGCATGTGGAAGAATGCAAATAGATTTGTATCTATCAACCTGCATAACACTCAACTCCAAATGTATCAAAGATCTCAACATAAATATACTGAACCTGATAGCAGAGAAAGTGGAGAATAGCCTTGAACTCATTGGCATGGGAAAAGACTCTGTGAACAGAATATTATACCAATAGCACAGGCACTAAAATCAACAATTATTCACTGGGACCCATGAAACTGCAAAGCTTCTGTAAGGCAAAGGACACCTCATTTAGACAAAGTGGCAGCATAAAGAATGGAAAAGATATTTACCAACTAAATATCTGGTAGCAGCTAATATCCAGGAAATATCAAAGAAACAACCAAATTTTAAAACAAGGCAGAGATCTAAACAGAAAATTCTCAGATGGCTAAGAAGCACTTAGAAAATTTCAACATCCTTAGTCATCAGGAAAATGCAATTCAAAACTACTTTGAGATTTCATTTTACACCAGTCAAAATGGATGACAGCCCATGCTGGTGAGGATATGGAGTAACAGGAACACTCATTCGTTGCTGGTAGAAATGGAAACTTGTACAGCTACTCTGGAAATCAGTGTGACTCTTCCTCAGGAAGATGGGAACCAATATATCCCAAGATCCACCTATACCACTCTTGGGCATATACTCAAAGAATGCTTCATCCTATCACAGAGCCACTATTCATAATAGAAACTGGAAATACCTAGATGTCTGTCAAAGTATGAGTGCCTAAAGATGTTGTATATTTACACAATGGAACATTTCAACTAGAAAAATAAAATTTGCAGATAAATGGATAGAGCTAGAAAAAAGATAACCCAGACCCCAAAAGGCAAGCACAGTATGTATTCATTTATTCTTAGATATTAGGTGTTTACATGCTAACAAGCAAGCTACAGATCATATAACCACAGAGTTTCAACATAGAGTAAGGTACTAGGGGAGGCACGTATATGCCTAGAAAGGAGACAGAGAATAGATAATTATGGATGCACGCAATGGGCCAGCTGGGCCAGAAGGATTAAACTGGGTAGGGAGGGAAGAGGTGGTGTAGGGAGAAACAGTAAAAATTAAAGGCCATTGGAAGGGTCATGTGGATATCTAATACAGTAGAAGTGTGTGTGTGTGTATGTGTGTGTGTGTGTGTGTGTGTGTGTGTGTGTGTGTGTGTGGTTAATCTAAATGAAATTAGCAAATAACAGGTGAGACAGAGCCCCAACTGGATATCTGTCATTATCAAACCTAGTTACCAATACCAGGATTTGTATCTAATTGATCTGTTAACCAAAGTGATCCTATAGGAACTCCCAAACAACCCAAACTATTGTCAAAGCTATCAGTTGATCCCCCACAAACTGACAGTAAAGCCATATTGCTGAAGACAACACCTACACAACTCATTGAACACAAAGAAGTACAACTGATGCCTACTTAGAGCCTTGACTACTATGGATAGTATTCTTCATGGTGCTGGAAGGTACTATGTAGGCTACCAAATGAGAAAGATAAATACAAAATCCAGCTACAAACCTTAGATCTACAATGGTGACCTGACTCCAAGATATACTGGTGTAATAATGACACACAGCTTATGAGAGTAACTAACCAATATCGGATTTAAGTAAGGCCCCACTCCAGGAGATAGAACCCATAACTGACACTGCTCCAGTGGCCAGGAACCTGAGACTAAATAGGCCAGGAACCTATAGGAAAACTAAATACTGAGAATGCTAGGCTAATTCCATGATAGACTTCAAATTGAGAGTTAAGGAGACTAGGCCTAAGAACTAAGCAACCCAGGCAAGTCAATTACTAATAGAAAAAAACCCAGCCTCCAGCCTTCACACCCAAGTAATGGAATGTCCCCTACCTGGCCTGAAGCAAGCACAATGGGTCAGCAGCAGTTTCTAGACTCCTCAGCTACTTCTTCAGTAACAGTAACCTCCCCAGCAAGTTTCTAGCCCCCCCACACTCCCCAGAGATGGAATATCCATAGAGATGGACCCCAATAGATTAACATAGAGATCCCCTATCTGTAATTCCCTAATGTGCCTGAAAGCTTACTTGCGTGCCTTTCTGTCTTGGTAATGGGAGATCCCAGCATGCTGGACTTCTGCAGAATAAACACTCTTTGCATTTACATAGGGTATCATACTTCAGTGAATCATGGACTCTTACAATACTACTGTTCTGCTAAAGGGATATAGGTATAAGATGATTTCTACAGACATTTTGCTATATTCATAGGTCAGTGCCTTTCTCATCCAGCATCAGAGAAGCTTCCTCCTACAGCAGATGGGAAGAAATACAGAGACCCACAGTCAGACAATGTGCAGTGAGAGACCTTGGAACACTCAGCTCTAAATGGGATGTCTCCATCAACTCTCTCCCCTCAGGGCTCAGGGAACCACGATAAAGAGGATGCAGAAAGAGTGTAAGAGTCGAAGGAGATGGATAGACTATTCTTGCCATTTCCTGAACATCAAAGAGATGGCTGCCAATGATTCATGTTTGCTGCAGATATCTGTAGAAATCCTCTAATTGAAGTGCCCTTCATACCTAATTTAAGAGAATTTTCATCATGAATAAAAACTGAATGTTTATCAAATGCTTCTGTACCTCTCCACTTATCATGATTAACACCTTTATTTTGGTTATGTGGAATATCATCGCAATTGATTTTCTCATGTAGGAATGGATTCTTGGCATAAACCTGACCAGGTCATGAATTGGCATTTGCTAGATTTGTCTTGATAATGCTTTTACATCCACGTTCATAGGTGAAATTGGCCATTAGTTTTCTCTTCTCATGCTTTACCTGTTGTGAGATAAAGTTAATGAGGAAGTCCTCCTCTCTTTCTGCTCAGTGAAAAAGCTTCAGTTTAGAATCATTTATTTTTTGGTATTTGGCAGTGCTGATCCAAAGATGATTCTGGAATGACTGTAAACTTTTGGCTATATGTTTTTCATTGCTGTAGCAAGATTTTTTTGTGTGTATTTTGGTAAGCTTACATTCTTCTGGATGTTACTAATGTTATTTTTAAGTTGTTTATAATATCCTATCTACTGAATGTTACAACAGACATAACTGCACCCTCCTTTGTTCCTATATGAATTACTTTTTCATTCTGTTAATCAACACTCCTAGGGATCTACCATTGACATGATCAATGGTAGATTGTTTTTAAAAAATCACTTTTTAAAATTTATCTTTTTGGTTTAATCATTATTTCCTTCTGAGGCTTTGGTTTTTGAAAGTACTAAGGTAGGTATATCCTTTTAGGTTTTTGAGACAGGATCTCTCATATAGCCAAGGCTGACTTCAAGCTTACCACATAGCCGAAGGTGACCTTGAACTGATCTCCTTGCCTCCAACTCTTCCCAAGTGCTAGAATTTTGGGTGTCTGCCACCCTGCTTGGCTAAGATATCTACTTCTCATATACAACCTCTCTTTGTAGACACATTGAAGTGGATCAATTTACTCCAAGTGTTGTGTTCTGTAGCCGCCCATACATCTTATTGGGCATTTTCACAGCTGGTGAGTTCATTACATTCCTAGTTTCTTCACTGACAGGTAAATTATTGGGAATTGTGTTGGCTTTCTAAAGTATGTGGCTGCTTGATCACTTTCTTACCATGTAAATAAAATTTTAAATCATCCTAGTAAAATTCTAGCAATGCTTTTGCCATAACTTTTATCATACACATGTGTATATTACACATAAAATTTCATTTGGTTTGTATGAAATCCAATACATTATGCTTCAGATGCAATTATTCATAACAGCATAATTCATTTCCTTCTTTAACCACTTAAAATTGCCTTTAACTGGATAACTTTGTCCTTTATCTTTAATAAACACAATTAATGACATTTCAAGTTATATCCATCATCATATCCCCTTTTGTTGTTGTTGTTGTTGTTGTTGCTAACACCACAATATCAATGTGGTTATCTTTAGAAAAGTACTTTGGCTCAGAGTCCTGGTCAGAGGTGGAGGGGATGTGTCTGGTGATGGTTGGTCTTCTTACTGACTGAATCCCAAGGCAGCGAGGTGTCACTTTTGAGATGGAGGATGCCTTGTGTTTTGTCTCTTTGTCTCTTCTTATAAAGTCACCAGTACTGTCATGGCGGCTCTACCTTGCTGACTCTGTATAATCCCGAAGCCCTTCCAAAGGCACACTCCAGATTCTGTCTACCCTTCTAGCATCTCACAATGATGATTAACCCTGAACATGAGTTTCAGAGGAGACAGCCATTGTCAAACCAAAGCATCTATTTACTCTTATTTTTTTAAATTGATCTTGCTCCTTCCTTATCTCATAGTGTTTTTGCTATTTCACTTATTCCTTTACTAGCTTCAGATGTGTATACTAGCTCATGTACGGCCAGTTAAAATGGTGATGCTTCTAGTCACTCATACTTAAAATTGACCAACACCAGTACTCTCCTTTTGAAGTATCCACATTTACATCAACTGTGATTTTTACCTAATGCATTACTCTCCATGTTTATTTAAAATACTCATTTTAATTACATGAGACATCAATAATCTTCATACAGTAAATATGCCTTAGACTCACCCATATTGACATAAATTGAGGGTAGGGGAGGTATCTTATTTTACCAAGAATCCCCAGGTGACACTCTTATCTAATGTCTGAAACTATACATAGTCTAACATAACTCTTGAAATATATTTGTTTATGACAAAATTTTAAGTTGAAGGCATTTTTCTTTCCATAAATTAAGAATAGTCATTCAGATGGTTTCTGGTATCCATTACTGTTGTTGAGAAGTCAGGTAAAAGTCTGACTGGAAACTTGACTGCACAGTGGTCACTCCTCTATCTGCTTATTAGATCTTCAATCACAATTTGTACTAGCAAGAGTCTAGTGCGACATATTTATAAGATCTCACATATATATGAATCCATTTATTACTAGTAGTATCAAGTATTACAGTCTTAAGATTCATAACCAGCAAGGCCAAAGCTCAGAAGACCTGACCAGTGTGGATGCTCTCATCTACCCACACCTGGCTTACAGTGTGGGCTCTCTCATCTACCCACACCTGGCTTAGTGTGGACTCGCTCATCTACC
>NC_034591.1:28627269-28629475 GCF_900095145.1 Mus pahari | reverse complement strand
CTCATCTGCCCACACCTGGCTTACAGTGTGGGCTCTCTCATCTGCCCACACGTGGCTTACACTGTATCTAAGGGTCCTCCAGAGACAGCTCACAGTGGGATTCATATCCTAAGGGTGACCTGCTCTGTGTCACCATGTTGAAAGACATCCTGTTCTAGGAGGGATAGAAAGAGGAGCCAGGCTGCTCTAAATGGTTTCCTTTTGTTTCAAGATTTGCATCACCAATAGATTCCAAACACTTTCTGAGAGCTATAAAGGAGAAAGAAAGGAGGCAATGAGTTGGGCCACCAGGACTGTTCCAGGACTTGGCCTGTTCTCACTGATACCCTTAAGGTTATCTAGACTTTGGTCTGCTTTAAGTCTATGGTCCATGCTGTCACTAAAAACCATGTGGAAGTCCATGATCTGTGCTCCCGTTGACTCCTGTGACTGCAGATGCAGTTGAGAGAGACATAGAACTTTGTGACAACCCTTCTCTGCATACCCCTGAAACAGTCAGAGCCTGAACAGGAAACGATCAAAGAGAACTCTTGTAAATGTGATAAGGATGCTGATGCCTAACTCTCTAGAACTGATGCCTTCTGGCAGCAGTGCCGGCAGGGAAGGACTGATTTCTTTAAGGGACTGGCCACTGGGAGTTTGACCATGCTCCAGGGAGTATATGGGCAAAATAAATTGGTATTCTTTCTTTTCTGGTGGGCATCACAAGGGTAGGGGTGGACCTAGGAGGACTAGGGAGTGTGATTGGGATGTATGACATGAAATTCACAAATAATAAAAATAGTATGTTGAGGAACAGTTAATTTTGGGGTATTTCCTATGGTATGACTCAATGAGGATTCCACAGGCTAGATATATGATATATGCTAGACTGTTTGATGAACAATCATGCTTTCATGTGCAACAGCCTCTGCATCTTTTGTCCTGAATTTTATATAATTCTCATTTAAGACCCTCCCAATCTATAAAGCCTGTCCATTGAGGGTTTTCTTTTTTAAATCCTATTCCTATTTCTCCGAGTTCTGTTTTAGTCTTTCAAACTTGTGATGCTTTATTTGCGACAGAAATTTTAACTACCTTTTACTGCAAATGTTTCATTCTACATTGCACATGTGCTAATCCCAACACCTGAGCTTCCATGTGGTCTATCTCTGTTGTCTTATTTATGGGATTCATTTTCCTTATGAGTTTATGTAAACTTACGGCATTCCCTAGGGCAATTATTTGTGGCTCTGGTGTTTTCCCAAATGGTTTACATTTCTCAAGTACTTATTGGAGACCACTTTATACAAACTTTATAGCATAAAAGTTTTGTTTTAGCCACAAATTGAATTTGCAATGGCCTGCATCTCTGCCCAAGTATTCAGAAGGTTTTCTTCTACCTTACTCTAACCATTAGTGTCCAGTTGTAATGGTACTGGCTTCAGGGAAAAACAATTTCCTTGAGATTTTCCACTTCAGATGGGCTCTGAGCTTTGTGTTTGGCATACACTGTGTTCAGGGACAATCAAAATCAAACCTGAAACACCTTTGTGCAGAAGCCTCAGCATTTCTACTTGTAGAAGCTGACTTTCAAATTCCTTCATCCCTTAGGATACCAGCAACTTAAGTGTTCCTTTCTATTCCACCTAAAAGTTTGAGTTTCCAGTAGGAAAGGTGATCAGCTGTATAGAGTCCACCATGAAACTGAAAAGGCAATCTAATGCTTTATGAAAATTTTTATTTCAAAGTATCTTTTCTTGGTTACTAATAACACAAGAGATTTTTCCATGTCTCAAAATGTCTTTGTAAACCTAAATTTCAGTGGTCTTACTATGGGTCTGCTGCTGGCTGAGCTGGGTGGTCCAATCTCCCTCACAGGCATGGGTCCTCTGGTGGGGTAGCCCATGTGGCAGCCAGGAGAGCAAGTTTCTAATGACACTGGTGGAAATGTACCAGTCTTTAAAGTCTGGACTATATACATTCGAGCAAATCAAGTTCCAAGGCCAGCTAGACGGATGAGGGAGAAAGGACGACACACACTTACAACAGAAATGGCTATCAAGAGATGCTGGGGTCCTGCGCCTCTCCTGCCCAGGAGGGGTGTTCGCCTGGCGGCTGTCCGCAGGCTGACCCAGCACCCAACACCTTGCCTCCCCGACCGAGGAGGGGTGTCCGCCTGGCATCCAGCGCCTTTCCTCACCCGAGGAGGGGAGTGCGCCCGAGA
>NC_034591.1:28611877-28626929 GCF_900095145.1 Mus pahari | reverse complement strand
TTTAAGCTGAGGGATTTGGTTCTTCGCTCTCTTTTTTCTTTTTTCCCTTTCTCTTCTCTCTCTTCTCTTCTCCCCTCTCTTCTCTTCGCCCTTTGCCTGTTGGAAGCTTATGCTCTCCCTCTCAAGAGCATTAAAGCGTTGCTGNAGAAGGATCCTGTTTGTGTGCCGCGTCATTTCTTGCTGGCGGGAAGGTAGCGCGGGACACAAGTTGTGTCACATCTGTGTCCAATAGGTCACCCAACATACATGCAGGTTTTGATAGAGAATTGATTTTTAAATGTATGCACCAACTTAGTACTTTTCATCTCCCCAACCTTTAGACAATAACTGAAATTCTTAACAATTGAATCGTAAGGCTTTTCTTAAAACTTTCACTGTGACTGAAAGACGAAATTCTGAGTGATAGCCAGGTGTGTACTATTAAAGAAGAAATGGTAGGACTTTCAGAATCACAGTATGTCTAATAATAAACTTATTGAAATTCAACATCTTCTGTTATTATGATATGTTTATTTAACTGATGAAGCTAGAGACAAATCAGGAGGATAGAATTTAAAACAAATTCATGTACAAAAAAATTTCAGCATAATCCCAAAGTGTATCTTTTTTAATACCTTTCTTTAGTCCAGAAATTAAATTCCATAAAACTACATGCCACAGAGCAAATAAATATGCCATTGCATTGATGGCATAGTGTGCCAGCTGTGATCTTGATCATGCATTCTTCATACTGTCCAAAAAAAAAGAGATTATTCCATTAAAGCTGAAAGAATATATTTTAGAGAATCAATGGTAGATGAGGTAACAGGTTATAAATTTTAGCCACTTTGTTGAGATTATTGTATCACAACTGTGGTTTTGTAGACTCGGTGATACTGAACTGCCGATTGGGTTTAGTAGCTTCTTGCATCAGCTCTTGCAACTGTCCAATTTGCTCATCACGAAAGTCATTGAGTTTTTCTTCTGGGAGAGAGGTGCCAAAACATGGTTTTCCAGTTGAGCTTTGTCTGCTGTCCTCGGCTTGTTGCCACAGCACTGCTGCGTATGTCTAGTAAAGACACAGAGAGAAAGGGATGGTTAGACTTAAAAACATTCACGCACACGTCCTGAGTCACAGACTACTGCAGTTTCTCATTCCCAAGTCACTAGCTGGGCTCCATCACTAAATTTTCTGCAGTTGATTAAAAAGGTACAAACAGTAATGGTTTTTGTCTTCAGACATGATTTCAATAGGTTTTATTTTGGGATTCTGAAGTGGGTTTTTGCAGACATTAGGAAAGTTCTTAATCTGCAAACGAGTAGTAGAGGTCTGCTTTAGAAGTATGCATTGCCACCAGCCAGACCATGTACACACATTTCCGGGGCTATAACTTTTCATCCGGTTTTCAAAAGAAAACCATAGGTCTTAAAAGCTGAGAAGTGGGCCTCAGAATCCAGGAAGAGGGCTTATTCCTCTGTCTTCACATAAACATTTTAATCATCACACAAACCAACTCTTTAAACCTCCTAACATTTAATGTTCATCACTGTGAAGAACTCTTATGTTTAATAGTGTTAATTCAGCTTTTAGTGGACCTAGTATTCTATCACTTTCTGCACTCCTCTAAAGGGAGGGAGATGCACCAACAGTTTCCAGTCCACAGAGTTAACGATTTGGTGCTCATAGTGAGTAAGTGAATGAACTAGCTAAATCTGGGGCTATTCAACCTGGACTGGACATTTGAGTTTGTTCACAACTACTAGACTTGCCAACTGTTGGGGTCTGGGATTAGCTTTGCACTGATCACTTAGACAGCAGCCTCAGATATGATGAAAATTGACTGAATGCTTAATTCAGACTGATCAATCAGGACTACAAAAGGACTCAGGAGTCTAAGTAAGGTACCAATCTTATAGGAAAAAACAGGTTCGAAGGTTTAAAAGGCAGGCAGGGCAGTGGCACACATGTTTGGCTAACTAGACAAGTATCATCAGCTAACCTTGAAGCTGATTAGTCCTAGGTGAAGTAAGAGGGGTGGTGTATGAGCAACATGGAGGTTACGTACAAAATGGCTGCAGTTATGTCAGACCATATCACCAACATCACTGAAGGAACTTCGGTTTTAATTCCATACAGCTCTTATGTTAGAAATATTTTCTCTATACTTTACGAAAATTCATCTCTTAAAATGTCACATACCATGAGCTTCATCAACTCTACTTCTAAGTTAGGCCACAAAACAGGGTTTCTCAATTTGGGCACAGCTGAGCTTCTGGATAATGTGGCCAACTCTTTTTCTATGGGGAAAGCTCTTTCATGTTGTTTGGTGTTTAGAGCATCTTGGACCTCTAACTACTAAATGCTAGTGGCACCCATCCCCCAATCAAAAATGTCTCTAAATACTGTCTGTCTGCTGGTGGGCAAAACAAATTCATGGTTGAAAACTACTCCTGAGGATGCTTTTGAACATGTAACTAAATAGCGCACATATAAGTTTCCACAGCGATATCACTGGCTAAAGAAACACACTGGAAACAGCCTATTACTTCAAGAGAAGAAAATGTATTCAAACTATGGATTATAAGGAAGTAACAGCAATAAGGTAAGCAAAGAAGTGCAGCTGTTACAAATAAGGCCTGTGTACCAACACGGACTAATCTCTTTATAAAAAGGGGGTTGCTCTAAAATGTATGCTTAAGGAACTTAATAAAGAAATGGAAAAGGTTAAATTAAACTCACATAAATGCAAAGGGACCTTGAATAGGCAAAAGAACCTTCGCAAAATTTGGAAGACATCAATTTTTCAAACTCCTTACAAAACTACAGTAAACAAAATAGTATGGTATCGGCTCTATGGAAAACTGGGAACCAAAGGCTGCAAGTTAGACTTATTGATTCAGTACAGCTGAGTGGAATCCTAGAACGACTGACTACATTTTAGGGAGAGGCATTTCTCTCTAGATCCATTACTTTTCTTTCTGGTTGAGAGTAAAAGGAGTACAAATTATTTATCAAAACTCTTAAGAAATTGCTGGTATTTTAGCTTTTCAGCAAACAGTGAGAGTGGGAGTACAATCTACACTATGCTTTTTGTCTTTTAAGGAAATCAGTAATGTGAGTATAGAACTCAAAATAAAATAAAATAAAATAAAAAGTGCAAACTAAGAACCAAAAACAGAAACAAAAACTGTGGAGCTGGGTGTGGTGGCACACACCCTTAATCCCAGCACTTGAAGGCAGAGGCAGGCGGATCTCTGTGAGCTCCAGGCCAGCCTGGTTTACAGCATAAGTTCCAGGACAACCAAGGCTACTCAGAGAGACCCACAGAGAAATGATTCCAAACACCTCTCCCCACAAGAACCTGAAAGCTACCAGAATTTTCAAAGACACCTGGAGAGTTTGAGCCAAGTCATTTAGACAGGCCCGATAAGTAGCACACAAAGGGGTCACTGGTACTGTGATAATAAACGTACGTTTTGGTTCCTTCTGACCAGATTTTCAAATCACTGTCAGAATCCTCTCTCTTTTACGGTGGGTGCTGGCATCAGAGGACAACATATGCTATTTCTTTAATCCTAAATTGCACTGATTAACAGAAAACAAGGCCAAGGAACAATATCCTTATCACCGACAAGTATATTTTTCACATAGCCATGAAATTGGGCCCCAGGCCTCTCTGTCCAGGGCAGTAACCCTAATTCCAGACTCACAGCTGAGGCTACGCAGAGTAAGAGCAAGAGTGTAGGAAGTTCTTAGTTAGGACACAATAAGGGAATGATCTAGAAGAGATGGTTCATAAGTATTCTTTCATCAAGTCTATTATGAACTCTGCATGCTTGTCATTGGACATGTACAAATGCAAATGGTGAGTCAGCACACAGAGTCAACACACTCTTGTGGGAAGCTCAATGACATCATTGCTCTGACAGTACACAATGTAATACATGCAAAATATGCTATGTAACATATATAATCAGAAGAATTATTTTTAAAACTCATTTTCCTACTTATCTGAAAAAGCCACGGTGCTAAGTGTATTATTTGTATATTTGTTTTTATATATCTACTTTTTCTTTTAGAAAAAATATATTGTTATGAGACATCATGGCACTTATACTTATTCTTATTATTTTATGTACATGGTTTCTTTGCTACATATGTGAATCACTGTGTGCCTGGTTCATGAGGAGCCCAGGGGAAGGCAACAGATCCCACAAAACTATGGTTACAGACAGTTGTTGACAGCAGGGTCATCTCCCGAGCCCCACAGCCTTTTCTTTAATGATACAATTTCATCAATGAATTTCATAATACATTATTATGTTATAGACATTAAGTCTCCTTCCTGGGTTGCTATTTCAGAATGTTACTAAAAAGCAAAACAAACAAAACACCAACCTGTTATTCAGCACTAATTATCAAATTATTAGGACATCTTTAATTAGAATTCTCAAACATGTCTATACACGATAACATCTGGACCACCTACCTCATGTGACTGTGGTGAGAATTAAAATGGTAAATAGTTAATACTTTTTTTCTTTTATTGAATATCTTCTTTATTTACATTTCAAATACTTTTAGCATACATTTATATCCAGACTGTAAAATACTCTGGACTCTAAATTCTGACTTTCCAAGTATTCTGTTTCCACCTTCGAGGTTCCTCTTGTGGCTGGTGGCTGCTTGTTATCTCTGGGTAAAGCATAGACATTTTCCCCTTTTTAAAAGATTTATTTATTTATGTATTTTATGCATGTGGCTGTTTTGTCTACATGTATATCTGCACATTTGAAGAGGGCATCAAATTCTATTATAGATGGTTGTGAGCTACCATGTAAGTGCTGGGAACTGAACCTAGAACCTTTGTAAAAGCATCCATCTTTTCGACTCCCATAAACGCCTTCCTAAGTTAGTCCTGTTACTCTCCCTCATACTCTGTCCACCCTGCTCAGCGCCTATCCAGATATGAAACACTCACTCTGTGTCTCCAAAGGTACATGAAATACAGTAGCTCAGGGCAACAAAGACAGGGCTCAGGGTGATCTTTTAATAATAAGGAAACACATATCAAGTGACAGCTGTCTAAGATTTTAACAAGAGTCAACAAACTAAAGGTGCAGGTCCAGGTACATTTACAGTGGAGTTGTACCACTGTATCAGAGGTCTACAATGAACACTTCTTAAATTGCTTTAGCATAGAAGAAACACTCCCAAACCCCTTCAAGAAGCCAGTACGACTTTAATATCAAAGCCAGATAAACATACATACACACAATACAAAACTATACAGGCCTGATAAACACAGATCTCTACAAAATACTTGCAAGCCAAATATAACGCCTGTAATCCCTGCACTTTTGCGATGGAGGCAAGATGAACGTGAGTTCACCTTCTACCACATTATACTCAGTCTCAAAAGACCAAAACCAAAACAACAACAACAACCACCACCACCACCACCAAGGGGTTAGAGAGACGGTTCACTGAATAAGAGCAGTGTCTGATCTTCCAGTGGATCTGGGTTTGATTCCCAGTACCCACATGGTGGCTCACAACTGTCTGTAACCCCAGTTCTGGCTTCTACAGGAACCAGGCACACACATGGTTTACAGACAAACATGCAGGCAAACACTCATACTCCGAAAACAATAATTTTGAAAGTTATAAAAAAATCATTGAGTATATTAAAATGGAAATTCAATGTATGTGGTGTCTCAGAATGAAAAAATAAACTTTTTATTATCAGCTTAAGAAATTATTCTGGGGGCTGGCAAGATGACTCAATGGGTAAGAGCACCAACTGCTCTTCTGAAGGTCCTGAGTTCAAATCCCAGCAACAGAATACTACACCTGTTGCAAAACTGCCATTTTACACTAAGCTCTTACTCATTCTTCTAAAATATAACAACTTCATAGAATTAGGAGTATATTAAATGCTCTTTAGTACAATTTAAAACTCCCCGAATAGGATGTAAACATTATTAACTTCTACAACTGTCCAGTTATCACCATAATGAGCACACATACAGAGCTTATAACAGACTTTACTCAGCTGAACTGGACTGTTGGATCTAGCAAACATGCTCTCTTGCCTACTAGACTACAGGATTTGGGTGGGTCTTGTGGTTTTTTTGTGTTTTTTTTTTTTAATTTTTTCTATTGTTTGCATATGTGTGCAGTACATGAGACCTAAGCACTTCTTTAACTGTGTTGTATAGTTTTAACTATGGACACAAGGAGCTGCAGCTCTCCAGCAGGTACCCATGTTGTATAAGCCTTAGCTCTCTAGTTCTCCTTACCCCACCCAGACAACCACCACTCCACACTCCAGTGCTCTTAGTTCAACCATTTTAGATATCTGATTTCAGCAGGCTCTGGCAGTGTATCACCCGACTGGTCTTTTTCAGTTAGCACCCTTCCTGCAGAGTCATCTATGTTGCTATTCATAGCAGATCCTTCTTTGGAACACTCAACACTGAGATTCTAAGATATTCTTTACCTACTCTGATGGTTGTTACTGCATATAGGCTAGTCTGAATACTGCTGAGGTGGAGGAAACAGGAGTGTTATTTCATCAAAAGTTTACTATCAATCATTCTGAATAAATGTTGTGTCCAGGTTGCTTGATAGCAAAGCTTTGTTTGTTTGTTTTCCACAGTGGGTATACTCTCTTGCCTTTGGAATCATGTGCAGATGTTCTAATTGCATCACATCCTCACCACTATTTGTTATATCTGCTAGTGCTGCCTGGCTTGCCAGGGCTGCAGTGAGACCTCACTGAAGCTCAGCACACATTTCCTTAATGACCCTGACACTGAGCTTCTTCTGGCTGTCACTTGTGTATCTTATTTAGAGAACTGTCTATTCAAGTCTTTGCCCCCTTTTCAGTGTTTTTTTTAATTGGGTTATTTGGCTGTTTGTGAGTTGAAGGTGTTCCTGACATACTTTGAATATAAATCCTTTATGAGAAGTGCGGTTGCCAAGCTTTCTTCAATTCCTTGGGTAGTCTTAGCATTTTATGACTATCTTCTTTGCTGTTCACAAAGAATCTTCCCACTTGCTCAACTTCAGATTCACTGGCTGTGCTTCTGCGGTTCCAGCCAAACACTCTCACTACCTCTGCTTCTAGTTCTATGGCAGTGCCCAGGCTGTGGCAATGCCTTGACTATTATAGTGCCTTGTCTACTGCCTGCGCAATCTAACTTAAGTCTTTAATCCAATTTGAGCTGATAGTTTTAGATGGTGTAAGATGCCCAGTTTCATTGTTTCCTGTGTAGATATCCAGTTTTTCCCAACACCTCTCTCCACTGGGTATTCTTAGTGCCTCTAAAAGGTAAACTGACTATATATGATGGACTTATTTCTGGATTCTGTTGTTTCACTAGTCTGTCTTTATGCAGTACCACACTAATTACTGTGCGTTTTATTTTAAAATCTGAAACATGTGATATGTTTGTTCTTTCTCAAATGTTTTTGGCTATTCAGACCATTTGTAGTTCATTATTGTTCTGTATCTGTAAAAAATTCATTGTTTATTTTTTTTAGATTTATTTATGTATATGAATTTTTACCTATATATATTCTTCATGTATGCCTAGTATCCTCAGAGGTCAGAAGTCATCAGACTCCTTGAAACTAGACTTACAACGGTTGTGAACTCTCATGTCAGTGCTTGGAACTGAACTTGGGTCCTCTACATAAGCAACAAGTGTTGCTAACCACTAAGCCATGTCTCCAACCCCAGCTATTTTGATAGTGATCAGTATGTAGCTTTGGGTGATAAGAAAATTTTTTGACTATATTAATTATTCTAGTTTGTGAGCATAGAATCTTTCTGTTTATTTTTGTTTTTTGATTTCTTTCATCATGCTTTTGCTTTCAACACATACTGCCTTATCTTCTTAGTTTGTCTTCTAGTATTTTACTTCTTAGCTGCTACATAATTGGTTCAATTTCAAATAGCTATTATGCACAGAAACATGTCTGATTTTTGTATGTTCATTTGTATCCTATGGTTCTAATATTAGGCTTTTTGGTAGGGTGTTAAAGTTTTTTACAGGCACAGAGTTTCAGTTAGAACCACACAAAACATATTCTCTTTTGTATGGCTTATTTCACTCAGCAAAATAATTTGGTGAGGAGGACACAGTGTCCTCCTTTTATAACCTTATATACATATATATGTTACTTGTAAAATACTCTTAGGGAGCAATTAAACTACTTTGATCATATCCTTCTTTTTCAAATGCAATTATGGAAAGATATTTAAAAGGATAATAATTTGCAGATCACTAGATAAAATATTTTCAAATTGCAAAGAGGTTTACATTTTAAAATACGTTTTTGAAATTGTATTTTAAAATACAGTGGGATTTTTTTTTTTCTGTGTTCCAAATAATGAGAGCCTTTAGTATGGAAATTAGCAACACCCATGGAAGTTTAGCCACATTTCACCTCACTGCTATCCTTAGACTGTCTGGAAACCTGGACATACAGTGTTACATATGAGAGGTGTGAAGGCCAATGGGGAAGGGGACTAAGAAAAGACAGAGTGACAGAGGGGATAAGATCAGCTTATTTTAAGCACAGGACAGCAGGAATTTAACATGTAGTAACAGGTTGTTCAAGCTAACTCTGCAAAAAACGAAAAAAGCTCTGGTCCTGCGGTGACTGGAGAGTAATCTGCCTGAGTGGAAAGTTAAAGAGTTAGCAAATGGATAAGGACAACATCATGGCGTGCTGAATACAGCCCCTGGCTCTAGCTGGTCTTTGCTGCTTTGTGGGCTCTTCTTTTTCCCACCTTTCACCCCTCCCCATCCCACCCCCACCCATCCCTGGTTTCACCAGCTATCACTAGATAGGACAGAAAGGAACATAGAGGGAGGGGAGGGAGGGAGAGAGGGAGAAGGAGAGGGAGAGAAAGAGATCCTTGAACTTAACATATTTCCCTTTGTTATTTTGACCATGGCTACTAACAAACCGCACCCACCCTCCCTATGTACCCTCTGAAAAGTTCCCAGCATTCCAAACATCACACAATTGCAGAAACTATCTGCAGCTGGCCAAACCATGCCTCAGCTACAGCACCAGCAAATCATAGTCAGCTGCTGTGGACAGTCTGAAGCAGCCCCAAATCCCCATACTTGGGATTAAAATAGAACACATTCTTATAATGTTTCTGTGCTTTTTTAAAAGAGACCAAAATTCCAGAATTCTTAAAACTTGTCACTATATCTACCATTAGTGACAGGAACACTTAAGTGAAATTAAGTGTTCTCTTAGTTGGTGTGAATGAATTTGTGAAAGACCACAAATTTATTCACACCAACTAAGAGATCTATTTCTCAACTAAAATGTCAGTGTGTAATACATAATTATACTCAGTTCTTTTTTGTTTATTATATATACATATCCATTGGCACCCTATACTTATTATATATGAAAATATTTGTTCAGATTCTTTTTAAGACAGTCTCACTGTGTAACCTTGACTGATCTGGAACTTACTATATAGACAAGGCTGACCTCGAACACAGAAATCTGCCTGTCTCTATGCCTTCTGGGATTAAAGGCCTGTGCCACAACACCTGCCCTTTCATTTATTTAGCACAAATTAACAGTTCTCTAATAAAATTTAAGTTAGTATTTTATTTATACCTTCCTCTAAGCCAGACCAAATATAAAGTTGAGTCTCACAGACTAAACACCTGGACTTCCCCCAGCCCCAAAGAAATTACAATTTCATATGGGGGTATAGAAGATTCTGTAGAATGTACCAGTCCCTGGGAGAAAGAAAGGGAGAGAAGGAAGTAAGGATAAAAAGAAGGAATGAAGGAAGAGAGAGAGAAAGTGAGAAAAGGAGGGAAGTGGGGGAATGGAGGGGGGGAGATGGGGGAATGGAGGGAAAACAGAGAGGGAGGGAGGGAGGGGAAAAATCCCAGAGAGGAGCCACAGTCACTGAACAGTGGGAAGGGTGGAACGCTGCAGATCCAATGTCATTATCTCCAGCTATCTTAGCTCTTCTTAACAACCAATGACTAACTCTGGTGTCTGAACTAACATCCTAACAACTAGGGTACAGTAACTCGACAGACTCCTAGCTCCCACAAACTCAAAAGTTAAAATTATGTCAACATTAAGGCCATAGCAGAAATTTCCCTGCTTTGCTGCAACTCATTTTGTCAACCAATGTATACAAAGTGTCTTGATTTCTGACTTTCTCTGTTCTGTATTCTAGGTTGCTTTTCTGTGGTGATGATAAAACCCTGATCAGACTGCAGAATGTCCAGACAATGGAACACAAATAACATACCCCCTTTTCTAAAGCAGTGGTTCTCAACCTTCCTAATGCTGTAACCCTTTAATATAGTTCTTCATGTTGTGGTGACCCCCAACCATAAAATTATTTTTGCTGCTACTTCATAACTGTAATTTCACTACTATGAATCATAACGTAAATATCTGTGTTTTCCAATGGTCTTAGGTGATCCCTATGAAAGGGTCATTCAACACCCCCTTCCTGTTACTGTTTCACAAATGACTTAACACACCGTGACTACAACTGTTCTCCTAAGCTCAGTTCCCCCCTCCCCCGCCCCTTCACTGCCTGCTCCAGGTCACCTACAAATTCAATAGTCTAATTTCAGAGCAAAGCCTCCCCTTTCACTGAAATACTGTATCTACAGTTGCCTATAATGACTCGCTGCTGGATAGTTTCCTATCAGCCAACGTTTAGCACACCAAAACAGAGCAATGCCCATACAAAACCCTCACTAGATACCAGCAAAAATGGCAGAGTATTTCATTGGGCTCTCTCCACAGACGAATATAACAAAACAGCCATAAACTGTCAAAAGACACTTTCTCTGAATTTTAGAAATTAACGGAAAGTTTACCAAGTCACGTATTTAGGCAAGAGGAAATATCATAATCTTGATTCCAGCTTTGTGATACTCAAAGTTTGACTACTTCTCATGATCTGCAGAGATGCAGAGAACTTCAAAGACACAAGCCTACATTCCAGACAGTTTCCCACTACCAGGGGAATATAACAGACCTTATTCTCAAAGAACTGAAGTTGTCTGCTCTGGCCAGTTTGGTGGCTGCATGGGGGCAGCATAAAAGGGCTGCCTTTCTCTTCCTTTCTTGGAACTTTCCCAATGCTGAAGGGAACCACAGGGAGGTTCTGTGATAACCATGGCAGGCATATAAATGTCACTGGTGCCTGGGGCAAGGCATAGCTGCTGGAAGCCTGACCATAAATAATAGCACAAGAGGCTGCAGACCAGCAGGCTTACAGAGTGTGGGCTCTGAAATGCATCTACATGTTTCTGAGAATCTAACGTCACGCCTACATATATAAGAGGCTTTACCTTAAGTCCAGTGCCACTGCTTAGAAAAGACTCACAGGAAGGTCACCTAAACAGGAACATCTACAATGCACTTTTTAAGAGGACGTTAATTATTTTATCATTGTAATCCACCAGACATTGGATCTGTTAAAGAAGCTGAACTAGCTACATAAGTAGTATACAAGAAACGACTGAACTTGGAAAACAGGTGTGCTTTTACCAGGAGATGAACTTGTTTAATGGAAAATGGATAACTTATTTATACTATGTTCTGTTAGTATTCCAGCAAGCAGATTTCCTTTATACTGTTTAATTAACAAAAACATTGAAGGAAAACCATATATATGTACTTCCTTTTCAATAATTTTTTTAATACATGTTGGCCACACCCCATCAAATCTTTAATTTCATAATATAAATCAATAGGAAATGGAAGTATACATTCAATTTTAAGTTTTCTAGAATGTTTATTTCACTAAGTCAAAGAGATTAGTACCCTGTGGGGATATTCTGGAAAAAATTAACTATGGGCAGATTTTTAAGTTAAAAATAAATACACAAACCAGCCAGTAAAAATCTAGGCAAACTGTATTCAAGTCTGTGCAATTATTCTTCTGAATGGCCATGCTCCCAATGGGGACTGTAAGATAAGAAAAGAGCCTTGAACAAGAAAAAGAATCACTTAAAGCAGGAAGGTAAGCAAAAGAAAGGCATACAAATGTTTAAGTCTAAGGAACAATGGTGAAAGCCACAGCGGCACAGCCTTCTAAGTACATTTGTTTCAACAACAAAACGACTATCTCACAAAATGACCAAAGCTCCACATACAGACACAACAAAAAGAACTCAGGGGGCAGACATATCAACAGCTCTCAGACACAAAATACCAACTTCCATGAACTACTATTGCCACAACATATTATACAATATTCCAACAAGGCCATGTTGCATTCAAATGTCAATTATTACATTTTGTAATATATTGTCACTAAAGATTTGACATGTAATAGGATTTAAGGATTTCAATATTCAGAATGTTAAAATAGGCAAGTAAAGCCTACAAGTACCAAAGTTAGTAAGTAGACAATGCTAAAATTAGGGCTAAATGCATAAAGTGCATATCTTATATCTTCATTTAAAGATTATAGATCCCTACCCCAACAATCACAACAAAATTGGAACTGAATCCTTATCAGTAGTTACCATACACTTAAGTGTAGAAGCACATGAAAGTGTAGACTACCCAAATACTGCTTTATGGAAAAATCTACTCATTAACACAGGAGTCTGTCAAAATGCCTAGCTATATGCCTCATTTATAACTATTTTCAGAAAATTCTATGAAAAAAAATTCTACAAGTTGAAATAAAACTGCAGAATAAAATAATTTATCCCTAAATCTTTGTTGAAGTTTAAAAGCTCTTTGGAAAGAAGCAGGGGAAAACCTTTTTGGAAACAAGACAATTAGCTTTAAAGGAGTCCAAATAGAACAGGCTTTAAAGTCACAGTCTGCACACGAATTTTCCTTACAGAAACCGCCTCATATTGGTAGTTAGGCAAGTGTCTGTCTTCTGTTGTCATTCATTGGTGCTTGTATTAATTGTATCCATAGATATAGCTATGTGAATGTGTTATAAAATGGCAGTCATTTAAATGAGTTACAATTCATACAATCTAGGTTTAATGAACTAACAACAAAATGAATAAGAAGCCTTAAAAGATGACTATCATGAACAATGTGCAATGTTGAGGAAGCAGAGGCAGAGGGATTGAAAGTTTGAGATAATCCTGGGCTACTTGGTGAGACTGTATACACACACACACACACACACACACACACACCTTTTGATCAAACATGACATGATTAATATAAGCACTAGTAAAAGATAAAGACAACAGAAGGCAGACATTTATCCAATTACCAATATAAGCTTATTAACCATTAACAAGGTAAAAACAACAGCAATAATGTTCCCTTGATATGATGAGGAGAATGGCACTTTACAGCTATGGTCTTCTTAAACACCACACCTTTATGTTCATAATAAAAATATCAGAAAATGCCAACAAGGGGACATTCTATAAAATATAGCTCAATGTACTCCTTGATATTATCAAAGTCATCAAACACTGGGAAATATATAAAAAGCCATCATAGTTCAGTGGAGGCTAAGGAGACATGATGGCTAAATATAACATGGCTTCCTAGATGGGCTTATGAAGCAAAATAGATCATCAGGTAAAAATCAGACCAGTGTGCATAATGAACTGTTGTTAAGAGTAATGTATCAACACTGAGTCAATATTCTTCACATGTGTACTGGACTACTTGGAAAATGTCTATATAATCAGATCTTTAAAAAACAAAAATGACCTAGGGCACAGAGTCGGCAGACACCCCCACGGCCCCTAGAGGACTGCCCATACGATCTTAGGATCACTGGTGAGTGGAACACAACTTCTGCCCCAATCCAATTGCACATGGAACCTGAGACAGCACTAAGGAAGCAGAGAACTGGCCTGACCAGAGGCACAAGTCCTTTCCGGTCTGCGCCAGCACCAGGTCACCTAGGGCGCAGAGTCGGCGGACACCCCCACAGTCCCTAGAGGACTGTGCACACGATCTTAGGATCACTGATGAGTGGAACACAACATCTGCTCCAATCCAATAGTGACTGGTCTGTGACAACAGGAACAAGGACACCAGAGCCTTTCCTGACCAGAGGTTCAGGTTCCTTCTGATCAGTTCTGATTTACCTTGGTTTTGAACAGACCAGACAACTCCACGGTCCTCAAAGTAGACACCACTTTCACACACTGTTAACACACCCAGGATCTTAGGACAACAGGATCACAGGATAAAAGGAGCTGGGTCACACTAGTACTTGAGTGTCTCAGAGAAGCTTGACTGTCAAGAACTCAGACACACCCAGAATCTCAGGTTCACAAGAGCCCACCATCAAAGAATCACAGAGAAATCTGGACTCTGAGAAGTCCTGAATCAACTGGGATTATAGGAAGGACAGGCTCCAATCAGATATATTGAGGGCAGCAAGCACTAGAGAGAATCAGATGGCAGGAGGCAAGTGTAAGAACAGAAGCAACAGAAACCAAGGTTACTTGGCATCACCAGAACCAAACTCTCCCACCATAGCAAGCCCTGGATATACCATCACACCAGACAAGCAAGATATGGATCTGAAGTCACTTCTCATGATGATGATGGAGGACTTTAAAAAGGAAATACTGCAAATCACAGATAAACAGATAGAAGACTTTAAAATGGAAACACAAAAATCCCTGAGAGAGTTATAGGAAAACACTATCAGGGACTAGACAAGGCTGCCCACTTTCTCCCTACCTATTCAATATAGTACTTGAAGTCCTAGCCAGAGCAATTAGACATCAAAAGGAGGTCAAGGGGATACAAATTGGAAAGGAAGAAGTCAAAATATCATTATTTGCAGATGATATGATAGTATACATAAGTGACCCCAAAAATTCTACCAGAGAACTCCTAAACCTGATAAACAGCTTCAGTGCAGTAGCTGCATATAAAGTTAACTCAAACAAATCAATGGCCTTTCTTTACACAAAGGATAAACAGGATGAGAAAGAAATTAGGGAAACAACCACCTTCTCAATAGTCACAAATATAAAATACTTTGGTGTGACTCTAACTAAGGAAGTGAAAGATCTGTATGATAAGAACTTCAAG
>NC_034591.1:28553022-28609612 GCF_900095145.1 Mus pahari | reverse complement strand
AAAAAAAAAAAAAAAAAAAAAAACGAAAAACTGAAAATAACCTTCATCTGTCTCCTGGGGAGATAGCTCACACAGTATAGTAGTTTCTGCTCACACATGAGGAACCAAATGCTACCCCCTCTTAAAACTCATGCAGGAAAAAAACAAAAGACAAAAAAAGGCCAAGCAAAGCAGTATGTATCTGTGACATCACACATTGGTCAAAGAAAATATAAAGAGTAAAAAGTTCCTAACCCAAAACACTCAGCTCAATTAAAAAACCAAACCTAAGAATAATAGAAATAGAAGAGAATGAAGATACCTAGTTTAAAGGGCCAGAAAATATCTTCATCAAAATCATAGATGAATATTCTGTTAATCTAAAGAAAGAGATGGCCATAAAAGTACAAGAAGCCTATAGAACAACAAATAGATCAGACCAGAAAATAAAATACTCATGCCATATAAAAATCAAAACACTAAATGTACAGAACAAAGAAAGAATATTAAAATCTGTAAGAGAAAAAGGCAGACCTATCAGAATTACACCAAATGTCTCAAGAGAGATGCTAAAAGCCAGAAGATCTCGGAGAGTTGTCATACACAGAGACCTAAGAGACCACAGATACCAGCCCAGGCTACTGTACCCAACAAAACTCTCAATCACCATAGATGGAGAACCAAGGTATTCCATGACAAAACCACATTTAAACAATATCTTTCCACTAATCCAGCTCTACAGAAGATTCTAGAAGCAAATCTCTAACACAAGAAGGGTAATAACACCCAAGAAAACACCAGAAATTAAATTAATCATCTCACAATAAACCCAAAATAAGAAACACACACACACACACACCTCTAACAATAAAAATAACAGGAACTAACAATCTTTGGCCTTCAATATCCCTCAACATCATTGGACTCGATTCATCAATAAAGAGACACAGACTAACAGACTGGATATACAAACAAGATCCATCACTCTGCTGCATGCAAGAAACACACCTCAGCAACAAACACACACACACACACACACACACACACACACACACACACACACACACAATCTCCTAGTAAAGGGCTAGAAAAAAGTTTTCCAAGCAAACAATCCCAAGAAACAAGCTGGAGTCACCATTCTAATATCCAATAAAATGGACTTTCAACCAAAATTAATCACAACAGATGGGGAAAGACTTCATACTCATCAAAGGAAAACTCTATCAAGATGAAGTCTCAGTTTTGAACATCTATGCACAAAATACAAGGGTACCCACATTCATAAGAATGACACACAAATTTGTGAAGCATTCCATATTTAAAAAAAAAAAAAAAGAGAAAAAGAAAGAAAAACTTTACTAAAGCTAAAAGTACAGATTGTACCTCTCACAATAATTGTAGAGGACTTCAACTCTCCACTCTCATCAATAGACAGATCAGGGAAACACAAACTAAACACAGACACAGTGAAACTAACAGAAGTTATAAACCAAATGTATTTAACTGATGTATATAGAATATTTCACCCCAAAACAAAAGAATATGCCTTCTTCTCAGCACTTCATGGAACTTTCTCTAAAATTGACCATGTAATAAGACACAAAAGAAACCTCAACAGATACAAGAAGATTGAGATAATCACATATATTCTATCAGATCAGCACAGACTAAGACAGGACTTCAATAACAACAAAAACAACAGAAAGCCCACATACTGATGGAAATTGAACAACTCTGTATTCAATGATAACTTGGTCAAGTAAGAAATAAAGAAATTAAAGACTTTCTAGAATTAAAAAAAAAAAAAAAGGCCAGGGGGGGGGGGGGGGGGGGGTGGACCCAACAAAGAAAGAGAACTAAAGAAAGACCCAACAAAGAAAGAGAACTTCAGACCAATCTTGCTTATGAATATGGATGCAAAAATACTCAATAAAGTTCTTGAAAACCGAATCCAGGAACACATCAAAACAATCATTCACCAGGATCAAGTAGGCTTCATCCTAGGGATGCAGGGTGGTTCAATATACAAAAATCCATCAACATAATCCACTATATAAACAAACACAAAGAAAAAAGTCACATGGTCATCTCATTAGATGCTGAAAAAGCCTTTGACAAAATCCAACACCCCTTCATGTTAAAAAGTCTTGGGAAGGGCTGGTGAGATGGCTCAGTGGGTAAGAGCACCCGACTGTTCTTCCAAAGGTCTGGAGTTCAAATCCCAGCAACCACATGGTGGCTCATAACCATCCGTAACAAGATCTGACGCCCTCTTCTGGAGTGTCTGAAGATAGCTACAGTGTACTTACATATAATAAATAAATAAATCTAAAAAAAAAAAAAAAAGTCTTGGAAAGATCAGGAATTCATACCACATACCTAAACACAATAAAAGCAATACACAGTAAAACAACAGCCAACATCAAATTAAACTGAGAGAAACTTGAAGCAATCCTATGAAAATAAGGAACAAAATTAAGCTGCCCACTTTCTACCTATCTACTCAATATAGTTCTTGAAGTTCTAGCTGAAGAAATTAGATGACAAAAGGAGAACATACTCTATGGCTCTAAGATCAACAATTGACAAATGGAAGCTCATGAAACTCAAAGCTTTTGTAAGGCAAAGGAGACTGTCAATAGACAAAAAGGCAACCTACAGATTAAGAAAAGATCTTCACTAACCCTACATCTGATAGAAGGCTAATATTCAAAATATGTAAAGGACTCGAGAAGTTAAGACTTCAAAAAAAAAAAAACTACCCAATTTAAAAATGGAATGGAGCTAAACTGAGAATTCTCAACAAAGGAATCTCAAATGGCCAAGAAGCATTTAAAGAAATGTTCAGCATCCTTAGTAATCAGGGAATTGCAAATCAAACGGACCCTGAGATTCCACCTTATACCAATCAAAATGGCAAAGATCAAAAACTCAAGTGACAGCATATTCTGGTGAGCATGTGAAGAAAGGGGGAACACTCCTCCATTGCTGGTGAGATTACAAACTGATACAGCCACTCTGGAAATCAGTCTGGCAGTTCCTCAAAGAACTGTGACTAGTTCTACCTGAAGACACAGCTTTCCATTCCTGGGCATATATCCAGAAGATGCTCTACCATACTCCAAGGAGATGTGCTCTACTATACTCACAGCAGCCTTATTTGTAATAGCCAGAAGCTAGAAACAACCCAGATGTCCCTCAACTGAAGAATGAATACATAAAATATTGTTCACTTCAGCAATGGAATACTATTCAGTTAGTAAAAATGAGGACAACATGAATTTTGCAGGCAAATGGATGGAACAAAAAAAAATAATTGCAAGCCAGGTAACCCAGACCCAAAAGAACAAACATGGTGTATATTCACTGATAAGTGCATATTAGCCAAAAAGTACAGAATACCCATGATACAGACCGTATGAAGTTTAATAAGAAAGAAGGCCCCAGTGAGGATGCTTTAATCCCACTTAGAAGGGGGAACAAAATAAACATGGGAGGTAGAGGGAGAGAGCAATCTAGGTGGGAGGGAGAGGCCCAGAGGGCCATGAGAATGAATGGAAATATGCAGCTCTGGGGGTGGGGTCGGGGTCAAGGGAAACTCTAGAAAATTCTAGAGACCAAGAATGTAGGAGGCTTCTAAGACTCAATTGGGATGACCTTAGCCCAAATGCACAACAGTGGGGAGATGGAACCTGAAGAGACCACCCCCAGTAGATACATAGGGAGATACATCCCATCCCTAGTGGAGGGATGGGTCCACCCACCTATCTTCAGAAATTTTGACCCAGAATTGTCCTGTCTGAAAGATATGCAGGGACAAAAATGGACCAAAGACTGAAAGAAAGTCCATCCAGTGACGGGCCCAACTTGGGATCCATCCCATGGGTAGGCACCAAACCATGACACTATTACTGACGTCATGTTGGGTTTGCAGACAGAACCTAGCATGGCTGTCCTCTGAAAGGCTCTCAGCAGCTGACTGAGCCAGATGTAGATACTTAGAACCAGCCAATGGACTGAGGTTGAGGACCTCTATGGAAGAGATAGGGGAAGGACTGAGGGAGCTGAAGGGGATGATAACCCCATAGGAAGAACAACAGTGTCAACTAACTCGGACCCTTCAGAACTCCTAGAGACTAAGAATATACTAGTCCATGGCTCCCAGCACTTATGTAGCAGAGGACTGCCTTGTCTGGCCTCAGTGGGAGAAGATGAGCCTAATCCTATAGAAACTTGATGCCCCAGGGAAAGGTGGGGTGGATGGGTCAGGGAGTACCCTCTCAGAGCCAAAGAAGAGGGAGGATGTGGTGAAGAACTCTGGGAGGGAGGACCTGGAATACAAATAAATAATTTTTTAAAAAAGAGGAAAAAAAACCTCAGCCCATTCTGAAATATTTGGAATGCAAATTTATATTCACTATTGTTAATAACGTCCCTTGAGAGGATATTGATCTTTGATATTTCAGAATTTACAAAGTAATAAATGTTCACACAAATGATATATGCTTTAAAAGTATGGAGATCATAACTCTTTAAATAATAATAGTCACCATAAAAACAAAGAGAAGGGTGCTACTGTCCATACATCAACAATTCTTACTGTCTGTAATCTCAATGTCAGAATGAGGGATACAAAATTATCTCACAACTTCTTGTTCAAAGCTGCTTATAATTTAGTGGTGCAGCAGATAAGGGGGAAAGTAATTACCACCAAGGAATAATGAAAAGGAATGAGTATATAATAATTTCCATAAATAGAAATGAACACAAAGTTCAATGGGAACACTTCGACTGAGAGATGAGACACGGAGCAGAAAAGGTCACCAGAAGCAAGTGCCGTCTAACCTAAGTCTAACGGGAATCAGGAGAGGAAACAAAGGGGATGGGCGAAAGGTGGGTGGAGGGCCTGGACTGGGGTGCGTAGCCTGGGAGGGAACAAATGATAACAAAGCTAAAGGACACATGTGAAGTGTCATAATGAAATACATTGCTGTATGTATGCTAACCTAAAAAATTTAATTTAAAATTAAAAGCTATGGAGTTGGCCTGAAAACAGATATCATAGAGGTATTACAAGCCCCCTTGTCCAATGCAGCACCCATAACCCATGGGACTCCTGAGCACTTAACACATGACTACTGAGACAAATTGGGAACTATGATTAATTTTGTTTTGCCTTAATTTGACTAATCTCCCTACTAAATTACAAAAGTAGTTCAGTGCAAGAGGAATAGCCTTTTCAACAAGTAAGACTGAAGTAACTAGACACCCAGAGTAGTAAAGCAAAAAACCTTGGACTTAAACCCTAAACTACACACAAATGAATTGAAAATGAACAACATAAAATGTAAGCTATAGGACTATCCAGGAAAGAGCAGTAGCAAATCTTCAAGGCAAATGAAACGTTGATAACTTGACACCAAAAGCCTGACGCATGAGAGAAAGGCCTGATTATCCAGATCATCAGAACGAAATACCTGCCCTAAAAAGACTCCTCTTAAGAGGATAAATAGAAAACTGTGAAGACAACACACGCCACATATACGACAGGACTGAAATTCAAAATGTAGAAACTCTGAACAGCAAAAAGCAATGCAGAAAAAGGGATGAAACACGGGAGCACACACTTCACCAAAGAAAACAAGCAGATGGCCCCAGTGTATAAAAATACACTCATCATCTTTAATGTTGCACAGCAAACATCCCTGTGTGATTAATCTTCATTTTCAACTTGATGGAATTTTGAATTATTAAGACAGGTCTATCTATATATAATAAAGGTACAGCCAACATTATAATAATGAAAAAAAAAAAAAAAAAAGAAACTCAAAGCAGCCCCATGGAAACCAGAAACAAGATGAGGTGAGCACGTGAGATGCCTTGAGTCCAATACCCAGAACCCATACCAAAAAAATGTAGTTTATGCATAAACCATAGCACATATCTCTAAGAATATTGTTGTTATCAAATGTTGAATTATATAACAATCATATTCTGGTTTATAGAGAATTATTCACATCACACAATAGATTTAATATTTAACGTTAAAATTAAGAGGAAGCTTCACTTCCCTACACTATCCCCGTTTTTAAAGTCAGTTACTGTCTCAAGATATGCTCCCCTCAACCCCACCAGTGTACTTCCACTACTGGGATTTCACGCACCTTAAGGTCATTCCAGGGCTGTGGCAGTTCCAGAACCATGCCCTTGAGACTCTAGAACATTGATTCTCAACCTTCCTAATGCTGTAACCCTTTAATAAAGCGCCTCATGTGTGGTGACCCCAGAACCATAAAATTATTTCATTGCTACTTCATAACTGTAATTTTGCTACTGTTATGAATCACAATATGAACATTTGTGTTTTCAAATGGTCTTAGGTGTCCCCTGTGAAAGGGCCACCCCAACCCCCAGGGTCAAGACCCACAAGCTGAAAACCACTGTTCTAGGCATTTATGCTGTAATATGTTTACCCTATAAAACATACAAAGCAGCCAGTAAGTGCACTGCATGGAAACATGGGAAAGTACAGGCTAGGCACATGTGAACATGTACAGCAAAGTGGGTATGTGTGCAGAAAAAAAGTACAACAAACACTTTGTTCCTGGAACAACAGTTTTGTCATTTAATATATGATACAGATCTGTTAATTATTTGCTTATTGTTTGTTAATGCTTTTAATTTTATAATTCTTTTGGCACTCATAATGAGCTAATAAAAAAGGTTTCTCTTGAATGAAAAATATAAAATCTCTGCTAATAAACAATTTCATGATAAATACACAATATACTGCAAAATCACTGATCACATAAAATGAATATACACATATCTGCTAATCAGTATTTACTTTCAAGGTAATTTGGAATTATTTTAAGGCTATACATATTCATCATGTATAGCTACTGTTCGGTGGCAAAGCATTCCCTGGGGTGATGCAATATTCACAGCTACTCATAACAGATACACAACCTAAGATAGACCCAAAGTACAGATGCCAGGAAAGTACAACTTGGTAAGCCAGTGAGTTTTATTGAGGTTACTTACAGGAATATGGGCAAGGGATTACTTATGGGAGCAGAAATGACAAAATGATAGCTGCATGGCCAAAGTCCACTCAAGCTTGGGTGTGGCAACTTTAAAAAGCTGGGAACCTGGCACACAGTGCACAGCCTGCAGGTAGATCAGCATGTTGAAGAGTGTTGTTCTTTGTAAGTGCCTCAGTTAGTATCAATTTTTTTCAAGCAGCTCAGCTGATTTCTGCTCTTTCCAGCTTTGCTTATCTTCGTAGCTTTTCTACTCTGAGAGTCTTTTATGCAGCTCAACTTTACTTTTCCTGAGGCAGGGAATCTCTGCTTTTATGGCACCAAGTAGCCTAGTGAATCTCTTCAGTTTCCTGAAGCTATTTTGAGTTGTTTACCTTTCTGCTTATGGAGCTTCCCTGCAAAATGGAATGTTTCAATCTCAATTATCACTTAACGCATAGTACAGTTCTAGCATATTACATATTATATTATATACATATAGCATATTACTGGGAAAAATACCTTTTAAGAATCAGGTCAACTTATAACTTGTCATCTAAGTTAATTTCACTCATTTTTATCCTAGATTTTTTTGTGCACATATAAAAAATAAATTAATAATTGTTAAATATATAGCAAAAATAACCACTTGGCAAACATTTAAATGATATATTGCATCAGTGCTGTAAAATGCTTTAAATAAAAAGCCAATTAATTAGCTCTAATAACTCTCCAATATACATTTAAAGCAGAATGTCAACGGAAGTAGCAATGTTCCTGCTAAACTGATAGCCTTTCGAGAGGAATGGATTTCGTCTGAGTTGCAGCGTATGTATAATTCATACTGTGCCCAAACAGTCTGTTCTCAAACTTTCCTAAAAATCTGCCCTCTAGTACAGCACAAGTAATCTGACAACATCTTGCAATAAAACTGCAGTGGGGCGTTAGCTCTTCATCATGGTGGTGGCTCCACAGTATCTGCACAATTCATGTGTGAATCCACCTAATGACCTACAGTGAGAGTGGGCTGCTTTTGTAATCTAGCACCCTAAATTTTAGTTGCACTTTGTTCAAATCAGTCACCATTAATCAAAGTATTGATCAAATAAAGAAAGGAAAGCTGGTGGTTTCAATAGTGTTTAAGAGGTAGCCTGTAAACTGGACACAGAAAGTCATGACCAGGGAACCACCCGTCATGAAAGCAGAGTCTATGAGGCTGCACCTGACAAAACTCTTTAAGTGAGCATCCAGCCTCTGGAGTGGTATGGGGGCCCAGGGGTCTCCTGTGTAATGGGACGTGCTCACACTGATGCCTAAATGGAAAAGAAGGGGCATGATTTGGAGTATTGACTCTGTCAAAGCATTCATAGTAATCTGAAACAAGGACAACTGATGGGACAAATGGTTTCACAAAGCTTCCAAAGAAAGCTCATCCAGCTGGAGACAAAAAGATAGTGCCCGTAAAACATTTAGGTTGAAACGTTTAATGCATGTAAACACATCAAACACACCAAAGATGCTGATCTAAGAGCATCTTCTATCGAGCAGAATTCACCCTGAGATAAAATTTAGGGTGCTAGATTCTCTGCCTGTCTCAGCACCCACACGGAGGTCAATTTTCACAAAAAATATACCATCGAAAAAGACTGCAGGCGATTTCAAGAAATGTTTAAAAACAAAACCATATGTATATCTTTAGGGAAACAAAGAAAAAGTTTTAGAGATATGAACAGCTAAAAGGCAGCGGTGTGGCCTTTGACTAGTCATTTTATGTTCTTTTTGTAATGGTCATGTAATCGTATCTTTTTTTTTTTTTTTGCCATAAAGTACCCAGATATGTTTTTATAACTTGAAAACTTTTCTTCACAGCAACATCCATTCTAAATAATTATATTACAGTTCTAACAACGAAGCCCTGTTTTCTAAGTCAATTGGTATTGGAGACGGTGCCTTTGTGCTTCTTTCATTCCTTACATGCACCACAGCCTGATATCAAATTATGCAAAAACATGATAGAAAGAGAAGACGAGATGGCAGGAGGGTGAAGAGGATAGTTAGAAAAGCAGTTAGGGGCTGTGGCGATTTCAATGAGAATGGCTCTTACAGGCTTGCTCACCAGGATCAGGAGGTGAGACCTTGATGGACAAGGACATCACTGGGGCTGGGCTTTCAGGTCTCGGTATCTCCAGATCAGCACGTATCTTACAGCCACTTCTCCAGAAGTATCTGCCTACATGCTGACATGCTCCCACCATGATGACAATGGATTAAACCTCTGGAACTTCAAGCACGCCCCAATTACATGCTTTCTTGTATAAGTGTTGCATTAGTTGTGATGTTTCTTAAGAGCAATAACACTGGGTCAGACAGTGGGTGAATATGTTCAAAATACATAATATAAAAATTTCAAAGAATAAAAAATACAAATACTGCTTAAAAAAGAAAAACATTAAGCTCACTGAAAAATGTCAAAATGTTACAGACTGAAAGTAACCAATGTCTTTTTATTCTGTAAGTCATTACCATCTACTATTCAAAACCAGAGGGACAAGAATAGCTTGACATTTTTTCAGCAGTCTTCTAGACCTCTAACTTGACATTTTAGGTCATCACACCACTCTCATCCCCACACTCCAACCGTCTGTTCTGCCCATGGAAAAGCTGCATGCTCTTAAAAAGGTCACAGACAGTGCATTTTGTTCTAGAAACATGGCAAACATTAACTCAAACACATTTCATACTTGGTGCATCTGAGCACTATGACTGGAAAGGCTGAAAGGTGTGCCAGGAACTGAGGGCTCTAACTGCTCTCCAGGCTCCAGCACCCATGCCAGACAGCTTACAACTTCCTGCACCTCTACTTGCAGGAGATCTGACATCCTCTTCTGATACTCCAAAGGCACCTGCACATTCATACACATAGACAAATAAATAAATACACAAATAAATCTAAAAAAACAAACAAAAACCCCAATCATGTCACAGTTTGCTTGTCTTGTATTTTGTTTAGATAATTTCTTATTAATTAATTTTGTGCGCATGTGTGTGTGTAGGGGGGCATGTGTAGGTCAAAGAACAACTCTCAGAAACTGGTTCTCTCCTGCCCTCTTGTGGATCCAATATCAAATACAGGCTGACCACAGCACCTTGGTCCACTGAGTAGCTCTGCCAGCCTCCTGGGTTCTGCTGTTGTTTATCTGTTTGCTGCTATCTATGGTCATCAGTATGTAGGATGGTACCTAACACATAATGGACATTTACATAAAACATACTGCATGAATTAATTTCTTCAGTTAAGAATAGGAAAATATAGAGAAGACTTTGAAAACAGTACAAGAGAAAAAAGGCAAACAAATTTAATAACAATACAAAAAATCTTAGTGAATCAATTATTAATTTTTTCAAATAAATCATGTCATACATTAGCTTTTACACTGGAGCTAACATAACTCTTCTCAATTTCTCCTAACCTAAGAAAACACAATTACATAAATGCTATTCAGAAATATTCAATGATCCCTTCAAAATGGATTAAAACTTCATAGAAGACATAGAAAGAACAACTTTATATTTTAAACTCAGTATGCACGTAAGATATGTAGGATGGCAACAACATACCTAACTTAAATAATTTATGAATGTTGATAATTGGACTAAAACCAAGATTTCTGGCTCTAACATCTTTCTATACATAAGGATTTTCTGCCACCAAGTGGAAGGTTGTGAAATTACACATAATTTTAAAACTATGCCTAGGGCAATTAGGATATCCTCAGGTTCAAATGGTCCTGTGGAGGCTTGATGACTCAGTGAAGGCAGGAGTGGGTGAGTTGGAGGCAGGAGGAGTCACAGAGGCATATAGAGGGGGAATGGGATGGGGAGTTTGTGGAAGGGTAGCTGGGAAGGGGGATGTCTTTTGAAATGTAAATGAATAAAATGACTAATAAAAAAATGAAACCCAAAGACACAAAAAAAAAAAAAAAAAAAAACAAATATTGGAAATCCACTTGTAAATCTCTTCAAAGCAAATGCTAAAGTCTGTGTAACCTGTGGGCATGCTCCACCTCTCTCCTTCCTGAAGAAAATGGCGCTGACTGCAGCTTAAGGAAACCACATGACCAGCACTCAGTTTCAGGTTTCCTCCATATTACCTTTCAAACATTCTTATCTTTCCCTGCATCAGGCACTTAAAATACTACGTTAAACAAATGAAAAGGATATTATACTACTCAAACCTGTTCTGAACACTTGGAAACCTTAGATCTCTGGTAGCGGGTCTTTTTTTAATCAAGTTCATTTTATTTTAGGTGTATGAGTGTGTGTGTGTGTGTGTGTGTGTGTGTGTGTGTGTGTGTGTGTGTATGCACTGACTGTATTTCTGGTGCCCTCAAAGAATCAGGAGCAACATTGTATCCCTCAGAACTTAGTTACCTGGGTGCTGAGTATCAAACCTGGATCCTCTGGAAGAGAAACCAATGCTCTTAACCACTAAGCCATCTCTCCAGTCCCTGGGGTACCAGTTTTTATAAAGACCAAACATGTATTAGTTGCCACATAGCAAGAAAATCAACACTGGCCAAACCAGGAGTTGAAGTGTTCTACATTCTCATATTCATGAAGTACCAATGAAGAAGATAAGCCTCGTCTTGCCGAAGCAATCTACAGATTTAATGCAATCCCCACCAAAATTCCAACTCAATTTTTCACAGAGTTAGAAAGGGCAATTTGCAAATTCATCTGGAATAACAACAACAACAACAACAACAAAAAACTAGGATGGCAAAACTATTCTCAATGATAAAAGAACATCTGATGGAATCACCATCAAGATGTACTACAGAGAAATTGTGATTAAAAACTGCATGATATTGGTACAGTGACAGACAGGTAGATCAACGGAATAGAATTGAAGACCTAGAAATGAACCCACACATCTATCGTCACTTGATCTTTGACAAAGGTGCTAAAACCATCCAATGGAAAAAAGACAGCATTTTTAACAAATGGTGCTGGCTCAACAATCGATTAGCATGTAGAAGAATGCAAATTGATCCATTCTTATCTCCTTGTACAAAGCTCAAGTCTAAGTGGATCAAGGAACTCCACATAAAACCAGAGACAGTGAAATTTATAGAGGAAAAAGTGGGGAAGAGCCTCAAAGATATGGGTACAGGGGAAAAAGTCCTGAACAGAACACCAATGGCTTGTGCTGTAAGATCAAGAATTAACAAATGGGACCTCATAAGATTACAAAGCTTCTGTAAGGCAAAGGACACTGTCAATAAAACAAAAAGGCCACCAACAGATTGGGGAAAGATCTTTACCAATCCTAAATCTGATAGAGGGCTAATATCCAATATATACAAAGAAGTCAAGAAGTTAGACTCCAGAAAACCAAATAACCCTATTAAAAAGTGGGGTACAGAGCTAAACAAAGAATTCTCAACTGAGGAATACCGAAGGGCTGAGAAGCACCTAAAAGAAATGTTCAACATCCTTAATCATCAGGGAAATAGAAATAAAAACAACCCTGAGATTCCACCTCACACCAGTCAGAATGGCTAAGATCAAAAACTCAGGTGACAGCAGACGCTGGCAAGGTTGTGGAGAAAGAGGAACAATCCTCCATTGTTGGTGGGATTGCAAGCTGGTACAACCACTCTGGAAATCAGTTTGGCAGTTCCTCAGAAAATTGGACATAGTACTACCTGAGGACACAGCAATACCACTCCTGGGCATATACCCAGAAGATGCTCCAACATGTAATAAGGACACATGCTCCACTATGTTCATAGCAGGCTTATTTATAATAGCCAGGAACTGGCAAGAACCCTGATGTCCTTCAATAGAGGAATGGATACAGAAACTGTGGTACATTTACACAATGGAGTACTACTCAGCTATTAAAAACAATGAATTTATGAAATTCTTAGGCAAATGGACAGAACTAGAAAATATCACCCTGAGTGAGGTAACCCAATCACAAAAGAACACACATGGTATGCACTCACTGATAAGTGGATATTAGCCCAGAAGCTCAGAGTACCCAAGACACAATTTGCAAAACACATGAAACTCAAGAAGAAGGAAGACCAAAGTGTGGATACCTCAATCCTTCTAAGAAGGGGAACAAAATACCCATGGAAGGAGATACAGAGACCAAGTGTGGAGCAGAGACTGAAGGAATGACCATCAGAGACTGCCCCACCTGGGGATACATCCCATAAACAACCACCAAACCCAGACACTATTGTGGATGCCAATAACAGCTTGCTGACAGGAGTCTGATATAGCTGTCTCCTGAGAGGCTCAGCCAGTGCCTGACATATACAGAAGTGGATGCTCACAGCCATCTATTGGACAAAGCACAGGCTCCCCAATGAAGGAGCTAGAGAAAGTATCCAAGGAGCTAAAGGGGTTTGCAGCCCCATAGGAGGAACATCAATATGATGAGCTAACCAGTACCCCCAGAGCTCCCTGGGACTAAATCACCAATCAAAGAAAACACATGGTGGGACTCTAGCTGCATATGTAGCAGAGGATGGCCTAGTTGGTCATCAATGGGAGGAGAGGTCCTTGGTCCCGTGAAGGTTATATGCCCCAGTGTAGGGGAATGCCAGGGCCAGGAAGCAGGAGTGGGTGGGTTGGTGAGCAGGGGGGTGGGGTGGAAGGTATAAGAGATTATTGGAGGGGAAACTAGGAAATTCTTTTGAAATGTAAATAAAGAAAATATCTAAGAAAAAAAAGAAAAAGAAAAATGCTGTGGTTAAAAACGTTCACTCATCTTAAAGGACTAGGTTTTGGTTCCCAGTATTCACAGAGCAACTAACAACCACTTAGGTGACTTAGCTCCAGTACCAGGGCGTCTTCTGCCCTCTAGCGGCTACTACAGGAACAATATGCATATGGTGCATATGCAGAAACACACACACACACACACACACACACACACACACATAAAAACAAATTTATAAAAATAAATCTGAAATTTTGTTATATAAAGTAAATTGTGATTAACTTTCTAGGTCACCAGCTTTTATTCAGCATAGTCACCGTCCAAGTTGTTGCTTGGGTTCGTTTTCATTATTAAATAGCATCCCATGGTGTGTATGAACTAGTTTGTTTAAACATCTGCCTTTGAAGGTCATGTCAGTTAATGTCTAATTTCTAAATATAACAAATATAATACAAACATTTGTGTACAATTTCCTGTGTTAACACAAGTCTTCAAGGTAAACACAAGATAGAGTACAATTGCTAAAATGTACTTATTTCATGCTTAGTTTTGTATTAATAATCTAGTTCTCTGTATACTGCTTTGCATTTGATATTATTGTACAATTTTACTCTGTCAGTTCTGTTAAATGTGTTCTGATAATCTCATTGTGGTTTTAATTTGTGTCTCTTTCATAAAAATTCCATCCACCTCTTTATATTCCATTTGTTTCAAAGTTTGTTTAAACTAGTCTAAAACCTGTACTTTTCCATATAATTTTTCAGAATAAGTTTATCTTGTAGGAATTTTATAAAACTTGGAATAAAATTGTGGAGAATTGTCCTCTTCCAATACCTTTTCTTTTGTGTTTATTAAAAAAAAAATAAGTTAAGACTTGATGTGGGTTCTCAATTTTTATAAACACTATAGTAAATACACTTGATTAGTTAGCTTTTGTGCAACTTGGACATCAGTATAGTCACTTACTTTTCTCCTAAGGCAGTGATTAACTTGTGGCTCAAGACCCCTTGAGGGTTAAACAACCCTTTCACTGGGATCACACATGTCCTGCATATCGCATATTTATATTAGGATCCATAACTGTGCCGTAATTTACAATTATGAAAATAATTTTATGGTTGGGGCCACCACAACATGAGGAGCTGCATTAAAAGTCCACAGCATCAGGAAGGTTGAGGACCACTGCCCTGAGGGAAGGATGGTTTGCTGAGCGTGGGCTACAGATGACTTCAAAGCACAGACACAAGCAAAGCACTGCTCTTGTCCTCACAGAGCCACCAGATCCTGATAACAAAGCATACACACAACTACAACACAACATTGGAAGCAGTAAAGACCAAAGAAAAGTAGCCCTTCGAAATTTAGAAGACAGAGATATTTGATGGTCATTGGAAGATGTAATAAAGGCAGCACAGGATCATACTCCGATCATGTAGAAGAGTCATATTATCTAATTGAATAAGTGAGAAACAAAATTACCAGGTCAACTTCAGAGCACAGTTCTCAAATGAATGACCAAGCACAGAATTTATGACAGCATATGCTCAACTGAGATAAGACTTTGCATACTTTTGTATTCTAGGGTCCAGAGAGATCAGTGGGAAAACAGAACCAGTTTTCAAAAAGGCAGGAATATGATCAAAGCCACACTGGTTGAACAGAGTATTACAAGGTTCCTTATCAACTTATCACCAGCACTAGCAGATGACAGTAGCTAGGACAAGAATGACAGGTCAGAATTCTGAGACCATAAAAGGAAATAGGATTTTAGTTGGATATGGAAGAGAAGAAAACATGGGTAATAAAATTATAATTTGCTTTCCTTTCAGGACCCTCCAATCTCTTATTTGTAAACCCTATCTTCTTATTAACCTTCCTACTCCTCATGAGAGCCAAAATCAGTAATACTCATGACACACTGTGCTCAGGGCATGCAAATACTATCCTACTTAATCTTTAACCTTAGATACCACATTGAGAGGAACACTCCACATGTTGGTTGGAATGGTCTAATTATCCAACAACAAACACTAAGCAGCTAACTGTTAACCAATGTCGCCCATCCAAGTACTAACCAGGCCAGAAACTGCTTGATTTCCAAGATCAGACCCAATGTGTTGTGCTCACTGTAGTCTGGCCATAGACTGTTAAACAATGTCAATCAGTGTTAATGTCAATCAGTGTTAATCACTGACCTTGAGATTCTCCTCCTCTGCCTTGCAAGTGGCTAGGATAAAAGGCTAACAACGTATACATATCAATTTAAGGCACATGTTAATGGATATTTATGATATTTTAAGACTTCCAGTCAATAGCAAATAGTAATTTGGTTTGGAAAAGTCTAGAAGTTGCATGAAGAGTTTTGGCCATAGGAAGGTAGTGCCCCTGTAGTGCCTTGTTCAAGGATTAGCGACCTATACTTTAAAGGGGAAGTAAAAGATAATAGAGTCCAATAAGTAAGAAATGGTAGGTTCCTAGATAAGCCTACAACAAAAAAATAAGACTACAACCAAAAACAAAAAATCTATTTAATGCACAGCAGTTCAAAATTTACCATGATAGTTATATTTTATCCTTTTTCATTATATATCTATCATACTTAAGCTACATAACCAAACAGTTGTCGCTATCATGGTAGTGGGTGCCTTTAATCCCAGCACTTGGGAGCCAGGGGCAGGCTGCTTTCTCCAAGCTCAAGGCCAGCCAAGGTAACACATCAAGTTCCAGGTCAGCCAAGGTTACATAGAAAAATCCTGTCTCAAAAAAGGAAGAAAAAAAAAAGGAAAGAAGGAAAGAAAGACAGAAAGAAAGGAAGGAAGGAAAGAAAAGAAAAGAAAAGAAAAGAAAAGAAAAGAAAAGAAAAGAAAAGAAAAGGGAAGGGGAAAGAAAGAGATGTGCTGGGAGTGGTGTTGATAGTATGCATCTTCAACCCCAGAACTCAGGAGCCAGAGGCAAGGATCTCTCTTTGAGTCTGAGACCAAGCTAGTCTATACAGTAAGTCTATAGGTACAAAGTATACATAGTAAGACCCTATCTTTTAAAAATAAATAAATAAATAAATAAAAGGAAAGAAAGGAAGAAAATAGTTGTTTATGATGAATTATTCACACCAAGAGAAGGATAAAGTATCAATATCTTCTAAATACTAAAAAAAAAAAATCAATAAACTCATTACTCTAAGCAAACTATTTTTAGTAAACTAATAAACATATCCAAAGATACCATATATATCCTGGGCTGGAGAGAATGTTCAGTAGTTAAGAGCACTGGCTGCTCTTCTCAATTCTCAGCAACCACATGGTAGCTTACAACCATCTGTAATGGGTTCTGATGCCATCTTCTGATGTGTCTGAAGACAGCTACAGTGTACTCATATACATATAAATAAATAATCTTTTAAATAATTGCATACTAAACACAAAAAAAAATTTTTGGGGGGGGGGGGGGGGGGACAGGATTTCTCTGTATAGCTCTGGCTGTCCTGGAACTCACTTTGTAGACCAGGCTGGCCTCGAACTCAAAAATCCGCCTGCTTCTGCCTCCCGAGTGCTGGGATTAAAGGTGTGCGCCACCACGCCTGGCCTCTAAACACAAAATTTTAAAGAAAAAGAAATTAGGAATTCCATCCTCAGGCTCCATTTTCTGACCCACAGCTTCTCCTATTTTCCCAGAGGCTATGCCAGCACCAGAGATCCTAGACAAGACCCTGTTCTATGCCCTATGCCCACCAACTCCCCTTAAGCACACTTACTCCTGGGCTTCATTTTCTGGCCAACAACTGCAGCAGAAGACCTCTGCTTTCCTGGAGGCCATGCAGGTTCTCAGAGACAACGTTGACACACAAAACTCCAGAGGTCATGCAGGCCACAAACACTTCAGCAGAGACCCTCTACTGGACCTGAAGATTCTTGGTGGTCACCAAAATCCCAGGCTACTCAAGTCAGAAGATGAATAATAAACAGAAACTAAGGGGCAAAATGTCCAAAAACCACTCACCTATCCAAGATACACTCAGAAATCAGCACATAATCCTGTAACAACCTCAAAGTCCACATGGCTAGAGGACAGTGTAAGAACACGATCAACAAAAGCCAGGTCAGTATGACAGCACCAGAAGCCAGGTATCCTACTACAGCAAGCCCTGGATATTCCAACACAACTGAAATATGAGAAAATGATCTTAAATCCAATCTTATGAATGAAATAAGCTTTTAAAGGGAATGTGAATAAATTCCTCTAAAAAATACAGGAAAATACAATCAAACATAAAGGGAATGAATCAAAGCATTCAACACCTGAAATAGAAGCAATAACAAAACAAAACAGCACAAACTGAGGGAATCCTGGAGATAGGAAAAAAAAAAATAATAATAGAGATAAAAGGAGAAGATTCCCAAATAAAAGGACCAAAAAATATTTTCAACTAAATCATAGAAGAAATTTTCTATAACCTAAAGAAAGAGAAGCATACAAGAAGACTGGACCAGAAAAGAAAGTCCTCCTGCCACATAATAATTAAGGCACTCATTATACAGAACAAAGAAAGAATATTGAAAGCTTCAAGGAAAAAGGGCCAATTAGCATATCAGAATTACACCTGAATTCTCAACAGAGACTTTAAAAACCAGAAGGGCCTGGGGCAGTTGTCCTGCAGACTCTTCAGAGACTACAAATGCCAGTCCAGACTACTATATCCATCAGAACTTTCAATCATCATAAATGAAGAAAACAAGACATGCCATGCCATGATTAGATTAAAATAATATCAAATAATATCTACCCATAAAGCCAGCCCTACATTAGATAGAAGGAAAAACTCCAACCCAAAGAAGTTAACTATACACCCCCAAAACATAGGTAATATTTCACACCAGGGAATCCAAAAGAAGGGAAACACACACACACAAAACCACCAATACTGAAATAACAGGAATTAACAATTATTGGTCATTAATATCTCTCAACTTCAGTGGACTCAATTCCCAAAGACACAGGCTAACAGAGTGGATGCATAAACAGGATCCACCATTCTGCTGCATAAAAGTAACACAACTCAACTTAAAAGTTAGACATTACCTCAAAGTAAAAGGCTGGAAAAAGATTTTCCAAGCAAAGAGACCCAAGAATCAAACTGGTGTGTAGCCATTCTAATATCTAACAAAATAGATGTTCAAGTAAAATTAATCAAAAGAGATGGGGAAGAACACTTCATACTCTCCAAAGGAAAAATCCAAAGATTACGTCTCAATTTTGAGTATTTATGCCCCAGATAGAAGAGCACCATCATGTGTAAAAGAAACATCACTAAAGTTTAAACCACACATCAAACCTCACACTTTAATAGTGGGAGACTACAACACCACAATCTCATCAATGGACAGGTCATCCAGACAGAAACTAAACAGAGAAATAATGGAACTAACAGACACTATGATTCAAAAGGACCTAACTATCTACAAATCATCTCACCCAAACACAACAGAATATACCTTCTTCTCAGCAACTCACAGAACCTTCTCCCAAATTAATAATGTATAGTAAAGCACAAAGCAAGTCTCAACAGATACAAGAAAACTGAAATAACTCCCTGTATTATATCAAACCACCATGGATTAAAGCTGGACTTCAAGAACAACACAAAAGCCTACAACTCATGGAAACTGAACAACTCTACTCCATGACCACCAGATCAAAGAAGAAATAAAGAAATTAAAGACTTTCTAGAATTCAATGAAAATGAATGCACAGCATACACAGATTTATAGGAGACAATGAAAGCAGTGCTAAGAGGAAAGATCATAACACTGAGTGCCTTCATTAAAGAAATCAGTATGATCTTATATTAAGGACTTAACAGCATACTTGAAAGCTCTAGAGCAAAAAGAACCAAACACACCCAAGAGGTAGAGAGAGCAGTAAATAATCAAAGTAAGGGTTGAAATCAATAAAATAAACAAAGGGAACAATACAAAGAATCAAAGAAACCAAGAGTTGGTTCTTAGAGAAAATCAACATAATAGATGAAACCTTTAACCAAACTAAATAAAAGACAAGAGAGAAAATATCCAAATTAACAAAACCAGAAATGAGAAGGGAAATATAATGACAGGAACTGATGAAATCCAAAGAATCCTTAGACTATAATTCAAAAACCTAATTGGAAAACTAAAAATGGAAAAATCTAAAAAAAAAAAAAAAAAAAAAAAAAAAAAAAAAAAAAAAAAAAAAAAAAAAAAAAAAAAAGACAACTTTCTCAATAGATACCACTTAACCAAAGTTAAATGAAGATGAGATAAACAATTTAAATAGACCTAATAACCCCTAAGAATAGTCATTAACAGTCATTAAAAGTCTCCCAACCAACAAAAAGTCCAGTGCCAGATGGTTTTAGCACAAAATTCTATCAGACTTCAAAGAAAACCTAATACCAATAATCTGCAAATTATTCCACAAGGCAGAAACAGAAGAAACATTGTCGAATGCATTTTTATGACAGCACAGTCACCCAGATACCTAAACCACACAAAGACTCAACAAAGAAATATTTCAGACCAGTTTCACTTATGAACACTGATGCAAAAATATTCAATAGAACACTGGCAAACCAAATCCAAGAACACATCAAAAAGATCATCCACCATGATCAAGTAGGCTTCATTCCAAAGATGCAGAGATGGTTCGACATACAAAAATCCATCAATGTAATCCACCATATAAACAAATTGAAAGAACACACACACACACACACACACACACACACATGATCATCTCATTAGATGCTGAAAAGGCCTTTGGAAGACTCTAACACCCCTTCATGATAAAAGTCTTAGCAAAATCAGGGATATAAGTCACATACCTAGACATATTAAAGGCAATATACAGCAAGCCTATAGTCAACATCAAATTAATGGAGAGACACTTAGAAGCAATTCCACTAGACTGACGAACAAGACAAGGCTGTCCATTTCCTCCACACCTATTCAATATAGTTAGTTTTTGAAGTTTTACCTAGAACAATAAGACAACTAAGGAAGACTAAGGAGATAAAATTAGAATGGAAGAAGTCAAAGTATCACTCTTCACAGATATGATAGTATAACTAAGTGACCCCAAAAATTCTACCAGGGAACTCTTACAGCTGATAAACACTATGGTGGTTTGAATATGTGTGGCTCAGGGAGTGGCATTATTTGGAAATGTGACCTTGTTGGAGGATGTGTGTCACTGTGGGCTTGGGCTTTAAGACCCTCATCCTAGCTGCCTGGAAACCAGTCTTCTCCTAACAGCCTTCAGAGAAGATATAGAACTCTCAGCTCCTCCTGCACCATGCCTGCCTGGATGCTGCCATGTTCCTGCCTTGATGAGAATGGAATGAACTTCTGAACCTGTAAGCCAGCCCCAATTAAATGCTGTCCTTGCAGTAAAACCCCAAAATAAACACTATCAGTGAAGTGGCTGGACACAAAATTAACTCAAAAGAAAAAAATCAGTAGCCTTCCTATTACAAATGATAAAAGGGTTGAGAAAGAAACTAGGGAAACCACACCCTTCAGAATAGCCACAAATAATATAAAATATCTTGGTGTAACTCTAACCAAGCAAGTAAAAGCCTATATGACAAAAACTTCAAGTCACTGAAGAAAGAAACTGAGGAAGATATCAGAAGATGGAAAGATCCCCCATGCTCATGGATTGGTAGAATTAACATAGTAAAAATGGCCATCTTCCAAAAGCAATCTATACATTCAATGCAATTCCCATCAAAATTCCAACACAATTCTTTACACACCTTGAAAGAACAAGTCTTAATTTCATATGGAAAAACAAAAAAAACCAGGATAACTGAAACAATCCTATTCAATAAAGGAAAACTTCCATCTCTGTTCTCAAGCTGGGCTGCAGAGCAATAACAACAAAAATCAAAGACAAACAAAGCAAACAAACAAACACAACAACAACAAACATGCATGGTATTGGCATTAAAAACAGACAAGTTAACAAATGCAATTGAATTGAAGACCCAGAAGTAAATCCACACACATATGGACACTTGATTTTTGACAAAGAAACTAAAACTATACAATGGAAAAATGAAAACATCTTCAACAAATGTTGCTGGTCTAACTGTATATCTGCATGTAGAAGAATATAAATCTATCAGCGTGCACAAAACTCAAGTAAAAGTGGACTAAAGACCTCAACATAAAACTAGATATACTAAACCTGATAGAAGAAACAGTGGAGAATAGCCTTGAATGCATTGACACAGGAGGCATCTTCCTGAACAACAACAGCTCAGGCACTAAGATCAACAATTAATTAAATGGGATCTCACAAAACTGAAAAGCTTCTGTAACACAAAGAGTACTGTCAAAAGGATAAAGCCACAACCTACAGAACGGGAAAAGATCTTCACCTACATCTGACAGAGAGCTAATGTCCAAAAGAAATCAAGAAGTTAGACACCAACAACCCAAATAATCCAATTTTTAAAACTGGAGAACAGATCTAAACAGAGTACTGTCAACAAAGGAGTCTCTACTGGCTAAGAAGCACTTAAAGGAATGTTCAACAGCCTTAGCCATCAGGGAAATGCAAATCAAAACAACTCTGAGATTCCATCTTACACCCATCAGAATAGCTAAGATCAAAAACTCAAGCTACAGTTCATGCTGGCAAGGATATGGAGTCGGAGGATACTCTTGCATTGTTGGTGGGAATGCAAACTTGTACAGCCACTTTGGAAATCAATTTGACAGTTTCTCAGAAAACTGGGAATAGATCTACCTCAAGATCCAGCTATACCACTCCTGGGCATACACCCAAAAGATGCTCCATCCTACCACAAGGACACTTGCTCAACTATGTTCATAGCAGCCTTATTCGTAATAGCCAGAAACTGTAAACAACGCATATGTCCCTGAACTGAAGAATGGATAAAGAAAATATGGTTCATTTACACAATGGAATGCTTGCAGCTATTAAAAACAAAAACATCATGAATTTTGCAGGCAAATGGAACTAGAAAGGATTATCCCAAATGAGGTAACCCAGACCCAGAAAGACAAACAGCATGTACTCATTTATAAGTAAAATTATTATCTGTAAAGGATAAAATGCTACAATCCACAGATCCAAAGACGCTAAGTAATAAGGAGGGCTCAAGGGGAAATGTGTTACTCTTACTGAGAGGGGGAAGTAGAATAGACATTATGTGTAGATTGGGGGTACTGAATGTGTGACGTGTGGTTGGGAACAGGAGGGAGCAGATGTGGGGAGGATGGAGAGAGAGAGTACTAGTAGAGACAACAGAAATGGGTTGGGGCAAGGGAGGAGACCTCTCTGGGACAAGCTAGAAATCTAGGGCAAAGGAAACTCCCAGCAATCTATGGGGGTGACCCTAGCTAAAACTCCTAACAATGGGGAATATGGAGCCTGAACGGACCATCTCCTGTTACCAAGCAAGACTTCCAATGGAGAGACTGGGACTCATAACCAGTCACAGAACCTTCAAACTACAATTTGTTCTGCCTACAAGATGTGCAGGAGTAAAAATGGAGCAGAAATTAAGGGACTGGCCAACCAATGACTTGTCCAACTTGAGACCCATGCCATGAGAGGGAGCCCAGTCCTGACACTATTAATGATATTCTGCTATACTTGCAGACAGCAACTAGCAGAACTGTCATCAGAGAGGTTACCCAGTGTCTTAGTTACAGTTTTATTTCTGTGAAGCTACACACCAGGACCAAGATATCTCTTACAGGTTCAGAGGTCCAGTACATTATCATCATGGTGGGGAAGCATGCCAGTGTCTAGGCAGGCATAGAGCTGGAGGAGCTGACAGTTTTATATCTTGATCTGAAGGCTGCTAGAAAACTGACTTCCAGGCAGCTAGAAGGAAGGTCTCAAAGCCTACCCCCACAGTGACACACTTCCTCCAACAAGGCCACACTTACTCCAACAAGGTCACACCTCTTAATAGTGCCACTCTCAGAGCCAAGCATATTCAAACCACCACACCCAGCAACTGATGGAAACAGATGCAGAGACTCACAGCCAACATTAGGCAGAGCTTGTGGAATCCCAAGAAACAGGGGTGGAGGAAGGGTCATAGGAACCAGAGGGGTCAAGGACAGTACAAGAAAACCTATGGAATCAACTAACCTGGACCTATAGGGGCTCACAAGAGACTGAACCACCAACCAAGGAGCCAGAATGGGACAGACCTTAGCCCGATGCACATATGCAACAGTTGTGCAGCTTGGTCTTCATGCGGGACTCCTAACAACAGGAACAAAAGCTGTCTCTGACTGTAGCCAGTCTTTGGATCCCTTTCTCCTAACTGAGCTGCCTCTTCTAGCCTCAACAGGAGAAGATGAGCCTAGTCTTACTGCAACTTACTGCAGCTGGGGCTGGTTGATATCCATGGGAAGCCTGCCATCTTCTGAAGAGAAGGGGAGGAGGAGTGGATGGGGTCAAGGGGAAGCGGAAGGGAAGGGCTGGGAGGAGGGGAAGGAGGGAAACTCTGGCCTGGATCTGAAGTAAATTAATTAACTAATTAAAACTCAGGGAAAACGGGATGGAGTTAAACTAATGTGGTGTGTCTTACTTGTCAACTGCCAAATCTTAACTTGTTCTTCGCATCAAACAGAAATTAAATTTTCTTCTTTCTAGACACATGCATCAACATTTACAGGCATACCGTCTTTAAGGCAATTCTGATATATGTAAATGACTTTTACACAAAGAAAGGAAGAATGGGTTGATTATTCATTTTAAAAAGGATTCCCAAACAGCTTGCTTAAACAGTAATTATTCTAGTATACCTAAAAGCTCTATTCCCCTCCAAAGAATAATTTATCAACCTTTCATAAATACGCCCCAGCTTAAGTTTGTTACCTGCACTTCATACACCCCTACCTGGTAGTCTTGGTCCCGATGTGATGAGGAAGGTAGCAGCAGAAACCACTGGGTTAAATGCGATGGCTGGAAATGGCATAACATCTTCACTTAGGGTGGCTTCGTCCACACTCACATGACTACCCTATAGTCATCTTTATCAACCTATAAAATTCATCCTTAAAATATAGTGGAGGGATTTCAAAGAGTGGAGTCAATGTGGAAATTTGACCCCACACAAGCAGGAAATACAGAAAAGAGAAACCTAGACATCTCCTCACTTACTGTTTTTAAGAAAAACTCTTAAGAGGAAGAAGGCTATGCCTAGAAAAACAATCCAAATGGGATGACTTAGAAATGAAGTACTGTGGACGAACCGGGTAAAGAGAGATGAGACGGAGGGCCCTGAGGACCCAGATCACCACGCCTGGCTCCTTCCTGTTCTTTTCCGAGTTCCAATCTCAGAACAAATGCACAATCCCTGCCATCTCCAATACACACCAAAGAGTTAGCAACACGAATGACAGTAATACATGGCCGTACTATAAGAAGGTGACATTGAAAACAAGTATGTCAAGGACAAAACCACTGCAAGCATTGCTGCTGTGAGGACGACAGTGATGACAAGGACCAGCAAACGCCATGGCTGCTGTAGCCTGAAAACCATGATGACAAAGATGAAAAAAAGACAAGGAAGGTCTGGAGAATAGGTGTAATGAAATAAAACAATTACCTGTTTCCATGTAAATCCACGGAGTGGACCCTCTGAAAAGGTGTTTCTGCTCACCTTAACCTCGTAATGTAAGTATGATCACACTGCAGTTTCTAGAAGTGTTCTAGAAATCGGCAATTTGAATCAAATGTGCCAGATGTTATGAGCACCTGAACTACCCTCAAAGGTGCACATCTGTCCAACCATTTTACAGTAAGAAATTCTTCTGGCTTGTGGACCTTTCTCTTAGCCTTGTAAAAGCACTGAAAAACCATTACAAAGCTCCTTTAAAAAGTGTAACCACTGTTACTACCCACAAGTTCCAAAGTTACCAATGCAGTAGATGTCTCTTCAGCTAAAAGTGTTACTTATTGTTACTGCCTAAGTGTTCTAAAGTTAGCAGTTGCATGCGTGTTGCATGTGTGTGTCTGCAGTTAAAATGCTGTTAAGCATTGTTAAGGCCTGCAAGTTCTGTAATTACCAATGGCGTGTGTGTGTGTGTGTGTGTGTGTGTGTGTGTGTGTGTGTGTGTGTGTGTGTAGGGTATCAAGTGTCTAAGTGACACAGACAAACTCCCCAGGATGTGCTTTAGATGATTCACTTAATGTCTTTTAGAGAGTTCACAGTTCAAACCATACTGTATGAAGCTGGACAAGTATTCATGACATTCGTGTGACCACTGTGGCTGTTTTAAGAAATACGTGTTTGCTATGCCATCTACCACCATTCTGAGTTTTGTATACAGAGATAGGATACAAAGTATATAATTATTTTTATTATTATTATGTGGGATCGTTTTTTTAAGCAATCTATAGACCTGTTCACTGGCAGCAGTGTGAAGTGGCCTGAAGTGACCAAAGTCCTGAAACTTCTGGTATTTTTAAAACCAATGCAAATAAAGCATAAACACTTCAGTGCTTTAGAACTTAAAAAACAAAGCACGCCTCTTCTTTAGACACGCCTCAATTACAGGGATTTAGGAGTAAAGAAGAGCACAAACTTGTAAACAAGGCAAATATGATCCTCCCTTAGGAATGAAGCTAATTAAATCTGCACACAAAGAGAATAAGCTGATACCTCTCAGACCCAGAAGGCTGAGTTAATCGGCTTAATCTATTAACAGATATAGCAATAATGTCAAGCAAACGTGGCTGACATGAACACACAGGATTGAGAAAGCATCAGTATGAGTCCAGAAGTGCCTAGGGAAAAGAGGGCACGGAAGCTCAGGACCCTTGGCCACTGCAGATGCAATGAGGCCTGACAGGACCGTTCTCCTGCCCGCTCCGCTTCTCTTATTTGAATTTCTTGCTCATTAGGCAACTGTGTAGACACTAATCCAGTCTCCCAGGAAGCTTAACAGAGGTCCACAACCCCTCTTTTACAAGTTTCAAGTCAAAGAAATCCTGAAAAACAAAGATGCTTTTAGATATAGCAGTAAATTCTAACATAACTAAATAAGAGGTCTTTATTTACTACACTTTATATGAATAGTCAATTTTTTACCAGCAAATATATTAATGTATTTGATTATAGGTAATGGGTAGAGCCCCAGATCCCAAAGGGCTGTTTTGTAACATTCACTATATACTCCTTATTAGTCTTTAGAAACCTAAATTAATACTTTATTTTGAGACACCTCTGAGAAAGGGTCCCCTGGAAGTGAAGGCAAATATTCTGATTCTAGATTAAGGCAAATATTCTGATTCTAGATTAAGGATACACTCTTCATGAGTTCCTCAGCAGAAAGAGACAATTAGCAACACAGTTTATATCTCATTATTATATATGCTTAACTAGAATGAGTCTAAGACCAACAATCTGACATCATTGAGTATCTTGGTAAAGTCCAATCTAGAATACAAGATCATTACTGGGCCTTGTAACCAGATCTTCCTGGTGACATATGCCTGCCTCAAGTCTTTCCCTAAGCCTACTACCAGTTTCCATGCCACAGAGGGAGCATGTTAACACATCTTCACAAGACAAAACAAATATTAATGGACACACACACACACATCCAATCTACCTCACTGTTATCCTACAAAACTTTTTGTTTGTTTGTTTGTTTGTTTGTTTTCGAGACAGGGTTTCTCTGTATAGCCCTGGCTGTTCTGGAACTCACTCTGTAGACCAGGCTGGCCTTGAACTCAGAAATCCACCTGCCTCTGCCTCCTGAGTGCTGGGATTAAAGGAATACACCACCAGCACCATCCGGGTCAAGTAATACTTTCTTATGATTACCAAAGAATTATGCTATTTGGAGACAATCTAGAAAATATAAAATTCAAAGAAAAAATTAAAAGTCTCCTTCATCTTATCAACCAGAGATAAACATTATGTACACCTAGTTATACAATGAGTAGTACCACGTTATTCATTCTTCAAAACCTTTTTTTAATAGCTGTCTTCTAACCCACCCAGCTTATAGCTATGTTAGAATTATTTTCTACTGTTGGACAGCTGTGTGCTTTCATTGTCTTACTTGGACTATATCCATGCAATATCATTTACATATTTGTATAGAAATAAAAATGATCTGTTAGACTCCCCTTTGCTCAAGTTTTTACATTGAAACTGTGTTTTTTCTAATAAGTTAAATAAGCTTTTTAAATATTAATGCTATCAACCATATATATTAACTTCAACTATGTTCCAGTTCCCTTATTTTTAAATTCGTGAGTTACAAAATTTTATTACATCTGATTGTATTTTAAAATATATTTTATTATCAATCTATTGTTATAAAACATGTCCTCAAAATTAATATAAACATGAAAGAAAAATAAAAAAACAAGACTGCCTATGAAGAATGTACAGCAGATTAAGTCATTTGACCAAACAGGATAGTCTTAACATCTCATGATACTATATTCTATAAGAAAAAAAAAAACCCACTTTCTGGCTTGCCACTAATTTCAAGCATAAAATATATTGTTTTTCTTTTTTTTTTTTTAAAAAAAGATTTATTTATTTATTATATGTTAGTACACCGTAGCTGTCTTCAGACACTCCAGAAGAGGGAGTCAGATCTTGTTACAGATGGTTATAAGCCACCATGTGATTGCTGGGATTTGAACTCCGGACCTTCAGAAGAGCAATCGGGTGCTCTTACCCACTGAGCCATCTCACTAGCCCAATATATTGTTTTTCTACTGGGACAAGAGAGATTTTAAAAAGCTATTCAAAAATTTACCCCAAAAAATGTACAGCAATTTCTCATTCCATTACTGAAAATATACCTTTAAAATGCAAATGTGAGGAAAATCAACTCACAATACACACAAATAAAAATTATTACAGTATTTAAATATTGGTCATGAGACATTATGTCAAATTTATAGAAAATAATGATTTTGGAGTTACCTTTCCCTCAAGAAAGAGAAGAAAAAAAAAAAAACAAGACAAATTTTGGCTGATAAAGAGTCACGGAAAAAACTCATCATTTTATACTACAAAAGTTCAATAATTTTTCAAAATATTAATTTCCAAAATACAATGTAGGCTTTCTTGAGGTAAAAACACAGCTCTTCATCATTAAGTATTTTATTTCTATACGCCATACCACCTTCTTAAATAAAGCTTATCTTCTTCACCATTAAAATGAAGAATCAAGGTCTACAGGGGAAAAATGGCAGGCTGGAGAAATGACAGGTTCTTATTTCATCATAACCACCCGAACTCAAACACCACCCTTGTAACTGAATATCAAGGGGACAGCCTACAGAGATGAGGCTCACAAAACCCCTGAAATCCACAAAGTAACTCCCTGGTCAGCCATGACTGCACACATGGAGAGTCCTACACAAACCTTCTGACTGCTTTACTCCAAAATAGGAACAGATTACCCTTTTTTTCATTCTTTGTGAATTTCACACTTGCACCACAACCCCACTCATCTCCCTGTCCCTCACGCAGCCCTTGCAACCTCGAAGCTAAAGAAGAAAAATACAAAAGAGGAAAATCTCCCCCACCATGGAAGCTGCAGTGTGTCACAGCATGTCACGCAGTGTCCCCACTTGTCCACACATCTTTACTTATGAATGTGCATTGCAAGAAGACCCTGGTCTGTTTTGAGGCCTCTGGCCTATGCAAGACTATCAATACTAGATCCTCACCAGAACTCCTTGGGCATCTGGTTGTTGCCCTGCATTCCAGAGGTCCTGCAGCTTCGGATCTGTAGTTCTGGCCCTTCACATGCTCCAGCAGTTCACAGATGAAATAGATGTTGGTGTCGGCTATCTCAAAGCCCTGAAGAGGCCTGGGTAGTAGCTGAGTTGCTCTGTCCAGAAGCTTTCCTCCACCCACGTTCCCCAGCCCATGCCATCTCTGGTTTGCTCAGGCCAGGGGTGGGGCCACCACTCCTGTCTGTCTGTGGCAGCCAACAAGGGGCAGGCCTGGCTCTCCTGCATCCACGCCATGAGGGCCAGCTCTCCTGCTCTCATGTCGTCGAGGCTGTTCACTCACACGCACACCACCAGGGTCAGCTCTACTGTGCTGTCCAGGCAAAGTGTGGGAGGTGCTATCCTGAGTGCTGTAGCCAGCGACAACATGGGCCATGAACATGGATACAGACCCCTGCTGCAGAGCCACAGACCCAGATAAGGCCTCAGATGGCAGCACAGGCTTCTCCTATCAGGCTATTCCTCATCACCCGCAAGGCTCCAGCTGAATTTCTCCATGTAGCTCTGGCTATCCTTGAACTCACTACTCTGTAGACCAAGCTGGCCTTGAACTCAAGAGCTCCAACAGCTTCTGCCTCCCCACGACTGGAATTAAAGGTGTGTGTTGCCACCGCCTGGCCCTAACACATCTTAAAAGATATAACTTACATGTCATCACTGTCATATCAGAGCAGTTTCTTTAAAATACCTAGAAGCACTCTATAAATACCCAACTCCTTTCACCCCCTGATATTTCCAAGATGGGAGGAAATCGGGCAAGACTCTTTCAGCATCATGCAATACTCTTTTTTTTTTTTTCCCTTTTTTTTTTTTTTTTTTTTTTTTTTTTTTTTTTTTGGTTTTTTGAGACAGGGTTTCTCTGTATAGCTCTGACTGTCCTGGAACTCACTTGGTAGACCCTTCATTCTTAAGAGAAAAAAAAAAAAAAGTATTAGGGTCGTAGAGATGGCTCACTGAGAAAGATGTCTGTTGCCAAGCTGTGTAGCCTGCGCTTTGATTCCCAGGAAACCATGTGGTGGAAGGAGAGAACATCCCCTTGGGTTAGCCTCTGACCTCCAGCACCCCCCCCCCACACACACACCTGTATACACACAAATAAATAAATATGTAGTTAAAATACATAATAAGGAAGAAAAGAGAAGTCAAACAACTGAATCCAAACAGCTTTATCCAACAGCGCAGTGAGTGCGGGTTAAAAAGTTACCAGGACCAAAGAGCCTGAAGAAAACAACTTTCACCTGGTTCAACTCCCGCCAGCATTTCCCCCTTAACAAAACGTAATCCTTAGGTCTTTTCTAGGTTATAAAATTTATCTGTCACGTGGAAAGCTTACTAAGGCCCTACAATTACAAATCAACAAGCCTCTAAGTCTGGCAGCTAAGTAATGACATCGTGTTAATTACACGGCTGTCGCCTACAAAGGCAACGCAAAGGACAAACGCCGGCGAACTTTTGGAGCACTCAACAGTCAGGGGTGCAGTAGCGGCGGAGACACCCCACCCTTCTCTCTCCAGCACCGGGCACCCTCAGGACTCTCAGAAAGTTCATGTGCTCAAGCACAGAGCCTACCCCCACAGAAGCTGGGGGATTCACGACGGAGCTTGAATGAAGTGCTGTTTGACCAGCTTTAGTCTGTCTATTCCAGACGCCCTGTTGGGTCGCGCACAGACCCTGGGGAGCAGCTAGGAAGGTGGGGTCTGAACTGAAAACCAGAAGAACCAAAGCCCCGGGACTAGCGGGCGGGGCGGGGGCATCACTTGCCTCCCATTCCTTCAAGAAACGCTGGGCCTCGCCAGGACCAACGGACTTATGTCTCCTAAATTCGTCCTTCACGTACTGGTCACCCAGGGCTTTGAGGTCAGGGGGCAGAGCCCGATGTAGCTGCAAGATTCGCCTATACAAAGCCCGGACTCTCGAGACCTGCTCCCCCGGCATTGCGCCGCGCGTGCTCGCCCAGCCGCGCCTGCGCGGAAGGTCGGCGTGGCTCCGCCCCACTAGGAAGTCCGCTGGGGGGGGTGAACCCCCAAAGCGGGCGGAAGAGAGCGCGCGACCTTCATCCGGATTGGTCCTTCATAGAATCTCGTCCTTCCGGAAGTCCGGATTTTGGGACGGGGCGGACAGAAACCATCCGCTCCCTCTCTGCTAAAGGCGCGGCTGTTGAGTCGTTGCAGTTTCTCGGGTTTCCTGGAGGGGCGCTGTGTATGAGAAAAAGTCTTGTGTGAGCGACTTGTTACTTTCAGAGCTAACTCATCGGCTCCATTCGCCAGTTTCTTCTTATTAAATATTTGAGAAAGACTTCATCCAGCTGAAGTCTTCTCCAGAAAGCCTTGCTTGGTTTTTCCAAAGTGTCATGGCTTGTGAAACAGTGTGGGATTCGCTGCTCCCTCCCAACAGCCCAGGTCCTTCGCCCAGGGCTGTACATGGAGTTTACGCACTCCAAGCATAGCTTCTTCCAGGTAGTTAACACAAGGGAGCCCTGGAGGGCGGACTTTGTTAGTCCAGGTCAAGTGCACTATGAAAGAATCTTGCGAGTTATTTTATGTGTATTTTTTCCCCAAGGCCAGGATCCTGAGGATTTTTGTTAAACAATGTGAGATGAAAACAAGAAATCTAGCTCTTTAAGCCCTCCCCTTTCTTATTCTCTAGCCCTCCTTCTCTCTTTCCCTTCCCCCCCTCTCTCCACATGGCCATGGCCAGCCTCTCTACAATAAAGCTCTAAAACCATAAAATAAATAAATAAGAAAGAAAGAAAGAAAAGAAAAGAAAAGAAAAGAAAAGAAAAGAAAAGAAGAGAAGAGAAGAGAAGAGAAAAGAAGAAAGAAATCTAGATGTTCACAAGCCCAAACTTGTGTAGAGGTGATAAAAAAAATAACTATTTTCAAGAGCTGATAGCTCCTTGTCTTTATTTTTCGTTCCAATTACATTTTAATCCTTCAGCACATCCTAATGGCTCCACCACCAAAATCATGCAGGAGTCAAACATTATTTCCATCACACCCTGTACCATAATTATTTCTTTCTACTGGATAGCTACCATATCTGTGTTCTTGCCTCCGGCCATGTTGAACTTCGGTTGCGATCTACCTAGGCTGTAATTAGATAACGTCGTTCCTCTGCTTGGCAAATCCTCAGTAGCACTCAGTTATTGAACAACTCAAAGTCTCTCTACCTCTAGAATTTAAACGTTCTATTTATTCACTTCCTAGTGAGTCAGTTCCAGTCACACTGGGCACCTTCATCTTTGAACGCCTTCATTTCCAACCAGAAGCCTTGTTTGGAGCACTTCCAGAGCTGGTAGGCAGCATCACTTGCCAGGACCAGTGAGTCGGCTCACTGTTGTGTGACCTTTCCCAACAGCCTTGTTTGAAACTGTAACATAACCAAGCCAAAACTCCCATGATTGCTCCTGCTCTTTTCTTTCTCTTTTCTTTTTTCGTCTTCATAATACTCAGCATGCCGTACTTGACTTAGTTACTGATTCTTGCTTCTCACTAGAATACTCAGGGGAAGGAGTTTTTTCAGGAGGGGGGAGTGTTTCCCACCTTCTCTCTGTGCTCTAGACATGTAATAACCACGTTACTGATGCTTTGGTGCAGAACATTTATTAGTGGTGTTGAGCACATCAGGATTTGCATGTTGGTAAAACACAAGAGGGTGAGAATGTGTGCTGTGGTCTCACACACACAGAATTTCTGTCTGTGTAACAATTGTGAAATCAAAAAAGACAATAGCCTACGATGTTTTGCTAATTTCCAGGTCTCACTGCTTTACAGCACAAATAAGAAGCATGCAGTATTTATGCCCTTGAATAGAGTTTTTCCTTTAACCTTAAGGAAATAATTTGCCTAAAATACTATTTTAATGAATTTAATTTGGTATTGTGACAAACCACATTAATGGCAAGGATTGAAGGGCAGTGTGGTTATTTTATTTCAGGGCATCTTTGTTACCAAATTCCATCTGTTAATATCCCTGAAAATTGAAAATTATTTTATTCTAGTTTGCTTTTTTTTCTGGTTTCTCTTCAGGTTAATTAACAAGTATAAAAAAATTCTTCTTTCAAAGCCAAAGCTCTTTATTAAAATGTGGGAAAAAAACATCCTGCCAACGAACTAATAAAAGAGTTGATTCAGCCTAAAGGGAACAAAGAAAAAAAAAAAACAAAACAAAACAAGGCACTAGCAAATCAATGATCAGAAATGGAGTTGATGAACCAGACAGATTCTAATATACGGTGGCATGGTTAGACCTTGAAGAAAGCAGGCAAGTCGTGATAGTGAGCATAATGGCAGATGAGCTTCACACACACACACACACACACAAAATGAGCAGTGCGCTATTTGTAGGATGAAACTTTCTGTTTTTCTGACTCTTCAACTCAGCTTTCCTCTTGTGGTCAAAGTATCCATCAACTGAAAATAAGGTTTGAGTTGAATTCCTGGCTATTGATCAAGACGTGTTACACTTTGTGTTGACCTCAAGAGGAATATTAGAATTGGAAGGTCATAGAAACAGGAAGGGTTTGTGCGGAGCCCCTCCAACACACCGAGGTGGAAGAAGCAGGTAGAAAGGTATTTGCCAAGCAGAGAGGTGTTTTGGCTGAAAAGAAATAAAAACGATGAACAAGAAAAACAGCCAAAAACAAACACACAAGATGCAGAAAGGAAACACCTGCGTATGGCATGCTGAGTTGATACTTTATGTTCTACTCCAGTATTCATAATGAAATGTAGAAAACAGGTCTTGCTATCAATATCAACCCATTTTCCAGGGCTGAAAAGATGACTCAACAGTTAAGATCACTTGTTGCTCTTATAGAGAATCTGGATTCAGTTCCCAGCACCTACATAGCAACTCATAGCCATCCATTACTGCAGTTCCAGAGGATCCACCTCTCCTTCCTGGTCTCCATGAGCACCAGTCATACACAGGTGCACAGACATGCATGCAGGCAAGCATCCATACACATAAAAGTCTGTCCTGGCATATTTTTTCCCCTGAATTTGGGACCTGACTTGAAGCAAGTACTCTTCTACTAAGCTACATTTCTTTCCTCCTTTTAAACATGTTATATTCTGCTTGGCCTGTTGGCAGTGGTCAGCAGGCCCAAGGCTGACCAACTCAGGTACCATTCAGGCCCAGAGTCGATAAACCCAACATCTACTCCCTCTATGAACTGATGGGGTACATCCTGCAGAGCTAGAGCCACAAGATCTCCGTAACTCTGGCCAACAGCCAGAGCAGTCCCAGTGATGGCCCAGTATTTGCGGTGGAACAGTAGCCAGAGGCCTTGAAACAGACTGATGACTCGTTGCAAAGATCATTTGCATGTGAAGCTGTTTGGGAAAAAATAGATACTGTAGCTTCCAATGCTACTATGATGAACGTATATATGCTAGAGAGGTGGGAAAGATGGAGAGGAATGGAGCAGAGGAAGAGGCAGAACTAGACACTTAACAGCTGTGACAGGCTGATGGAGGAACAGGCTGTTACCTGGTAGGATTGGCAGGATGGTGTGCAGCAGGCTGAAACTTGCCCAGAGTTGCCCCTCACCACCAGCACCTGCCTGGCCACACAAGCACTTTGACTCTGAGCAACAACAGAATGTTCTAGACGAGAAACAGCTCATTTACTGGACTGAACCTCCTTGAAAGACCCCCATGGTCCATACTTCTCCTAGAGGCCGTGCTAGTCCTTGTCTGTGCTTTGGCAGAGGGCCAGGTTGATGTCCAAGAGTCATACTGCCACTTGAAGACCAAGCAGAGGTCCTCGGCATGTGCTAATGCGGAAAGCCAGGTGGATGTTTGTGGTCCATGCTGTTGCCAGAAACCACATAGAAGCCCAGGGTCTATGTTCTGCCGACTGTGACGGGAAGGCAAGTTATTTTTGTAGCAGTATTGTTGATTACAGACTCACAGTTAAGAAAGAGGGGCATAGAAGACTTGTGTAACAACCCCTACCTCACTCCAACCACCTCCTGCTTGCAAAGGAAAAAGACTAAAAAGAAAGCCATCAAAGAGACCTCTTGAAAATTGGAATTAGGGGCTGGAGAGATGTCTCAGTGGTTAAGAGCACTGACTGCTCTTCCAGAGGCCGTGAGTTCAATTCCCAGCAACCATATGGTGGTTCACAACCATCTGTAATGGAATGTAATGGCCAGCTGTTAAGTGCCCTCTTCTGGTGTATCTAAAGACAGTGACAGCATACTTACATACATGAAATAAATAAATAAATAAATCTTTTTTAAAAAAGAAATATTTTTTTAAAAAATTGGAAATGGACCTACCTGAAGACCCAGCTATACCATTCTTGGGCATATATCCAAAAGATGCCATACCATACCACAACAATAAATGCTCTACTGTGTTCATAGCAGCCTTGTTTGTAATATCCAAAACCTGGAAATAACCCAAATGTGTCGCAAATGCAGAATAGATACAGAAAAAGTGGTTCATTTACACAATGGAATACTATTCAGCTATTAAGAACAAGGACATCATGGGTTTTGCAGGCAACTAGATGAAACTATAAATTATCATCCTGAGTCAGGTAACCCAGACCCAAAAGGACATGCATGGTATATACTCACTAATAAGTGGTTATTAACCAAAAAAAAATCATAGAATACGTAAGATACAACCCACAGAATTTAAGAAGTTTAACAAGCAGAAAGGCCAAGTGAGGATGCTTTAATCCCACTTACAAGGGGAAAGAAAATAATCACAGGAGGCAGAGGGAGGGAGCAACTTGAGTGGAGAGGTGGGGGGGGGGTAGAAAGGGGAACAGGATTAGGTATGGGGGTGGGGACAAGAGAGAAGCCCAAAGGGCCAGCAGAATGAATCAAAATATGCAGCCTCAGAAGGTGAGAGGTGGGGAAACTCTCTAGAAAGTACCAGAGACCAGGGAGGTGAGAGATTCTCAGGACTCAATGGGAGACTGTGGGAAGCGGGTGCGCTCAGTAGGCTGGATCATTACTCTATGACGGGTAAGACTTTCACATGTACATACCAACCTAAGACAGGATGGTGAAAGTGAGTGCACCACACCTATGACGGGTAAGGATGTAACATGAATGAGGGCAACCTGAGACAGATGTGATCCTGGATCCATTTTAATTAAACAAAAAGGGGGATATGTGGGGTGCAGCCACACCCACTTCCCACAGGAGACCTTAGATGAAATGCCCAACAACAGGGAGAGGGAACTTTAAGAGTCCACCTCCAGTAGATAGACAGGGTCTCAAGAGGAGGGATGGGCTTTACCAACCCTCAGTAAAAAAATTCTGACCCAGAAGTAGTCCTGTGTAAAAGAACTTCAGGGACAAAAATGGAGAAGAGACTGAGAGAAAGGGGGGATCCAATGACTGGCCCAACTTGGGATCCATCTCATGGGGAGACACCAAGACCTGACACTATTACTGATGCTATGGTGTGCTTATAGACAGGAGCCTAACATGACTGTCCTCTGAGAGGCCCAACCAGCAGCTGACTGAGACAGATGCAGATATTTACACCCAACCATTGGACTGAAATCTGAGACCCCTATGACTAAATTAGGGGAAAGATGGAAGATGCTGAGGAGGAGAGCTACCCCATAGGAAGGCCAGCTGTCTCAACTAACCCAGACTCCTGGTAGCACCCACCCAGACACTGGGCCACCAACCAGGTCTAAGGCCCCTGACACATATATAGCAGAGGACTGTCTGGTCTGGCCTCAGTATGAAAAGATGCACCTAATCCTCAAAAGACTTCAGGCCCCAGGGAAGGGGGAGGCCTGGGGAGTCGGGGAGCATCCTCTAGGAGACAGGGAGAGGAGAAATGGGATGAGGAATGGTGGGAGGGGAGACCAGGAGGGGGACAACTGCTAGCTTGTAAATATAATAGTAGTAGTCGTAGTAGTAGTAGTAGTAGTTGTAGTAGTAAATGCCTAAAAACAATGATAAGGATGCTGGAGTGTAGCTCTCCACTGTTGATGGCTTCAGGCAGGGATGTGTGGGTGGGGAAGGACTCAGTTTTCTTTAGGGGGCTGGACACTGGAAGTTTGACCATGTTCCAATGAGTATATGAACAACACAAAATGGATTTCTTTTTTTCTTGCTTTTCCTTTTTCTCTCTCTCTCTTATATTTACTTTATCTATCTATCCATCGACCTATTTATTTATTGTTTCTTTCTTCCTTTTTTTTTTTTTTTGCCAGGAGTGAGAGTGTTGTTTTATAAAAATAAGTAGAGGAAGGAATATGCGTTTGGTGGATGTATAGTCAGGTGTGGGGGAAGGGGGTTCCCTCTGTGGGCCCCTCCTGAAGCATCCCTTCCCCCTGAGGGACCAATCATAGGAAGGTATAATACAGAATAGAGTTTATTCAGGCCATGGGGAAGGGAGTTGACAAAGTAGAGACAGAGAAAGGCAGAGAGAGAGTGGAGGAGTAGAAGTTGGCCATGAACACGTGGAGAGAGAGGGGAGGGGAATGGGGAGAGCAGGAGCAGGAAGACAGAGCAAGATCAAGAAAGCAAGAGGGAGAGGAGGGGCAAGCAGCCTCCTTTATAGCAAGGCACATAGCGATTGCCAGGGACTGTGGGGTGTAGCCTAGACTGACTAAATGCCAATGGGGAGTAAGTCACAAGAAGGGGGAGCGGGTATGGGAGGACCAGGAAGTGAGTGTGATAGGATTGCATAATGTGAAATTCACAAATAATAAAAAATATTTTCTTGAGGAAAGTGTCACATTCCAAAACAAAGTCTCATTAAGTTGCCCCGGACAGTCCTCCAACTCTCTTTATGTTCCAGCCTGGCCTTGGCCTTGGCCTGATAAGTATCTGGCATCATGGATATATTACTGCTGGCAGCTACACCCTTCAGTAAAGACCAGAGAAGTGAATAAGGCTGGGCACTCACAGAGACTCCTCATAGTCACGCTAGTCAATGCCAGAAACTGCACTGAACATTAAGTTTAGCACCACACTGAGGAGACAGATACGTAAAGAAAAGAAGTCTTTAGATACTTTTACCTGGCATCTGAATATTTCTACTTACTGAAGTGCAGTAATGTGGAAGTAAATAATATTTCAAATTAAACATGAAGTTCAAAGGGTGAAAGAAGCAAATAATTTCATGGGAAAATCTGTTCTCCAAAGCTAAGCTTAGACAATAGTCTTTTTAGTATATTCCTGAATTTCTAGAACACGTTACATAAAGAATAGCAAAGAGAAGTAAGTACAAGTTGTATCTGGAAGGGAAGACTCTAAGTGTGTAAGTGATGTTCTGAAATAAAATTGTTTGTGGATGGGGATGAGGGAGTCAGGCAAAAAATCTAGGTAAAATTTTATTCTTGTTAATTTAACAACTATCATCAGACTGTCTTGACCCACCAGAACCTGAGTGAGGGCACAGAGACTTATTATGACGACCCTATGAAAACTTGGGTCTTAGCTTAGGCTATTCTCCAACTAGCTCATATAGCTTAATTAAGAGATTTATTCTAGTCTTTGCCACGTGGCCTGTTACCTCCGAGTCAGTCCCAGCACATCCTACCTCCTCCCTGTCTGGCTGTTGAATGCCCTGCTTCTCAGTTCTTCCCACGGTCCCTATCTCTGCTCGGAAACCCTGCCTTTCCTCTCCTACTTTGCTCTAGGCCGTTCAGCTCTTTATTAAGCCAATCAGAAGGTGATGGATAAGGAAGTTTCCGAAACTCTGAGACAGCCGATGCTTCACAAAATTATCAATACCAAAGTCCAGACAGTACTCAGCTCTCTGCTGTTACAGAAATCAGCATTTGAATAACACAAAACAGCCTCACACAGTGCACAAAAGGATTATCCCAACAAATAACAAACGGTTAGCTCTAAGGATCATTGCCATAGACACTGATTAAAACATTACCAAATTCAACACACTTTCCTGATAACAATATTTTTTCCTGATAAGAATAAAAAAATTAATGAAAACAGATGGATTCTGTAGCATAAATGCCAGTATCTTAGTTAATGAGAAATCACCTGACAGAGGAAAGGTTTTGTATAATAACAATAATAATGAGAACTGGGCTGGAGAGATGGCTCAGCAGTTAAGAGCACTGACTGCTCTTCCAAAGGTCCTGAGTTCAAATCCCAGCAACCACATAGTGGCTCACAACCATCCATAATGAGATCTGATGCCCTCTTCTGGGTGTCTGAAGACAGCTACAGTGTACTTAGATTTAATAATAAAGAAATCTTTAAAAAATAATAATAATAATGAGAACCTAATGTCTTTGCTTTCTTGGTTGGGCAAAAAGGATCACACTAAAATACTGATTTTTAAAACGTTTCCAGTGGAGAAAAAAGGAGTGAAATGGAAAGAAAGTAAGAAAAATGAGATGTTTTTGAGTTTGTACTTTATTATTACCTTTTAAGCGTAAAATGTGTTTATTAAAACAAACATTTATTTTTATTTATTTATTTATTTGGTTGGCTGGGCGTTTATCTTTGTTTTTATTATCTTTAATGTTTTTGTTTGTTTGTTTGTTTATTACAGTCCAGGCATATCCCCCTCCTGTTCTGCCCTTCAGCAGTTCTTCCTCCCATTCCTCCTCCCCGGTCACCAAGAGGATGTCCCCACACACCCCCACACCCTGCCAGGCCTCCCTACTCCCTGGGTCCTCAAGTCTCTAAAGGGTTAGGTCCATCTTTTCTCATTAAGGCCAGACCAGGCAGTCCTCAGCTGTATATGTCGGTGGGCTTCAGACCAGCTGATGTGCGCTGCCTGGTTGGTGGCTCAGTGTCTGAGAGATCTCAGAGGTCTGGGTGAGTTGAGACTGCTGGTCTTACCATGGGGGTCTCTCTCCCCCTTAGCTTCTTCCAGCCTTTCCCCAATTCAACCAAAAGGGTCTCCCGACTTCTGTGCATCAGTTGGGAGTAAGTATCTGCCTGCTTCTGTCTCAGTCAGCTGCTTGTTGAGCCTCTCAGAGGGCAGCCATGCTTAGCCATGCTTAGGCTCTGTAAGTACATCACAGTATTAGGAAGAGTGCCAGACCTTGGAGCCTCCCCTTGAGATGGGTCCTGACTTGGGCTGGTCACTGGACCTCCAAGACAGTGTTTTTCTGTATAGTTCCGGTTGTCCTGGAACTCCCTCTGTAGACCAGACTGGCCATGAACTCAGAGATCCTCCTGCCTCTGCCTTCCAACTGCTGGGATCAAAGGCGTGTGCCACCACTGTCCTGATTAAATTTATTTTTCTTTTTTTGGTTTTTCGAGACAGGGTTTCTCTGTCTAGCCCTGGCTGACCTGGAACTCACTCTGTAGACCAGGCTGGCCTCGAACTCAGAAATCCGCCTGCTTCTGCCTCCCAAGTGCTGGGATTAAAGGTGTGCGCCACCACTGTCCGGCATTAAATTTATTTTTAAAGCTTTCAATAATATTGAAAACAAATACCTAGAACTATTTCTGCCTGTTATTTTGGCCGTATAATGCAAGTTTTGTTCTAAAGTTTGCTGTTACATCTGTTTTCTCCTTACCCAAAATTTATTTAGTTAACACGAAAATATATTTTTTTGCTTTCATAATTTCTAATTTTATGGGATGATAAGTGAACAAGTCTTGCAATGTTTGAACTTATAGGTAAAAGGAATTGTTTCAGATTTCTGTTGAACTCTACTACAGAAATGCATGAGTAGCTGAAGAAGTTTTAAACATGTTGTATTTATTTCAGGTGTACAACGTGCTTTACATCAATAAACTGTTTTAGTGCAAGCTTAATATGTTATTCCAATTGTCTCTCTGCCTTTTTAACCTACCTTTCATTTTAGAATGCAGAGTCTTATGGGATTGTGAATTTATCCATCATACCTATTTTTGTTTTGTGTGTTTAGAAATTATAATTTGGGTACATTCTTATACCTCTTATCAATAAAAAACAATTTTAATACGTATCAGTACTTTTGTCTTCAGTTGTATTCTATTACGTATTAACACAGTTCACAGTTGATACAGGATCTCCACAACACAGGGAAATAACAGGATAACCAGAAAGAGGCCCAATGAGGATCCAATATTAATGGCATCACAGAAGCCAGAGACCTTGAACCAGACCAATAACTCATTGCAATGAACAATTGCAAGATATGTGGGCAGAGGGGTATACTGTGGGACACAGTGGGACACACTACAGCTGAGATGTTTTCTAGACTTTGTTTTGTATAGTGTGTGTGTGTGTGTGTGTGTGTGTGTGTGTGTTTATAATTGGAAAGGAAATTTGCAAGGGTGGAGGACAGATACAAGGGAACTGGAAGATGAGTAGAACAAGGGTGTATGATGTGAAACTCAGAAAGAATCAATAAAAAGTTTTTTTAAAAAGAAAAAGAAAATACTCCTCAGGAAAGCTAGTCATATACTTGTAGTGAGTTGCCAAAGTTGAATGAGAGGGAAAGTGTATGAGAGTTAAGAAGGGTGTTGTGGAGAAACCTTCCCTATACCATATCTCTATGAGGAATATAAACAAACAGACTATTGAACATTACAGAAAGTTATGTCCCCTGGAACTTCAGTTATAGATATTTATGAGCTATCCAGTATGGGTGCTGGGAACCAAACTTAGGTTCTTTGGAAGAGAAACAAGGACTACTAACTGCCAAGCCATCTCTAACTATGAGACAAAATGAATCCTTTCACTCTTAAGTCATTTTTGGCAGAGTAATTATCTTAGTTATTTCTCTATCATTGTAACAAAATATCATGACCAAGGCAACTTATAGAAGGAAGGGTTTATCTGAGGCTTAGTTTTAGCAGAACAGGAGTCCATCTCCATTATGTCTGGGAGTATGACAACAGGCAGGAAGGCAGGCAGACCCTGGGAATATAAGAATCTTTTAAAATCTTACAGCCTGCCATCAGTGACACACCTCCTCCAACAAGGCCACACCTCCTAATCCTTCCAAAACAGTTTCATCAACTGGGGACCAAGTACTCAACACAGCCTGCAAGGGGGAAAATGTATCTAAAACAATATCTAAAACAAAAACAAACTAAGACACTGATGAAAAGTACTTATTAGGTGTTCTGTGTTCTCAATTCTAAAAAATTCTTACAACAAAGGACAAAAATATTTTATGTATTTAATAATATTTTAAGTGGCAAAAAGGGTTAAGCCTAATGGCATTAACCTGTAACTCTAGCTACTTGGAAGGCTATGACAGGTCCACAGTTCAAAGCTAGCCCAGGAATTATTAGCAAGACCCTTTTTCAGAATTGAAAGTTTTTGTTTTTGTTTTTAAACTGTCTGAGGTAGAGGTTGGGGCTGGAGAGATGGCTCAGCAGTTAAGAGCAATGACTACTCTTCCAGAGGTCCTGAGTTCAATTCCCAGCAACCATATGGCGGCTCACAACCATCTGGGATGCGATACCCTCAGAGCAACAGTATATATATAATAAATGCATAAATCTTTTTTAAAAAACTGTCTGGGGAGACAACTCAATAGTTGACATTTGCATAGCATGCATGAGGCCCAGGTTCGATTCACTGCACCTAAAATTTAATACATAAACAAAACATAAAAGTAACTCATGTCTGAGAGAGAGTGCGAAGTGAAAGCAGCTGAGACTGTAACTCGGACGTACGCGCTCATCTGTAACGTGAAAGAGATCGGCACGTTAGGGGTTCTCTGGGGAGCTTACGTCATAATCTCTGTGCACACCACATACACAATACCACATGTGTCTTGGGTAATGATTTAAGATTTCTAAATAACTAGTGAGTATTAAAATATAGCTTAGTCTATCCAATATAGGTAGTCTTTTTTTTTTTTTTTTTTTTTTTTTTACTGCGTATACTGCAAGGAGTAGAAGACTGCACAGTGATTGGGAGCGTGGGCCTATGAGTCAGACTTGGTACTCTCACTAAAGAGCCACAAGATCCATCCTATTGTCCTGCATACCTTCCTCAAGCAGCTTTGTTCATATCCCGACTCCTCTCATAAACACCCCTCCATCTCTGTCTCCTTCCTGTACTCTCCTCGTGGTATTATTCTACTGAACTCACGTTTAATAGAATATAATCGAATGTTTAATAGAATGTAAAAGTTAAAATAAATCTCTCCGTCTCCGTGCCTTCCTTATAAATGACCATCCTGTCATCGGCTTCTTTCCATTGTCATACTTCAAACTGTGTATCCCCACAGCTTCCACTTCCATACCCATTGCTCGCTTATCCCCGCACACTGCTCCTCTGCATCACTTCTCCAAAATCCCTGAGTGTCTTCGTCCTATTCGCCCACACCCTTGTCTCTTTCTAGAAACCTTGTGTCCTTGACTTCGATACATCTGTGCAGTCGAGGTGATCCCATTACCAAGGCCCCACTATTTAAGTCTCCTTAGTTGGCTATAATTCTTTCCCCTCTCCGTGTACACAGAATAGATTCAACCCAGCTCCCAGTCAGAGCCCCTGCTGTTTCCAGCAATAAGTGTCTGCTGCCCCCACCTGGTCAAGTTTTCATTCAGTCACTGCAGGGCCTCAGTGTTCCCGTACCTGGAAAACAGTGGGGGCTGTTTGCCACACTTTCTCACAGGCTTCTGCTCACCTCAGATAAATCTAAACAGAGTGGTCTGTCATTCCTTCCGCACTTCTGTCTCAAGACACTCATTTTCCTCCTGTGACCTTCTTCCTCTTCTGTGTCCTCCAGCTTACCTCGATTCAAAACTTGGACAGCTTCGGTGGCATCCTTTTCTTCATATTTGTTGTTACGGAATCCCCGTGGAGACTTTTCTTGTAAACGTACAGCCTTCTTTCTTTACTCCACCTGAATTCTATCCTCCATCCTTATCGTGACAAAGATGGCTAGGGCAAGCCTTGCCCTTCCCCTATTCCCTCTCCCTTCCTGAAAACCGTTAGACTGCATTTCTATAGCTGGCTATCAAGGTTTATCCCCTTAATTGGCCACTTCCTCTTCTTGAAGCTAACTATCAAAGTACTGAAGTTTAGCAACCAAAAGTTATCATTACCTCACCTAATTAATAGGCCCAATCAAAACAAACCAATCTCCCCTAACACTGGGCTTTTCATTTATTAACTGCCATTTGCCTGTGGGCTACTGCTACTGCCGCTCTATCCACAGTCCGCCCTTTGTCTTCTAGGGAAAATATCTATTCTCCCTCTCCTCTTCCTTTCCCCTTCTCCCTCATCTCTATCTCCTGTCTCTTGTTCCCTTCCCTTTGTTCCTCTGGGACAAATAAATCTGATTTGTTTTGAGAACTTGGTCTTGAGCTGCCTTGTGCCAGTACCTTTTTTTATTTCTCAAAAAGATTCTATTATTCTTCAGGTTAGATTTTTTTTTCTGGCTCTAATGAGATCTATAACAGTTAATTTCATCTGTTTGAAAAATGGTCTCTCTTGGCACTGAGCTGTGCCACCTAGGGGGAGAAGAGGCAACGGATTTTTGTAGACTGCCTTTACATCGATTTTTTTCCATTTATTAATAAAATGTAATATCACTGCGAGACATCCAGACTCCGTTTGTGGGAAATGATGAAGTTTGGTGCTTCTCCATGGAAACAGCTGTGGCCCTCCTATTCTGTCATCTTGCTAATGCACTCAGCCATCTGGATCCTTACACAGAAGTTATACCCAAGCTCTTTACTCCATAAAAGTACAGTGGTTCTCTTCTAGATTCTAGAAGAGTTGGTCTAGAAACTCCAATCCCATGCAAACCTGTTGGGCCTACTGAACACCAAGATGAATCCTTCAGTACCTGATTACCTGTCAGCATCAACAAGGGAACGAAACTTTTGAGTCAGATTTGTCTTATGAAAACACTTGTGATTACTCAGACTGGCTGAGAAATTAAGTGAAACTCCTTTTAGTTTGTTCATGATATCGGCATGATATGAATAAAGATTACATATTTGGGGCTGAAGAGATGGCTCAGTGGGTAAGAGCACAGGCTGCTTGTTCGGAGGTCCTGAGTTCAATTCCCAACAACCACATGGTGGCTCACGACCATTGGTAATGGTATCTGATGCCCTCTTCAGTGACAGTGTGCTCATGTACAGTGACTGTGTACTCATGTACATAAAATAAATAAATAAATCTTTAAAAAAGATTCTCATTGGTGGAATGAAGAAAAGACTCAAATAGTCCTGGAAACCACACCATTTTGTGCTATCTCCACCATAGCTTGACTCCTGGAACTATGGCTCTGGACAGCAAGGGATGAAGCAAAGGCAGACACAGCAGAAACAGTAGACAGACAAGAAAATCTGGGGTCAGATAGTTTATCTGATGGAGTGTCACCAAGAACCACCTCAACATAGAGCTTCACTGTATTTATTACTACAGTGTAGGGACAAAGGTTAGCTGGTCTCTGTGGAAGAGCAGTCTCCAGATGTAAAGATTCTCTAGGAGGAACCTGCCATTGATAGTTTTTGGACATACTGGGAGGTCGTTTGTAAACATTGGAACTTGGAAGAGGCAAGCTCTGCTTTCCTCCCTACCGTGTATTTCCTCAGTCCCAGCCATTCTAGTCTATCCCCATTCCTAAGTGTCAGTTCCCAAGACCTAGAAATCCACTGTACATGGAAGCTCCAGTGGCCACACCTAGAGAGTGCCTAAAAGAATCTGCTACCTGGCAACATACAAACAACACATTCTTCTAAGAACCAGAGAGGGCAATTATCCAGGAACAAAATATGACCCAATAGAAACCAAGGAAAGAAAACACCCACCCAGCAAAAGACAAGACCCAGATATCAGCACCTAGAATTACAATCTTCCCAAACCCGGATGCCTAGATTCTCAGCATTAAAAATGAAATCTGTAACAGGACAATATGTCTCCACTAGAGCCCAGAAATCCTGCCACAAGATCCTGAGTATTGTAACATAGCACAAGAAGGCACAGGAAGAAGACTTAAATAACTATTTTATGAATATGATATAGGTCATTGAAGAGAAATTAATAAATCCCTTAAAAATCTATGAAAACACAAGCACGTGGTAGAAAGAAAAGAATAAAACCCACCTCAGGGACAAAGACAGACACTATCTCAGAGTAAAAGGCTGGAAAACAATTTTCCAAGCAAATGGTCCCAAGAAACAAGCTGGAGTAGCCATTCTAATATTGGATATAATCGACTTTCAACCAAAAGACATCAAAAAAGATAAAGAAGGACACTTCATACTCATCAAAGGAAAAATCTACCAAGATGAACTCTCAATTCTGAACATGTATACTCCAAATGCAAGGGCACCCACATTTATAAAAGAAACTTTACTAAAGCTAAAAGCACACATTGTACCTCACAAAATAATTGTGGAGGACTTCAACATCCCACTCTCATCAATGGACTGATCAGGGAAACACAAACTAAACAGACTCACAGTTAAACTTATGGACTAAATGGATTTAATAGATATCTATATAACATTTCATCCTAAATCAAAAGGATATACCTTCTTCTCAGCATCTCATGGTACCATCTCCAAAACTGACCATATGATTGGTCATAAAAGAGACCTCAACAGATATAACAAGATTGAAATAATCCCATGTCTTCTATCAGATCAGTACAGATGAGGCTGGTCTCCATAGCAACAAAAATAACAGAAAACCCACGTACACATAGAAGCTGAACAACACTCTAGTCAATGATAACTTGGTCAAGGAAGAGATAAAGAAAGAAATAAAAGACTTTTTAAAACTCAATAAAAAGGAAGGTACAACATACCCAAACTTATGGGACACAATGAAAACAGTGCTAAGAGGAAAACTCATAGCTCTGAGTGCCTCCAAAAAGAAACTGGAGAGAGCATACATTAGCAGCTTAACAGCACACCTGAAATCTCTAAAACAAAAAGAAGCAAAGACACCCAAGAAGAGTAGAAGGCAAGAAATAATCAAAGTCAGGGCTGAAATCAGCCAAGTGGAAACAAACAAACAAACAAACAAACAAAAAAACTATACAAAGAATCAACAAAACCAGGAGTTGATTCTTCGAGAAAATCAACAAGATAGATAAACGCTTACCCAGACTAACCAGAGGGCACAAAGACCATATCTAAATTAACAAAATCAGAAATGAAAATGGAGATATAACAACAGAAACTGAGGAAGTAAAAAAAAATTCATCAGATTGGACTACAAAAGCCTATACTCAACACAACTGGAAAACCTGCATGATATGGACAATTTTCTAGACAGACTCCAAATACCAAAATTAAATCAGGCTCAAATAAACCATCTAAACAGCCCCATAACCCCAAAAGAAATTGAAGGAGTCATTAAAAGTCTCCCAACCAAAAAGAGCCCGGGAACAAATGGTTTTAGTGCAGAATTCTATCAGACCTTCAAGAAAATCTAATACCAATACACTTCAAACTGTTCCACAAAATAGAAACATAAGGAACACTACCCAATTTGCTCTATGAAGCCACAATTACAGGGAAACCAAAATAACACAAAGACCCAACAAAGAAACAGAACTTCAGACCAATTTCCCTTATGAAGAGCCATGCAATAATACTCAATAAAATCCTTGTGAACGGCATCCAAGAACATATCAAAATGATCATTCACCACAATCAAATAGGCTTCATCCCACTGATGCAGAGATTGTTCCATATACGGAAATCCATCAATGTAATCCACTACATAAACTAATTCAAAGAAAAAAATGACATGACCACTTCATTAGATGCTGAAAAAGCAATTAACAAAATTCAACATCCTTTCATGTTAAAAGTCTGGGAAAGATCAGGAATTCAAGACCCATACCAAAACATAATAAAAGCAATATATAGCAAACCAGTGGCCAACATCAAACTAAATAGAGAGAAACTTGAAGCAATCCCACTAAAATAAGGGGCTAGACAAGGGTGCCCTCTCTCTCTCCCTATCTATTCAATATAGTACTTGAAGTTCTAGCTAGAGCAATTAGACAACAAAAGGAGATCAAAGGGATACAAATTGAAAAGGAAGAAGTCAAAATAACACTATTTGCAGATGATATGATATTATACATAAGTGACCCTAAAAACTCCATCAGAGAACTCCTACAGCTGATAATTTCGGCAAAGTCGGATATAAAATTAACCCAAACAAATCAGTAGCCTTCCTATATTCAAAGGATAAACAGGCTGAGAAAGAAATTAGGTAAATAACACCTTTCACAACAATCACAAACAATATAAAGTATCTTGGTGTGACTCTAATAAAAAAGTGAAAGATCTGTATGATTAAAAACTTCAAGTCTCTGAAGAAAGAAATTGAAGAAGACCTCAGAAGATGGAAAGATCTCCCATGCTTGTGAATTGACAGGATTAATATAGTAAAAATGGTCACTTCTCCAAAGCAATGTACAGATTCAATGCAATCCCAATCAAAATTCCAACTCAATTCTTCATAGAGTTAGTCCAAATTCATCTTGAATAATAAAAAACCCAGGATAGGGAAAACTAGTCTCAACAATAAAGGAACTTCTGGGGGAATCAGCATCCCTGACCTCAAGCTGTACTACAGAGCAATAGTGATAAAAACTGCATGGTATTGGTACAGTGACAGGCAGGTAAATCAATGGAATAGAATTGAAGACCCAGAAATGAACCCACACACCCATGGTCACTTGATCGTTGACAAAGGAGCTAAAACCATCCAGTGGAACAAAGACATTTTCAACAAATGGTGCCCTTTCAACTAGCGGTTAGTATGCAGAAGAATGCAAATCGATCCATTCTTATCTCCTTGTCCAAAGCTCAAGTTCAAGTGAGTCAAGGACCTCCACATAAAATCAGATACATTGAAACTAATAGAAATGAAAGTGGGGAAGAGCCTGGAGCACATGGGCACAGGGGAAATTTTCCTGAACAGAACACCAATAGCTCATGTTCTGATCAAGAAGTGACAAATGGGACCTCATAAAATTGCAAAGTTTCTGTAATAGGACACTGTAATTGACACTGTTAATAGGACAAAATGGCAGCCAACAGATTGGGAAAAGATGTTTACCAATTCTAAATCCGATAGAGGGCTAATATCCAATATATACAAAGAGCTCACATGTTAGATTCCAGAGAACCAAATAACCCTATTAAAAATGGGGTACAGAGCTAAAAAAAAAAAAAAGAATTCTTAACTAAGGAATACTGAATGGCTGAGAAACACCTGAAAAAATGTTCAACATCCTTAGTCATCAGGGAAATGCAAATCAAAACAACCCTGAGTTTCCACCTCTCACCAGTCAGAATGGCTAAGATCAAAAACTCAGGAGACAGCAGATGCTGGTATGGATGTGGAGAAAGAGGAACACTCCTCCACTGCTGATAGGATTGCAAGCTGATGCAACCACTCTGGAAATAAAGTTTACAGTTCCTCGTATATTGGACATAATATTACTTGAGTACCCAGGTATACCACTCCTGAGCATATATACCCAGAAGATCCTCCAACTTATAATAAGGACACATGCTCCACTATGTTCATAGCAGCCTTATTTATAATGGTCAGAAGCTGGAAAGAACACAGATGTCCCTCAACAGAGGAATGGATACAGAAAATGTGGTATATTTACACAATGTAATACTACTCAGCTATTAAAACCAACAAAATTCTTAAGCAAATGGATGGAACTAGAAAATATCATCCTAAGTGAGGTAACCCAATCAGAAAAGAACACAGATGTTATGCACTCACTGATAAGTGGATATTAGCCCAGAAGCTTGGAATACCCAAGATACAATTCACAGACAAAATGAAGCTCAAGAAGAAGGAAGAGCAAAGTATGGATACTTCAGTTCTTCTTAGAAGTGGGAACAAAAAAACCCATGGAAGAAGATACAGGGACAAAGTGTGGAACAGAGACTGAAGGAAAGACCATGCAGAGACTGCCCCACTTGGGGATCCATCCCATATACAGTCACCAAACCCAGATACTACTGTGAATGTCAACAAGTGCTTGCTGGCAGGAGCCTGATATAGCTGTCTCCTGAGAGGCTCTGCCAGTGTCTGACAAATACAGAGGTGGATGCTCTCAGCCAACCACTGGACTGAGCACAAGGTCTCCAATGGAGGAGCTAGAGTAAGGACTGAAGGAGCTGAAAGAGCTTGCAACTCCGTAGGAGGAACAACAATCTCCCTGATCTCCCTGGGACTAAACCACCTACCAAAGAGTACACATGGAGGGATCCATGCCTCCAGTTGCATATGTAGCAGAGGATTGCCTTGTTGTACATCAATGAGAGGAGAGTCCTTTGATCCTGAGAGGGCCCGATGCCCCAGTGTAGGGGAATGTCAGGACTGGGAAGCAGGAGTGGGTGGGTTTGTGAGCAGGGGGAGGGAGGATGGGATAGAGGGTTTTCAGAGGGGGAAACCAGGAAAGGGGATAACATTTGAAACGTAAATAAAAAATATATGATAAAAAAAGAGTCAGGAAGAATGTATCTGTATTCTTCTTCTTGTTTTGTTGTTGTTTCATTACTAGATGCCCATATTATAATATCCCTTATTAAAAAGATCATTTTACGTCCTGAGAACTTTATAAATGGACACATACCATTAATAAGTTTTTATTAAACTCACCCAAATGTCCCTCTCAACTTCCTGTGCTTTGTTTTTAAACATACAGGATTTACTTTGTGTTACCTATATGGGCACAGGTGTGGAGCTGTCCACTGGAACCTGAGTAGCCTCTCCATGAACATTCTTCACTTGTGGATATGCGAGCGAATCACTGCCTGTCAAATAGCTCTATTGTACCATTTATAAGTATCTAATGTTAAAGCAAGCTTTGTTCATAGGTACTTAACTTAAATGTGCACATTTAAAATTAGCTTAGATTTAAAAAAAAAAATCCATGGGCTAGGAAGATAGCCCATTCAATATATCGCTTTCAGTACTAGTATAAGCCTGGCATGGAAACATCTGTCTCAAATCTCAGGAAAGAGAGTGGTAGAGGCAGGCAGGTGCCTGTAAGAGTTCTGGAAAGATGCTTTAGCAATCAGTGAGCTCCAAGTTTAATAAGAAACCCTTTCTCAAAAAATATGATAGAATCCAGGTGGGTGGCACATGACGTTAGTCCCAGTACTCTGGAGGCAGATGGATCCCTACTCTGGTCTACAGAGTGAATTCCAGAACAGTCAGAGCTATTCAGAGAAACCCTGTCTTGAAAAAAATATAAATATATAAAACAATAAATATATAATAGCATATATATATACATATACATATATGTATATATGTATGAAAGTAGGCCCCATGATACATGCCTTTAGTCCTCAAGAGGCAGAGACAAATGAATCTGAGTTCAAAGATAGCCTGGCATACAAAATAAGTTCCAGGGCTGTCAGGGATACACAAAGAAACCCTGTCTGAAAAACTGTATGCACATATGTATATGGTAGACCTGTAGACTAAACACACAGGCACACAGACACAAAGATACACACACACACACACACACACACACACACACACTTGCATGTACATGTGCACCGAGACTTATGAATATGTGTACGCACACATAAATGCAAACACTATGAGAGTATATGAGTATAAGATAAATACTGATATAATTAAAGAAGAGGGCTGGAATTTATGTTGTGGTTCCTTTTATTCTCTTAGCAAGCTCCTAGTAAGTCCACCAGGTTACAAAGGGCTGCTCAAGATGCCTAGGTAAAAGCCATCTCTCCCGATCGTATACTGTGACTCCCACAGTGCTCTCATCAGAGAATCTATGAAAAACCTCATAAGGTAGCCCTGAGGGAAGGACGGTCTCTCTAGAAGGACTTCCTTGTAAACCGATGCCTCTCACCTTTAATGAGCTCATGAATCATCTGAATTCCTTGATAAATGCAAATGCAGAGTTGGTTATGCCAAGAAGGGGCCTGCGGCTGCCTTCCCTGGGACTGTTACTGTGGACAATATTCTGCAAGGAGCATAGACCCAAAGCATCCCTCACATCGTGTGCTAACGGAAAATGGCATTTTGTGACTTTCAAATTCAGTGCTCTTCATAATATCACATGAGTAACATGGGTATTTTACGTTCTTTGTAAACAAAGTTCCCTCAACCTGAAGTCCAATTTAAAATCTTCAAGGAAAAAGCAAGAGTTAAACTTCAGAATATTCTTTGAGACAAAGGTCGGAAAGAAAGAGGACCGGGCATAATCAGTCCTGTTTGGGGAGGTTGGCCTTCAGTCTGGGAGCTTGCCCGTCCTGGGGAGACAGCTTTCATACCGGGTAACACTAGATGATTACTAAGTGCTTAAAGCTGAAAGTATTTCTGAAGGCCCACAATTGCCTAGTTTGAATTGCTTTTAATGTGCCTGGATCATCATTATATTACCCCAAGAGGAATTTACACAAAACATAAACATGTATCTAAATGGACTCAGAAGAAAGCTTGTTGTCCCGTCTCCTGTTTTAATTAGATATGTCTTATGTAAGAAACATATAAATGCAGACTCTGTGGTTTCCCAGCAAGGCTGCAGCACTAAGTAAATCCACCAGAGTATTATTTTGTTTGCTTTTTCTCCCTTAATTAAGTTTTTAAAGTTTCCTTAGCTCGCTGTGTGGCTGCTTCAGCTTTGGCAGCTGGGTTTGTGGTGAAGGGCTGAGAGAACACACACCAATCTCCCTCTCCTTTCCTAACTACACCTCCTATGCAGCTAGATGGGAATGCAGAATAAACAGGAGGGGGTGACATCCATCTGCACACTAGATGCCTTCACAGAAATCCCCTCACGTCATGCTTAAGAAGAACTCATTATTAATGGTAACGGGTGAGGGGCTATCTATGCCAACTGTGCAGAAAGCTTTCCAAGGCTTATGAAAACCAGGGATAGGGTCCAATTCTACAATGCCAATGTATTCAAGTATTTAGATGGCCCAGGCACTATCTTCACCATAGATCTCTGGACTGGAGGCTCCTTCGGGGGCAGCTTCAATGGCTGCAGTGCTTGGATGGCCGAATAACCCAAAGGAGGCAGCACAGGAGCCCTTGGGCTACTCTTTCTCTTTATAAAGGCTTCAGAGAAGAAATCCTGAGTTGGCAAAAGACATATGCTGTCAACGGCTCTGCAAATGAGAAAGCCGAATAATTTAAAAATGTTGTTTAATCTCACTTTTGTTTGGTTTGGTTTAGTTTCATATAAATTAATTAATTATGTAATGTAAAACTGAGAACAAACAGGAGCATATGAACAATAAAAAGTATGTTTGCTAGTGCTAGTGCTAGTATAGCCGACTCCCAATATATACACTTAAGCTGATATGAGTCACACAAGATGTAGGAGTATATATATTTGTTTAAGACTATAGCAAGAAAGGAAACTTAGCAGACTCCTTTATCATCCTACAATTTATGATTCTGTTCTCCAGGTTAAGTATTTTATTAGATGCATAAAAGTACTCATGTGAACTAACATATGCATAGAGAAAGGAAAAGGAAAGAAATGTCCCTAAGTGGGAACAGTGATAATTTAAGAATAAAATTACAGTTGAATTTTTAAATTCTTTTCTTTATGACTTTTCTGCTTCCTTCTTTTAAATCTCTATGAGTGTTTTAAAAAAACATAAATAAGGTCAGAGAGAAGACTCAGCAAGCCTGATGTTAATTCCTAGCTCTTGGGTTAAAAAAAAAAAAAAAAGCAGTGTGTGGTGGCACACATGTATGATCGCAGAGTTCCTATGGCAACACAGGAGGCTGAAACAGAATTGGCTGGAAGCTCCTAGGCCGGTAAGCCTGGAAGACACAGCCCAGTAGCAGAGACAACAAAGGAGACCCTGCCTCAAGATGATAGAAGGCAAGAACTGACCCCAATCGGTATCCTCTAACACACACACACACACACACACACACACACTAAATAAACAAATACAGGGGCAGAAACGATAGCTCAGAGATTAAGAACACTGACGGCTTTTCCAGAGGACTTGGATCCAATTCCCAGCACAAACATCACGGCTCACAATCATCCCAGTTCCAGGGGATCTGACTCCCTCTTCTGGCCTCTGACAGTCTCAGGCGTACATGTGGTACACAGACATGGATGCAGGCAAAACACCCGCACACATGATATTAAATCTAAAAAATTTCTAACACATAAAACAATAAAAAAATTGAACCTGAAGACAATATTATAATCAAAAGCATCTGCTTTTCTTGTTGATTCAAATCTCATAATTGCTTTGCACTGATTACTCAACTCAGTCATTCAGTGCAATTTATTTCTGTCGTCTCTTTGGAATGGGGAATTCACGGATACACTTTTCATGGGTTCTGTTCATCTTCTGGCTTGCTTGTTTTGATCTGAGGACTGACCCCTGTGCCTTCTGGGCTCTAGCCAAGTGTTCTACCATGAAACTACACTGAAGTCCTTGTACTACATGGCTCGTCTAACAAGTGTCTCACTGAATGTTTTCCATTTGGCTGTGAGAAAGGCACTAGAAACAAGGGCTCCAAGAGATTCTTGCTCTTGGAGTAGATCATTCTTGCTTTCTTTGCTCTCTTCACAAAGAATCACTCTGTCACAGTGATCATTGCTGGACCTTGAATGAAAAAGAATCATCACTTAATGGCACAGGGGTAACTACCTTAGCAAGGGAAACAGGTATATGCATGTTGTACCTATTTTTTTCAGAGCTTTCTTTCTGGGATTGCTTATAGCAGGGATGCCTCCATACTCTTCTGGGGCATGGGTAACCTGAGGAGTTGGTGGTGAGCCATTGCTTCCCTCCCTGTTGAAGAGCCTGGTGTCTAGGAAGTCCCAGACATGCTTCCAGGAATGCTCTGAGAGGCTGGGCATCTCAAACAGAATAAACAAAAAATGATAAAATGCTCAGATGCCAAAGGCTAACAAAGATGCTAAGGTAGGTACACTTCTGTAGAGGCCCTGGGTTCCAGAAGAAATCGCTGTGATTAACATCTTCCATCTAGCAGTTAAGTTCTGGTGCTGCTAAGTGGTGGTCCTACACACTGTCTAGGTGTGGGTTGTAATTGAAGAACAGAGTAGGTGGAATCAGAGCTGTGTAGCTGAATCCTTCTTTAATTGCTGTCCACATACACATACACACACACACAAAATGAAAGCTTAAAACATATCTATTATTGTTTTAAGCTACATTTGGGGCAGTTTCTCTACACAGCACAGATAATCAGGACCTATACAAAAAATACAGATCCCACTAACCAATTTTGTCTGTGATCATGAGCCTTTTGCCTGACAAATTGGACACACACCACAGAATTTAGAATCAAGAATCCTAGTCTTTATCCTTTCATCTCTCTTGATGTTAAAAGATGACTTTAAGAAATTCACTTTGAGGGACTGGAGATGGCTCATTGGTTAAGAACAATTTCTATTCTTGTAGAAAAGCCAGGTTTGGTTATCAGTACCCAGATGGCAGTTTTTAACTAGTCTCAATCCAGTTCCAAGGCCTCCAAGGGTACTATGTGTGCACACAGTAAGCATCATACATATATACATACATACATACATACATACATATATACATACATAATACATACATACATGTAAAACACTCATATACATAAAATAAAAATAATGAATATTATTAAAGTAATGAAAAAAACTAAATCACTTCTTTTTTCAAATCTCACATCTACACACTAAAAGGAGTATATCTTTGCTTCCCAGATGGCTTTTAGAAAGGCTCTGTCAAGTCAGCAGGACGCAATGAGAGCGATCTTCCCAAGGAAGGTGGTTAGAAAACGCACCCTGTGGATCAATGTCTGTCCTCATGTCTGCCTGTCTTCATGAAAGCCTTGTAAATGCTGATGCTACATGAAGTGGGCGATAATCCAATGGTTAAAGACTCCGATAATTCTTAGTTATCTCTGGCTTGTTAAGTTACCTGTGAAGATCACTGCCCTCCCTACAACAAAGAGAAGTAGGTTGCCATTCTTTTTTTTAATTTTTTTTATTATATTTTCTTTATTTACATTTCAAATGCTATCCCGAAAGTTCCCTATACCCCACCACCACCCCTGCTCTCCTACCCACCCACTCCCACTACTTGGCCCAGGTGTTCCCTTGTGCTGGGTCATATAAAGTTTGCAAGACCAAGGGGCCTCTCTTCCCA
>NC_034591.1:28536448-28552502 GCF_900095145.1 Mus pahari | reverse complement strand
TCTCTATTGAGGGACATCTGGGTTCTTTCCAGCTTCTGGCTATTATAAATAAAGCTGCTATGAACATAGTGGTGCATGTATCCTTATTACCAGTTGGAAGATCTGGGTATATGCCCAGAAGAGGTATTGTTGGGTCCTCTGGTAGTACTATGTCCAATTTTCTGAGGAACTGCCAGACTGATTTCCAGAGTGGTTGTACTAGCTTGCAATCCCACCAGCAATGGAGGAATGTTCCTATTTCTCCACAACCTCGCCAGCATCTGCTGTCACCTGAATTTTTATCTTAGCCATTCTGACTGGTGTGAGATGGAATCTCAGTGTTGTTTTGATTTTCATTTCCCTGATGGCTAAGGATGTTGAACATTTTTTCAGGTGTTTCTCAGGTAGGTTGCCATTCTAAGTCTGCCTTTTCTTCATGGGCCAGGGCGCTTGCTTCTCAGTGGAGAAACCATAGAAAAAAATCTCTCCAAAAGGCCTGTTTGTGGTGGTAGGATCGCTGTGAGACCTCAGGGGTGGTCAGGATCAGGTCTGCCAACACCACAGCCCTTTTCAAAATCTTTCCTTTGGCAGTTAATAAATCTCTTATAATCCCGTTGGAAATATATTTTCCCTGAGAATAATCATTCTGGCAAAAAGGCAGAGAAGAATATGAAGCTGTGTCCCAGGAAAACCGCGTCTGAGCTTCTCATTCAAGTCCAGTGCTAGTGTGGTACGATGACTCCTGAGGGGAAACTTCACATTTGCTATAGAAACCAGGCTTTGTGGCTGATCAGCGTGGGTGGCCCCACAACCAGGTGGGAAACAACCACAGGGGCTGGTCTGAGCCTTGGGTCACTCCCCATGTACACGAGGATGTAGAAACGAGTGAAATGGATTCTCTTCCTGTCTGTTCAGATACTTGTCCTGCCACTAGCCAAAAATAGAATCAGAACTAGCCTTTCCCCCTGAAGACTTCTAATGATGAATGCCTTCCAAAATGATGTCTAGACTTTTTCACAGATACAGTTTGAACTGTCAGTCTGTAAAATTTGAGTGAAAGGCTTGGGTAGGCTCATTATCGGTTAAAAAGGTTAATACAGCTCAATATTTTCAAAACAAAAAGATGGACACAGATGATTGACTCTGAGCTAGTTATTCTGGGAATATAACAAGGTAGCTTTACTGACTTCAGGGCAGCAGATTTTTATTGCATCAAGATAACTAATAACATAGAAAGACATTAACTTAAATACGTGAGTTGTGTCTCGTAAGCTATGTTTCAGGTGATAATTCTTCTCCAACTCTTGCTAAAGTAAGTACACAAAGACCTTTTTTGCTTTTGGATTTGCATAAGCTCCCTTTAATCTTTAGAAATCTATTGTGGAGGTAGCAGGGTACCTAAGTGGGTAAACACACAGCTCTTTTGACCTGATTTTGATCCCTGAGAAAAAGGTAAAAAGTCAAATGATTAGCACAATCATAATCCCAGCACCCGCATCCTAAAACTAAGTGAGAGGAGAAGACAGGAGCATTAGCCAGATGCTTGTACACACATAGTAGCAGAAACCCCAACAGAGATCCTTCCCCGAAATCAGGTGAAAAGAGAAAGACAATTCCCCAAAAGTAAAGTTGTTCTATGACCTCCACATGACCTCCACATGGGTACCTCACCCCCACACACTAAATAAAAAAATTAAACTTTTAAAATCTAATATATATCAAAACTTAATTCTAAAGGTGGCCTTGATTCTCCAGAGTAAAAGTATTTGAAATACTAACTTGAGGACCAGAGAGAATATACATATTTTGATAGATTGATCATTTAATTTATTAGCAAAATGTAAAACATTTTTCTACTATTATCATTTGTAAGTCGTTCAGGCCCCTTGGTGAGACTATTCAGGGATCTAGTCTAAGCCATTTAATGTCTGTTAACAGATCTGCCCTGGCTTCTTATTGGCATGTGTTCCTGTGCCACCCACAGAGACCTCCAAATGTGAATCCAAGGACTGCTGAGCCCTGAACGCTGTTTTTGTGTAATTCTGCCAATGACCACCCTTAAACCTCAAAAGAATGAAGGGAGAGCAAAGATATGCAGAAATATATGTATTTTTAAAACCTCGAGGCTATTTACATGAATATGAGCTCTTCTATTCTGTCCCCTGCCCAGCCTGGGTTCGAAAGATCCAGAGCCCTTGTGTGCTGTTTGGTCTGGGTTCTGGGCATGGTCTTTGGCTAAGCTGTGTGTGCATATGTACCAGCCTGCCAAGGGCTCACCCACTCCCCAAATCAGGACTAACCACAGCCTGAGAAAGGAAATTTTCATTTGGTGAACAGAGTATGGGAGTTGTGAGCTCTGGATCAAAATACTTTCCGGTACTGTCTTTCCATCTTAAATAATAAATAGGACTGTGCTATATACTTTGAAAAGGCACGAGGATGCCCCGCTCCACCCCACCCCACCCCACCCACACACGCCAGCAACTGTGGATTAGCACACGACAAACAAGGAGAAAACATAATAGATAATTGACTTTTGACGTTCCTGTCGACGACGGCCCCAACACTGAAAGCTTTGTTCCAGGTTGTACTTTCAATTTTGTTCAGAGTTCTGAATTAAAGTGCGAGGAACACTGGTTAATTATAAGTTAATTTTGCCATAATCTGGAATAAATTAGATGATTGCTTAGTTCACAAAAAAATTTATTATAATCACAAATTAGGATTTGAGACTTTGAAAGGGGCTTTGAAATTACTTCCCAGGCAAACCTCTTATTTTAGAGATGAAAAAGGTGAGGACCCAATGTGATTAAATGGCCTGCCCGAGTTCATACAACTAATTAAAAGCTAAGCAAGAGCTAGATTCTATGTCTTCTGCTCCTCCGTCAGAGTGTTTACATTTGTTTCTATTATACCTCAGGTTTTAATTAGTTATAATAAGAGGTAGCAGTGAGCTGGATTAAACAAAATGGTAAATAGACCTCCTGTCGTCTTTCTTTGTTCTTTGGCTCTTTTTTAAAAAGGGGGTTTGCTTTGCTTGATTTATTTCATTATTTTTATATGTGCAGTGACATCTAATGGTGAGATTTCTCAGTAAAAATGTTTTGGAGCAAGTTATATTGGCCTGTTAGGAAAATTAACTGCTCTGTCTTCTGAGAAATAGCAGGTAAACGCTGACAGTACTATTATGGCTACTGAAGGCAGTCGGGTATCTAGGCCGAGAATAAGAGCAGAGTTTATTGTTCTAGCTTTATACCACAGAGAACAAACCACATGGAGGCAGAAGTGACTTCACATGGAAGCACTAACCGTGGTGTTAACCACACCATAGGGATAAGCCTGAGATTCTTCATATTGTCCTTCTCAGGTTCTTAGTGAAGCAAATCTTAGAGTCTGTTCTTCTGTCTACAGTGTGACATAAACCACATCCCCATATATATGGTACATCTAGACCTGAAACAATGAGGTTTTGACTAAGTTGCAAATTACATTAAACACACTAACATCCTCAGAAAATAACTTTAGAAAAGAGATCCATGGGACTCACTGCTTCTAACCTTGGGCTGTGAATAATATATTTGATTTTGAAAGTTCCATGAAACCAAGAATGATTCTCCATGTTTCTTTCTGCTTTGAGATCATGTGGTTCAGTGTCCCTTCTCCTTGTTTGTGTATGTTGGAGTTTTCATTGTTTTTTAGACAAAGTCTAGGTGTATTGCCTAGTATGGAGTGTTAATCCTAATCCACTCACCTTAGGTCTCCAAATGCTGGGATTACGGCATGCACACCACTCCTAGCTTCATTCTTCTTTCTCAATAGAGTAAAAAAATATTTACTAAATGCTTACCCAGGTGTCTGTTACTCTAAGGAAATTGGCTGTCTTGTTTGAACAAATTTAACATACTATGTGCTTTGGTCCTTTTTCCATGGCTAAAACAGTGTACCACAGATGATGAAAATCACAAAAGCAGGCGGGAGGGGGGAGGAGGACAAGGAGGAGGGGGAGGAGAAGGAGGAAGAGGAAGAGAAGAAGGAGGCAGTCTCTAATGTGCCTGGAACTCACTGTGTGTACTAAACTGGCAGGTCCACAGCCCTAGAGATCAGCCTCTTTCTGTTTCCCCTGTGGTGGGATTATAAGCAAACACCACCACACTCAGCTTTCTGTAATCTTGAACTCTAAGGAGGAAATTCAGGTCCTTTACTGTCTAAGGCTTCTCTTCTGCCCAAGACATAGGACACTTGAACTTTATAAACACTCAGAGAGAAATAAACGTAACCAAGAGTAGAAACATACATATTCTGAGCGAAAACAGCAAGTCAAGCTTAGCCAGTTGCCACCTCACCCCTCCAGACAATAGAACCAGGACAGCTCACAGAAACCCCATATTTGGAGCTCAATCTTTGGGGTTTTTCCTCTTGAAATTATTGCAATATCATCTTCATTTGGGGTGTCATGAGTGAAGTTGAGTGGGACAGTGAAGGGATTTTGGAGCTTCAGCTCCCATGTCATTCTGCTCCCCCCAACCTCAAGAAGACTGGCTCCCCACTATGTGTCTCCCACACTCATGCCATCTCTTCATCTTCTGTCCCATTCAGATAATTTTCCTTGTGCTAGAAGAAACCTAGGTGCAACCTGGAGGGGGGACAGATTAGGCATCTTTACTTTGAGGCCTTTCTGGATGGGACATGGGGACAGCCCCAAGCCTGGGGCTGACCATACCTTGGCATATTGGTTGGTCACATGATGCTGGAGAGAGCTAGACTAGGGCAAGACTCTTCCCTTCCCTCACCCAGATCCTGATCACAGCCCAGCTATGAGGCTGGAAGATCTTACAGACTCACCTATTCCCTGTGGGTTACGGCAACACCCTCCGCTCCCCAGCTGAGTTTTATAAGTTCTGGTTGCTAGAAGGAACACAACTGGACAACCAGAAAGCCCAAGTACATAAGCTTCTGTGTAGCGTGAGGCCCAGCACCCGTGCCCAGTGCCCTCTTCCATTCCTGGTAGCGTCTTACGGAGGAAGACTTGTGTCTGTTTCCTCTGGCCCACTAGAGGCAGGAAATTGATTATGGTGGGCACTAATGTTGGCATTTCACAACTAACACAGCGCAGTATACAAACGAACAGGAAGACTATGGCAAACACTTCAGGCTTCTTTTTCTGCATCTCAGAGTGGCATTCAATAGCAAATGAAGTACCGTGCAACGCCTAGGAGAGAGGGAGACCATGGGAGAAGGCACAGAAGTGCATGTGCACCCTCAGCAGCATTTTCTGCGTGATTTTAGGTATTGGCTTCTACAATCTCATCTTGCAGTGAGTTATAAAATGATACAAAGTCAGCCCCACAAAGAATAACTAGAGTTATGCCCTGAAGAAGTTTCCTGGTGGCCAGAAAGATGGCTTGTGGATAAAGATACTTGCCTCCAAGGCTGCTGAGCTCAACTTAATCCCCAGGACCCAAAAGGTGGAAGAAGATAACTGCCTCCTGCAAGTTGTCCTCTGACGTGTGTCACACACACACACACACACACACACACACACACACACACACACTTCCTTGGGTTTTAGAGTATATATCAGTGGTATAACATATGCCTACATCCTATAAAACTTGAGTCCAATCTCTAAGTGCATCAAAACAAACAAATGAAAAATAATCCATATATTTATTAGGCATTTTAATATCATTTAGAAGACTGCATTTTTATGTCTCTTTATAAGAATAAGTAAGTAGGAGCTAGACAGATCACTCACTTGCTACTCTTACAGAAGACCTGGTATCCATCACCTACATGGTAGCTGACAAATGATTTTAGTTTCAGGTCCAGGGTGTCTGACTGACATTGTCTTCTGGCCTATTAAACTTCCAGGCACACATGTGGTACAACAATTTAAACGCAGGCAAAGTGCACACATACAAAAAAATAAAAATAAATATTTTTTTATTTTAAAAAGCAATATAAGCATTGATAGCAACATGGACAGCATAAACTGTGAGCTTACATGCTATCAGCATAACAATGCTTGCAGAAACAGCTGTGGTTCTACAAGTGCCCAAATCAAATGGCATTTATATACTCTTGAATTAGTCATGGGAGATAATAAAGGGGACCTTGCACCAGAGATACCTGGGATAACAAACATCACTGCCAGTACAATTCCTGAGTGGCACACAGGAAACCAGAAGCGAAGCATATACTTCTGTGCATCTTTGTGGCTTTAACTGGTCATAAATGTTCCAATAGCCATTTTCACATGGCACAGTTTGCTTATAGGGATAGATTATCAATTACCTAGCTTCATACACAAAACAGGGGGCTTCCTCTAACACTGCTAACACTGGGAATGTGATGAATACCAATACTAGAAAAGATATGTGTCATGAAGAGTCATTTATGAACATCAAGAAGTATCCCTAATGAATATTCCAACAAAATTTACCTTGACACATCTGCCATTATTATCTTTTTCCATGAATAAACCTGTCTGGAATCAAATAGAAAACAAACAAAAAACAAAAAATATTTGTAAAACGCAATAATGGAATTTATCTCTTTTCAGAAGCATACTTAAAGCTTACAGGATTCCGACTGGTGTAAACCTTGAAAGTTGATTAAATTAAATATTAACATCTCAAGGTTCCACAATGCAGGCTAGTATATAATAAAAGATGTCTCTGAAAATGTAAATTAATAAGTATGCTATGTGAGATTACATCTTAACTCTTTGGTTTTCTGGTTATCACTTTCCCAGTTACATTCTGCTCAGAGAGATGGAAGAGAATCATGAAGCATCAATTGGTGATGCGTTACTTATGTTTGTCCTGAAATGGATCTGAGTATTTATATTCAGCTACTCCTCACAATGCTGGGGAAAAATCATTGGGTGTAGAGAGAGACATACACAAAGAAACTAAATAGTTTGTTCAAAATCACACACACACACACACACACACACACACACACACACACAATCAGCAGCAGAGCCAAACAACATCTTGTTTCCTCCAGCGTAACCAACTAAGTTTCCCTAGTGAAGATCTTAGCTTCAGCCGATGGACGTCTCTGGGGTGTAATTCCAACGGCAAGGAATCAGGCAAGCTGTAAATGCCACTGAAAGCACTTGTATGAGCTGTGAGCACCCAGACCTGAACCCACATCCCAACTTGAAAGACTCTGCAGTCAGTCCATTTTCCCATGTTTGCCTGAGTCCTCCTGGAAATTATTATAGCTCTGGAAAGACTTGGTTGGAAAAACCAATTGTGCAAATAAAATGAGTAAGTTTTTCTGTTAAAAGAATTTAGCTCTATAAAACATCAGTTCAGAATTTGTGAACACAGCCATGGTTAATTAAACACATGCTAAGAAGCCTCGAGTTCTGAGCAGAGGAGGCATTGCTTCCACCATCTGTTGTTTTGCCATTGTAGGACCTTTCCATGGTAGATGTGACAAGAAGAAATTGCGATCGGTTTATTCCATAGCAAACACTTTTTTGTGAAAATTGTCATCATCCTCACAGCTGTCAAAATGGGCAAAATATGCCAAAATAGATGTAAAAGGAGCAGAGTTTCCAGGGAGGTTTTGAAAAGGTCCTAATTGAACTGCTGTCCAATTCCTTATTCAAAACACTTTATAATTGTCACCACCACTCCAATATGAATACTATAAAGGTGTGGGGCAGGCTGATAAATAAACACACGTTCTCTGATTCTTAAGGTATCTAGATAGATAGATGCCTTGAAAACCTTCATATACTAGTTAAGAACCAACACAAGAAAGAATTTGTTTTCTTTCAATCTCAGTAAATTATGAGTGTGTATATGTCTTCCTTTTATGCTCTCAGATTGGGATAATAATGCTACTTAGATTAAGATCTGTTTGGTCAGTAGAGTTGGCCCTGGATAAGGGTGTTTCCAGGCCCCAAGGTGTGAAAGCAGGAAAGCCAGCAGGCTGACCAGCTCAGAAACCTCTCGGGCCAGATCCAGTCCTTTGAATTGGCTCACACCAACATCTACTGCATCAATGAACTAACTGCTGGAGTGTAGGAAGGGGCTGGTTCTACAGATCCAAAACTACAGGATCTCCATGACACAGGACAACAACAGGATACCCAAGAGGAGCCTCAGTGAGGTTTCAGTATTAACAGAGCAGCAGAAGCCAAAGGCCTTGCACCAGATCAATGACTCATTGCTCTGAGCATTTGCAAGCAAAGAAGCATGGACAGCAGGGTATACTGCAGTACACACTGGCACACCACAGCTTCCACAATGAGATTGCTTCTCTCTGTTTGGGGGCAGGTTGCAAAGGTGGAGGGAGGGTGTGAGGGGAGGGGAGATGAGTGGGATTGGGTTTTGTGTGGTAACAAGGTACGATGATTTTAAAAATAGACAATAATAGTCGTTACTACAGGTATCCAGATTCTGGCCTCTGGAATAGCTTACAGTGTAAAAAAAAAAAAACAAAAAACAAAAAAAACCATAGAAATCTGATGTGTAAACTTCCTATTTAACCTATGTATTTCTTTTCACTAGGCTAACCTAAAGTGGCAGGACCTTGTACCATGAATGCTGCCAACTGTATGTATATCCACTCCAATGTCCACTTCACTGCACGCTCGGTGCTCACACTAGGTCCTCCAAATCATGAAAAAGCATTGCTCCCCGACCCAACTCAGCCTCTTAAATAAAATTATTTTATCAGTTTAACAGATTTACTCTCCTTCTTCTGGTTGTCAAGATAAGTCTTGTTCCATGCGTATTATTTTTTAATCAGTACTGTGATCAAATATGCGACAGAAACAAGAGCCAAAGGATTTATGTCACACATGGCTTCCAGGGGGTGGGGGGTTAGCTCATGCTCACTTGGGCCCATGGACTTGAGTAGAACATGGTGATAGTATGGCCTTGCAGCAAAGCAGCTTCTTCATCTCCTGTGGGCAGGAAGCAGACGGAGAAGAAGGGCCTGCGTACCAAGGATAATCTTCAAGGTCACGCTCCGGGTGACCACCAACTGAAAACAAGCATTTCCCACACCAAGCTGTAGAGACGATTCATAGTCACACTGTAACAAACTACTGTTGTCTGAGATGAAAGTGTTCCCTTGGCTGGCTCACCTCTCTTCCTCATATTAGTGAGGACTCTAGAACTAATCTCCGGTAGAAGGAGAGACCCATAAAGGCCGCAGTACAATGTTCACAAATCATTCAAGTGTCAAGCTCAAGGATCTACTCGTGTGGCACTTTGTATCTTTGCAATAAAAAAACTTCTCTGGGAGCATATATTTGGTTTTCGCCTATAAGCATCTGGTAACCACTCCTTCTTATGGTTATGCCTCACCTGTTAGAAATGCCTTTAACAGGATTTGACTGATAAGATGAGTGTATAGTTCAGGCTAGGCCAACCAGAGGTTTTTCTTTCTGGAATATTAATCTGGACCAAGTAACAAAGTCTAAAAACAAACAAACAAACAATATATTCATTCCTGTGGCAATCACTTTACAAACTATGCTCAAGTCCTGATACCTGTTTTTTTTTTCTGAAGTGTTCTCTTTAAAAATTAAGATCAATTAAGTTTTTTCCTTTTAGCTTTATAGATTAAATTGAGTTCATCATTAAATTAAATCTGATAAAGGCTCCTCGATCCTAGAGAGGTATTTAGGTATTTGTCAAACAAATCTTTATGGTTTTATCCACTCAAGACTCAACTACATGAATATTTCTGCTGAAGAACTCAACTTTTAAATTAATTTTATAGGTTTTTATTCCCCACTGGCACGTAATAATTGTACATACTTATAGGAGAGTTTCTAATGTTTCAAAACATATGTGTGATAGTAAATCATCAAGTGATATTTGACATATTCATTGCCTCAAATAGTTATAATTTTTCTTTTTAAATGTATTTACTTTTATTTTATGTGTGTGTGAGTGTTTTGCCTAGATGTATGTCTACGTGTGTTCCCACAGAGGCCAGAAGAGGGCATCAGATTCTCTAAAACTGCAGTTACAGGTGGTTGTTCATCACCATGTGGGTGCTGGAAACAGCTCAGATCCTCTGCAAAAGCAGCCGGTGCTCCTAAGCACTGAGCCATCTCTCTAGGTGCCAAACATTTATAATTTCTAATAAAACGACTCTCGGATTCACACACCTATAAAGCACATCGATCAGATCCACTTCCCATTCATCTCCCTGACTCCTACGATCCATCTCCCACCCTCTCTCAGCCGCACCTCCTTTGTTGTCCTTGTTTCATAATCACTGAGTCCAGTCTGTGCTGCCCATCACTCACGGGTGTGGGGCCATCCCCTGGAGTATGGTCAATGTCTTTAAAGAAAACTGATTCTCTGTCAGCAGCCATCAACTGTCAATAGCTCCCCAGCTTGGGTGGGGCCTCACAAACTCCTCCCTGTTCCATTCTGTAGTGTTGACTACATATAGGACTTCGGCAGAAAACCACAGCTCTGCCCGTTTACAACGCTGCAGTTTTGTCATGTCAGCAATATTTCAGATGGGCAGTGATGGCTCACACCTTTAATCCCAGCACTGAGGAGACAGAGGCAGATGGATCTCTGAGTTTGAGGCCAGTCTGGTCTACAGAGTGATTTTTCAGGACAGCCAAGGCTACACAAAGAAACACTGTCTTGAATACATTTATATATATATTCGTCCAGCACAGGAGAAAAACATGCAGTATTCTCACACACACACACACACACACACACACACACACACACACACACACACACACACACACCTGCTCCCCCACACACACAAAATCTTAACACTAATATCCCTGATTAGTGCATCTCTGCAGTTCTGTATGTGTGTCTGTGGTTCTGAGTGGCCTTTGGTGACAGTAACTACCTTACTGGACTGGAGGGGTGAGAATTATGCTAGTGGTGAAGAAAGATGTACATTTCCACCATTATTTCCTTCCTCGAGAACTACTGTGTTGCCAGGGTTTTCTCTGCCAGTTTTCTCATGTTCGGTTGCCATCACGGCAGCTGAATTCTTTATCCCTAACTCAGAAGAGGCATTAGGCCTTGCCTGAAATGAAGGTTTTTATAATATTTAATCTTTTTTCATCTTCTTTTGCTGAAGCTTAAGTCCCATTACTCCTGGTCCTGTCCTTGTTGACTAATGAGGATAATTGGTCCTTTCCTCCTGCAAACATCCTTTTATGTGTTTCGGAGAGTTATTACGGTCCTCTCCAGTCCTCTCTTCTCTAGGCGGAGCAGGCCTGATTTTCGTAACCTTCCCTCACAGGGCTGATTTTCCAAACCTTTGATCATTTTCGTTCTTCCCCTCTGAACTCTCTCCAATTTGTCTGTCTCTTTCAAAATGCGGTGCCCAGGAAAGAATTCAACCCTCCTCCAGTTGAATCCTAACCGATATGGCCTTAACCTGGTCAGAGTCTCCTGGGTATGTAATGATCTGTACATTACTTACCAAAGTTCTTTCGCAGAAGTTCTTTTCATCAAAAAGAAAATTAGGAATCGTAAGTTAGCATTTAGGACAATTTAATTTGGCATTTCTCACAGAACCTGTGTGATTGTATACAACAGGTATTTTAAAAAAAATCAAACAATAGCAAACAGAATTTGAGTCGAAAAGGTAACATTTTCAGAGTGGATGAACTTCCTAAAGATGGTGAAATAAACTTTTCAGGTATGGAAGAAGAATTCCATATTGTTCCATGTCATTTTGCCCTGTAATAGAGTATCCAGTGTTTGTAAAAGGATGTCTTGTAATGCCTGGAGAATCTTTCAGAAATAAATTTTTACACCTCAAGCTGATATATGGCTTACCATTTGCTTTTCACTTCAGTTTAAAATTATAGGAGCAGTTGCCAAAAACTATCTTCCATAAGCTAGTCAAACAAAGAGAGTTAAGTCTTCCTGCTGAAACCTGAGAACAAATTATGGATTGTCTAGAAGAGATTATGTTTTCCATGTTTGCACCGTTAGTATTTATGAAAATACCAAAAGCAATCTCTGACTTTGCAGTTTTTAGTAGTCACCAGTAGACGAGACCAGCATGAGACATCGATAAAGCGGTTTAATGCTTCGTTGTGTTATGCCAATTGTGAATAAAAGAGGGACGGGGGCGGGGGACGGATATCAACAGAGTTGGGGAGTAAGATGTGGCTCCATAGACTAGATGAAAATAAAACAAGCTTTGAAGACGGGTGTTAACGAAGAGAAGAGGGACCGGGCCAGGAGTGGGAAAATGGTGAGAGTTCCAGAGGGCACCGGGTGAACGGACTTGGCTGGAGTAGAGAAATGAGTTGAAGGTGGCTTGAAAGCCAGACAAGCATGAGGGAACTTAGTGTGGTGGAGGCGTCTCAGAGCTGCTGAGAGATAGATGGATGCAAGTTCCTCTTTGGGGAGATCAGCCTGGCGGTAGGGAGATCACACGTGTGCTGATCGTGTGGCGGGGCTGGACGAGGCAAAAGCGGCTTGAAGCAGCTGAGAGCACTCTAGTCTTCACAAAGCCTGCTGGGCTGTCAAACTTGTACTTTTAAATGTGTGAGCCCAATTATCCTCTTTGGGCTATACGACTAGGCGACTTTCAGAAAAGTCAAAGAGATACTCAGACTTTAACATCTGAGTCCCAGTCCATCAACACACGGATTTGGAGCACACCTGAAATCCTGGGGAACCATTTTAAGGTGGATATTCGTAGTGTCACCTTTAAACACTTAACTCTAATAGGACTCTTTCTGAAGGGACCTTTCTCCTCTTCAAAGGAGAGGGAATGAAGTGTGCACGACCACTAGATGTCACTGTTGCTAGGCTACTTCAAGTTAAGAAGTACAGTATTCAGAGAGCTTAAAGAGTCTTCAAAGCAAAAGGGGGGGAAAATGTAAATTTATTATACTTGCTGCCAAAATGCTTGTCACCCCTGCTCTCTGCCGCCACACACACATCCATATTCTTCCTAAAAGGTAAACTCAAGACACTCGTCTTGAGGGCGTGTGACGATGTCTAAAACTAGCACGTTCCAATTGTCCCCTTTATCCCCTGGTGCTAGAGACTGACCCCCAGGCCTTAGATGTGCTATGAAGGGCTCCGCCACTGAACAATAGCCTCGGCCTCTTTGTGATTTTCATCTGGAGCCAGTGTCTCACTAAATTACTGAGATTGCCCTTGAACTTGCTCTGGAGCCCAGGCAGGCCTTGAACCTGTGATGTGTGTGGCAGAGGTTACAGGTTTGCACCACCAGGGCGAGCCTGACTTTTGTCACAGAAGCTCCCTCCTTCAAGCGCTGTGTTCTCTGCAGCTGTGTAGAATGGCCTCTTGCTTTTTAAGCAGTATTCTTGGCCCTGTTGACATAGTGGATTAGTCCCTTCGCAAAGGATTTCTGAAAACATTCCGTATGTTCAGCTCTGACTTGGGGTACTTGGTTTAGTTGCGTGTGTCCCAGGTGCATGGCTACAGCAGAATTCCCCAGTCCTCTGTGGAACTGTCTCATAATATAGCTTTTACTACAACGGAGACCTTGAAAACCCAAGTCACATTTTATTATGTGTTTACACAGTCCTAATTACCACACCATTAAAGATATTTTAAATATTTCAATTATTTTATATGTTTAGACTATAGACTATGGTCTGAACATAACAACCTATAATACCATGTTTTGGGTACCTAATAAAAGCTCTTAAGTAGCACAGTATGTACTCTTTGTAAATAAACACTGTATAAAATACCTTATGAAATATTTAAAGGCCATCGTCTCTAGTAACTAAATGTTATTAAACCAAAATTCTTTCCCCACTAGTCCCCCATATTGCTTACTCTTCCTGCTGCCCTGATAGGATGCTCTGACAGGAGCAATTTGCAGGGAAAAGTGCAGGATTTATTTTGACTTAGAGGTCCAGGAAACGCAGTCCACCGCGCTAGGGCCGGCCTGGGAATACACGGAGGCTGACCACACTGCACCCATCCTCAAGATGCAGAGGCGACCGCTAGTGCTCAGCTCACCTCCCATGGGTCTTTTCCCCTCAATTAACTTAATCTACTCTAAGCTCTCTCAGTCCTCCTGAGGCTTGGCTCCTGGACAATTCTAGATCCTGTCAAGTGAGCAGCCCATGTTAACCATCACACCCTCTAAGATAAACTTGCTAGATGGCTCAGCAGGTAAAGGCGCTTATCACCAAACCTGAAGGCCTGAGTTCCATCCCCAGGAGTCTCATGCTGGGAAGAGAGCCCAAGCTCTGCATACTCTAAGATGCTCTTCAAAGTGATATGCAGTCCGCTGCACGCTGCGCTGAGAGAAAGCAAATAAGCCCATGGTTTGGTTTTTTTTCCTAAGACAGGGTCTCTCTGGGTAGCCTTGGCTATCCTGGAACTCAGTATGTTGGCCAGGCTGGCCACAGACTCCGAAATCTACCTGCCTCTGCCTTCCTAGCACCTGGATTAAAAGTGTGTGCCACCATGCCCAGTGCCACCACGCCCAGTGCCACCACGCCCAGTGCCACCANGCCCAGTGCCACCACGCCCAGTGCCACCACGCCCAGTGCCACCATGCCCAGTGCCACCATGCCCAGCCTAAACCTACAATTTTAAACACTGGGGTTTATCTCATTCTGGATTTCTTGAGATAACAGAAGCATTTTCATTCCTGATTCTGCCTCTTACTGTAACTCCTTTAAGGAGCTAAAAGAAAGACATATATACATATATATGTACATAGTCTTATTAATAATGCAGATGCTAACTATATGTAATAATTTTCTGTATTAGTGTCTGTATGTATAAAGAGAGAATTAAGGTATTCAGAATGGACCTGGGGCAATGTGGACAAGAGTCTATTGACCTCAGATACAGCACCAATGACAGATCAAAGAAATGTTCCACCGTAGTCTAGCTCAGGAAACCAGTGAGTTTATTATGGTTTGCTTATAGGAATGTGGATGGGGGATGCTTATAAGCAGCTCACCCTGAAAAGCCCACCCCAGTGGGCGTGATGACCACAAAGGCCCCATCTCTGCAGCTCTCCCCATGCCTTGGCAGCTCAGCTGGACACAGTCTCCTTTCCCCAGCAACTGTTACTGTTTGCATAACCCTGGAGAGGAGACTATGAATCCTGCAAATTTCAGGAGCTTCCTAAATCTTACAAGTTCTGTTAGCTTCTTGAACCTCAGTTCATTTTGCTTCCTGAGTCTTCACGTTCAGAGGAAATAACTTACATAGCAAAAGATAAAGATGAATTATTTCTTAAACTCAAGAAAACATATAGACCTTTTCGTTTCCTTCTGAACATCAGGTATCGGTTTTGTTTTTGCCTTTAATTAAATTTTTAAAAGTTTGTTGATGCTTCTAAACCTAGTTGAATCTATTTCCTGAACTCTGAGACACAGATATTGCTGAATCACCACCCAATTATTATTTTCTAGGTATCTGCATCTTGGGGTGACCCATCTGTGATTTTCCCCAAAGAACAAAATCAGTGACTCTGTCTCACACCACGCCTTCAGCACAGCTGACAGTCCAGCTTCAGAGGGATGTAGAGGACTCAAAAGATAACAGAAAAAAAAAAAACCCTTCAAGATCACAGACAGTATGTGCAGCCAGCAGGACACAAGGGCCTGCCCTGGATTGTACAAGACTGTACAAGATTGCAGGGACTGTACAAGAACATGCCCGCTTCCTTCCCTTCATCCTTGTCAGGGAAAACTTTCTTTTCTCTTCTTCTCACCTAAGGACAGATTCAGGCTGATAAAATTTTGAACTGTGCCCATGCAACATGGAATTGAAGTTTACCTTTCTGCTCATACCCAGACATTCATGTCCCAAGAATGTGTGAGAAATAGACATCAAGACCTGTGATAAATGCCCCCCAAATACTTCGCAAATATCATGCACTGTAATTTATTCCTATCATATATATCCCTATATTATGAATATTCAGGTATACAGACATTGGTTTAATTTCTTCCTTCTCTCTCTCTCTCTCTCTCTCTCTCTCTCTCTCTCTCTCTCTCTCTTTCTTCTTCTTCTTCTTCTTCTTCTTCTTCTTCTTCTTCTTCTTCTTCTTCTTCTTCTTCTTCTTCTTCTTCTTCTTCTTCTTC
>NC_034591.1:28525606-28535898 GCF_900095145.1 Mus pahari | reverse complement strand
CCTTTCCTTTCCTTTCCTTTCCTTTCCTTTCCTTTCCTTTCCTTTCCTTTCCTTTCCTTTCCTTTCCTTTCCTTTCCTTTCCTTTCCTTTCCTTTCCTGAGACAGACTCTCACTCTGTAGCCCTAGCTGACCCAGACACTGGATTAGCCTAGGATAACCTCACACACACACAGAGATCTGCCTCCAGAGTGCTGGCATTAAAGGCATGTACAACCACACCAGGCTCTTTTTGTAAGTGACAAATGAAACACTGAAACAATACAGGCGACTTTTAAAGAACTTCTCACTCTGAAGAAAAATGAAAGGGTGGTTTTGTTTGACATGAAGTAAAAATCAGAGACTTATTAATCTCAGATTAACCTACTTATTATGTAGTTATCTGTATCTTGTATTCTGTAGAAACAAGCTAAAAAAAACCTTACTCATTCTGAAGAATAAAATCTGATACCATTGGAGTGGATTTTTATTTATTAAAATGTTTACCCACAATCATCTGTAATGGGATCCAATGCACTCTTCTGGTGTGTCTGAAGACAGCTGCAGTGTACTCATTCATACAAATAAAAGTAAATAAATTTTTAAAAATGTTACCCACTGATACTATGGATTGTACACTTTTTATTGAAGTCTTTTTTATAAGATTTATTTTATTTATACGAGGACACTGTAGATGCCTTCAGACACACCAGAATAGGGCATCAGATCCCATTACAGATGGTTGTAAGCCACCATGTGGTTGCTGGGATTTGAACTCAGGACCTCTGGAAGAGCAGTCAGTGCTCTTAACTGCTGAGCCATCTCTCCAGTCCCCCCCCCTTTTTCCATAAAGTTCATAATGTTCCATTTTTCATAAAGTTCATAATGTTCTATTTCCTCTTTTTTTGGAAGATCCTCTCCTCCTGCCTGTTTGTTTTTGTTTGTTTGTTTGTTTGTTTCTAATTGGGCGCCTAAACTCTGTGGTGATGTGGATTAAAGCATATTCTTTGAAGGCTTCGAAGCTAATATCCACATATAAGAGAAAATATGGGATATTTGTTTCTGTAGGTCTGAGTTACCTCACTTGGGATGATTTTTCTGGTTCTATCCAATCATCTACAAATGTCAGGATTTCATTTTTCTTAACAGCTAAATAATATTCCAGTGTGTAAATATGCCACGTTTTCATTATTAGTTCATCAGTTGGTGACCATCTAAACTGTTCTCAACCTCTGGCTACTATGAACAGAGCATCAATGAATAGCTGGGCGAGTGTCTCTGCAGTGGGGAAGCATACTTTGGGTCTATGCCCACATGTGACATAGCTGGTAGACCTACTCACAGCCCCCTGTGGCCTCTCACACTGATATCCACAGTGGCTGTAAAAGTTTGCACTACTACAAACAATACAAATGTATTTCCTGAATGAACAATTTTAAAGTTAAATATTAATTCTCAAAGAAAGTTACATGTTTTCCATTAAAAGCTGTACTAATAGGACTTAACAGGCTTATTCGGGCATTCAAAGGATACTTCAGCACAATCCAAAAGAAATTTCTATCAAGAGCTATAGAAAGAGCTGGAGAAACGGCTCAGTGATTAAGACCACTCACTGCTCTTCCAAAGGTCCTCAGTTCAATTCCCAGCACCCACATGGCAGCTCATGACTGTCTGATGCTGTCTTCTAGTGTGAAGATGTACATGCAGACAAAATTACTTATATAAATAAAATAAATAAATAAATAAATATTTAGGGACTGGAGAGATGGCTCAGTGCTCTTCCAGAGGTTCTTGGTTCAATTTCCAGAATCCACATGACAGCTCACAACTGTCTGTAGCTCCAGTTCCAGGGAATCTAACACTACCACACAGGCATACATATAGTAGAACATAAATGCACACTGAAAAAAAAAATTAAAGAAGAAGCTATGTAAAGTTTTCCTAAGTTGTGTGATGCAATGAATGATATTTGTAACATAGGTGGTTACTTCCATTTGAAGCAAAAATATGGAAATAATAGAAAATCAGACATTTGGTAGAAATCCTTGCATAATGCTTGATAGAACAGAAGAACTGCTTGATAGCTGGTAACTTGGGGGTAAAGCCGACTTCGTGTTTAATTTTATGAAAGAAATCAGATTAATAATTTGTTGACTATTTTAACCTGAACAAAAATGTAATGTGGTTCAAATGGGAATCTCAGAGAAAGGGGAAAAAGCAATTAAAACTCTGGCAAAGAGTCCCAGGAGAGACGTGTTCTCGAGGATGACGTGTCTGGCGTGAGGTTTGGAAACCCACTCTGTCCGGATACTCCCACACTTTAACCTGGGACCAGTGCCAGCTGCTCACCATGTAAAAGCAAAGAGAAGCATGTGAAACCAAGCTTAGCTAGTCAGTAAGAATGGAGCAGAAGCCTGTGGTACAAATATGCCCTGATCACAAAGAAATTCATAGTATTCAGAACTTATTGTCAAAGACATGGCTCCTCTTATTTTAGATTAGCTCAAGCTGGCCTGGAACATATGATAATGTTCCTGCCTTAGTTTCCCATGGGCCTAGCATTCCCAAGAGCAAGCAACAATGAACAGTATCATATATACTGATTCTTATACGTACAATTATTCTGTTAAGTGAAGGTTACTATATGAAAATGAGCAGAAAGTTTGCTCCAAAAATTTACCAGACAAGGAAAGTCAAGTATGGTCCAGCTATCTGCACTGGCCAAAGTTATTGGACCTGAAGCAGATTCCTTTGTTCTAGCTCAGACAGGACACCATATGCACTTGCTGCAGTCTTCTATCCTAAGCCCCATCCCCTCCCTTTCTGTCCCATTCAATGTACCTAAGGAGAAGAGGCAACATTGCAAATTTGTCTACAACTGCACCACCCCACCCAATCCCTACTGGCTGCAAATAAGCAAATAACTTAGTAACAAACAACTATGAGGTTGAGAGAAACTGATGCCTACCTTGAAAGTATTTTCAGACCCTGTCCTTACCTGTGAGTGCAGATTAGTATCAAAAGCAGTAATCACAAAGGCAGGAAGAGCCAGATTGTTAAGTACTGAGCCAGGGAGAGAAGACCCTCCCTAGTGCAGTGCTTTGAGAGACCTGGAATGCCTGGGAAACAGCCTGAACTTCTACTCTACTACCTTGGTGCAGAGGGTTAAAAGTTCAGTTGCTCTTTGGGTTAGAGTACAAATTCTCAATGGGAATGTTACCCTTCCAGTCCCAAAGGGCAAAACTTGATTCCCAAGAACAAGAACAATATTGATAATAATCTCTCTCATTCTCTATATGACACACACACACACACACACACACACACACACACACAAATAGATCATCTATCTTCAGTGTTAAAATTTCGTAGGAAAGGTGATTAGCCAGAAATGACTTTAAAAGTTCCTGAGGGTGGGGCACAATGATAGAAAGCCGACTGAGGAAAATTAGATGGAGGGATTTTTCTCAGAAATGCTCATCGAAGAAAATACTGGCAAGAAAACAGAGTCAGGCAATGGGAGAACAAGAACTGGGCAAACATACATCACTAAGTTTAGCTGTTATAAGAGAACCAAAAGGACACAGGTTGTTCTTCCCTTTTTAACTGTGAATAGGCTAGTAATACTAGCACACGTGTTTGTGCATGCACACACACACACGCACACACATACACATATGCAACACACACAGGCACACATACACAGCATGCCGATATGGACATCAACATATGACTCTGAAAGTGACAGTTTCAAATATTTTGAATGATGCAAAACAGATCATGAGATGAGATGAAGGATGGTTAAAATAAATAAATGGATAAGAAATTAAGGATGACTCAAAGAACAGAAGATTCACGCAGGAAATGAAATTTGAACTGGATCTTGAAAGGCAGGAGGGGGGGGTTAACCCAGTAGGGAGATGATGGGAAGGCATCCAAACAAGACAGAACACTCACTTCAGATCACATAGCAAGGCTCTCAGACTCCTGGGGAAAATAAAGTCTCAAGGGATCCATGATTCTTCAGAGTCCTGGCTCAAAACTTGGTCCTACTGAAAGTCACACTGGACTCCATGTCCTCTTGCCTCAGATTACTATTTTGTTTTTGAGATGCTGACGACTGAACCAAGGACTTTGAACTTTCTAAGTAAGCATTCTCCTGGTGAGCTATCTTGACTCACTTTTAAAAGTGTTTTCTTAGACTTTCACTATGCAGTGCAAGCTGGCTTCAAACCTGTGATCCTCCTTACTCGGACTTCTTTACATTGGAACTATAGGCATACACTACCATGCCGGTCAAAAGTGTGTCTTTTAACTTCTGCGTTTAATTGAGTCACTTCTAGTGTGTGAGAACTGGAATTCCAGTGTGGATTTTCAGTTTTAGGTGTTTTCATTTGGTGAAATGCACACAACTTGAAATTTACCATGTTTATGGTGCACACCAGTGACTTTAGGTACATCTACATGGTTGTGCAGACATCACTACTATCTATCTGCAGAACTGCTCACTGTTCCATATGGCAACTCAAAACGCATCCAAGCAACTCGCTGTTACTTACTTCCTCCAGCCTCTGCTGGCATGTATTTGACAATACTAGATAATTTGGCGAGTGCAGGCATACAATGTATGATCATTGATATCGGTCTCACTGCATTTAGCACAATGTCTTCAAGGTTTGTCTGCAGTACCATAAGTAGCAAGGTGTCTTGTTTTTAAGGCTGAACGTTATCCGTTGTATCAATCCATTTCCTCTTGTTCTTACTCTCCTGTTAGAGAACTAAAGGGCACACAATTTTTGTAAAGATCTATCTATCTATCTATCTATCTATCTATCTATCTATCTATCTATCTATCTATCTACATATTTTTGTTTGTATGTATGTATGTATGTATGTATGTATGTATGTATGTATGTATCTATCTATCTATCTATCTATCTATCTATCTATCTAGTGTGAATGTGTCTGTCTATTTAAGTGTGTGTTCATGTTGAGATGGTGCATGTGCCTCTGTGTGTGCACAGAAGATGTTGGGTGTCCTCTTCTCTCATTATCTTCCTAGTCCTTTGAGGCAGGGTCTTTTCCCCAATCTGGGACTTAGATTTTTCTCATGGGGAAAGCTGGTAAGCCCTGGGGATCCTCCTGTCTTCTCGTCTTCCTCAAAGATGGCTTCACAGGCATGCACAGATGCTAGGCTTGTTAAGTAGGAGCTAGGAGCTGAACTCAGGTCCTCCTGATTTCCAAACAAGTCATTTAAACCATTGACTAATCTGTCTAGTTCCTCTTTATTGTTGTTGTTGTCCATTTGTGCACAAATATTTGAGAGACTTAGAGCAGTATTGGAAAAAGGACATCAGATTACCCAAGGCTGAGCTGAAGTCACTAAAACAACTAAGGAAAGAATGATCCTTAACATTGTCAACCTGGCACTTGACAGGATCTAGAATCACCTAGGAGACAAATCTCTGGGCATGTCAGTGGATAAGTGTTTACATTTCCTTAACTGAGGGGGGTAGGTCCACTTTACATGTGGTCAGCATCTTTCCATGTCCTGGGGTCCTGAAGGGAAATGCACCTGTGTGTTAATTTTATCCTACAATATCTACAATCTTTATGTGTTGTTAAATTTTCTACAGTTCTCTTGAGAAGCCCATCTGTGTCAGGACTGGCTGATTGCAGGTGGGGTCATGTGTAAATCTCCTGTTATACTAGCTGTGGACAAACTAGTCTAGAATGACATCTTGTGAGATGAGTTGGGGCTCTACAAGGCTTTGTTTCTCCAGAGAGCTAAGCAGGGTTTGTCTTCCTTATAATAGTGGAGACCTCAGAGAGCAAGGAAAGGTCCCACAGGGAGCATGTTGTACTGGGTGGTGGTGCATGCCTTTGATACCAGCACTCAAAAGGCCGAGGCTGGTGGATCTCTGAGTTCATGGCTATGCTGGTCTACAGAGTAAGTTCTAGGACATAGGGCTACACAAAGAAACCCTGTCTCAAAAAACCAAAGTGGGGGGGATAAGAGCAGGATGCGATTTCCTCTGTGTTCTTTTGTTCAAAGGCAGTTTCCCAGGGGTCTCCAGTGGTTTCCACCGAGGAAGGTCATGTGACCTCTCAGCAGGCTGGGCCGGAGCTGCCCTTCCCTGAGATGTGGCTGGTCAGGCCTCTGAGCCTGTTGCACCAAGGCTTGCTGAGGAGTGGATGAGGTGACGGCAGATTCTTTGCTTCACTTGCCCCACCCCTCCGGGGACTGCCCTTGCTAGTGGTGTCCCATGACACCATGTTAGCTTATCTATGCCCTATGTTGAAGTTGCATCTTTTTCTGCCCCAGATTCAGTCTATGAGCAGGGTCATCAAGCCCCTCCCAACTGCAGCCATCACTCTAAGATTACCAGTCCATCTGGGACAGTGGTGGCCCAGGCCTTTAATCCCAGTATTCAGGAGGCAGCAGCAGGTGAAGGCCAGCCTGGTACACAGAGTCCTGGTATACCAGAACAGACAGGGCAACACATAGAAACCCTGTCTCAAACAAACAAACAAGATTAGCACTTCTACTCATCTTTCACGCCTAACCATGGAGCCTGTAGAAATGTTTACATTCCTCCACAGAATATGGGGACTGAGAAGAGAAATATTAACCACAGCCCTTCCCCTAACCATTCACACTGACATCTCTTCCTTAGTTGCCCTTCTGTGTTGGCATAAGGTCCCTGCTATAGTTAATCTTCATTGTCAAAATTGACTAAATCTAGACTCAGCTGAAGGAGGAGCCTCTGGGCACCTGTGAGGGATTTTCTTACTTAGGCTAATTAAAGGATAAGGCCTACCCTAAATGTGGGTGGCACTTGCCATCTGCAGCCCTCCCAGAGGGAAGAGCTTTTACCTTTTGCCTGCTTGCCGCCCAGTCTTGCTGGTCTGCCCTACTGTTGCTGCCGCTGCTGCTGTCACAGACCAGCTTCTTGCTGTCACAGACCAGCTTCTTGCTGTCACAGACCAGCTTCTTGCTGTCACAGACCAGCTTCTTGAACTGAAGACCGCATCTCTTCAGGGATCCTAGAGGCCCTTGGAGCCAGATTGGGACTGCTGAGCTATCCAGAGCAGCTCTTAGTCTCTTGGCCTTTCTGGTATAAGGACAGCCAGTGTTGGACTATTCTGGCAGTATTGTGTAAGCCAGTCTTGTAATCTCCCTTTTCATGTGCATCCATTCTACTCCTCTAGAGAAAACCAGACTAATATAGTTACTTTTCATGGTGACCTGTTCTGGGCATTGTAACTGTACTCACAGTAAAAAAAAAGTCTCCTTTTTCTCAGTCTAGCTAACACACAGACACACACAGACACACACACACACAGACACACACACACACACACAGACACACACACACACACACACACACACACACCACCTGCAAACTTCCCTCCAGAGCCTGACACCATGGGCACTCCTCTTACTTTGTTCTTTCTTCTGCCTTGTTTCCACAGTAAAGACTTTCTCTCTTCATAGGGTAGAACTCCCTCCTCCATCTATCTGTCCCTTTTGGGTCTCATAGAGAGATCTAAATTTCATCATGATATGTCACCAGGCTCAACTTGCCTGGTGACATAACTTCATTCCCTTCTGCTTTACACGGTTTCTCTTTTGAGTAATTCAGTCTACTTCAGGTTTCTGCCCGAAACAGTGAGACTTCCTCCTCTTGCTCCTGATGCACCTCAAGATAAGATCTGGGAATATGGAGCAAGAGTGGGAGGGGTTTATCGGGCCCGAGGGCAGTGATGGAGATAGGACTGAGAGAGAGCACACACTGTCTGAGCTGCACAGGGTGATGAGCAGGCCCCGTGCCCTTTGTCAAATAAAAGATGTTTTGGGGATCTATGACTTTGGCCAAAACAAATCATGCATTATCATTTCATAATGCAATTGTTACACTACCTCCACCAATTATCACTGCTTGTAGTTATGAAGTTAATACATTAATATATAAAACAGTATATGACTATACCTTATTCCCTTCAACAGAAGTAAGTTTCATTATAATATTTTATGTAGCTTTTTGGTTGTTTGGGGGGTTGGGTGCTGTTTATTTAATCATCTTTTATTTTGTTTTATGCATGTATACAATGTATCGATCCAATCCTTCATCCAGGTCCTCTCCTCTAGGTTGCCACAGATTCCCACGAGCACATCTCCCACCCAACTTCATCTATTTTATCCCCCATCTACTGAGATCTGATCAACTCTCTCTTACTTTTAAAGAGGCAGTTTTGGACTGGACACAGAGGTGGATGACCCCTCCTCAGCAACAGCCTCTGTGTCTTGGTAATCCATTTCTAGTATTTTTCTTTGACTTCCTCCATATTCTGTCATCTCTTCCTTACTTTTCTTAGTGTGTTTCTTGAGACGAACATGTCGGCAGTGTGCTGAAGGACACGTGGAGTGACAAGATGCTGAACCTTGGGCGCTTTGGTCCTGGGCTTCTTACTCTTTGTTTAAGGCTTCTGACAGTGTATTGGTGGACATCATCTTCTTTGGACAGATTGAAAAGCTTCCTGATTCTGCCAGCTCCTTTGGGTCCCAATCACTGAGACACGGTAGTATCTGCTAGCCCAGGGCTAGCCTTCTCTCCTTTTCTAATATAACCATGTTGAGATTATTTGGATTGGCAGACTTAGGCTTCCTGACTCCACCTCTTCTTGGTCTATAACAAGAATACCCCTTACTGATCAGCAGATGAACTCTGCCATGGGTCGAGACTTTCATTTTCACCACTGATTTCATATAACACTGACCATATAACACTTGGCATTCTTCACCCAGAGAGCCAGCAGCTCCTTTCTTTACTTCTCATAGAAAATACAAAGCTTGCATTCATTGTCCACTTCAATGTGTTTTGGACAGTTGGAAGCTGGGAGCGTGATATTTAGTCTCCTCTCAATTATGGCCAACTGCATAGGGACACCACGTGGTGGGGATGGAGGGCAGGGAGTCGTATGCCTATTGTTAACCACTGAGTTCAGTTGGTTAACATTTTTTTGTTGGTAGTTTATTAGGTTGGAGCTGTCATTCTATAGTCATGGTTGGCTTTTAATTCACTGTGTAGACTAAGCCAGACTCTAATTCAGAGAAATCCTCCTGCCTCAGCCTTCTAAGTACTGTTTATTGGTATGAGCCATCACACGTAGCTTGGTTTTATTTTATACATTCAAGCATATTGTTTGTTGGCTGGGTGTAGTGGCACATGCTTTTAATCCCAGCACTTGGGAGGCATAGGCAGGTGAACTTTCTTAAGTTCAAGGCCTGCCTGGTCTACATAGTGGGTTTCATGACAGCCAGAGCTACATAGTAACACCCTGTCTCAAAGAAGCCAAACAAAGCAAAACAAAAAGATACTCTTCTTGGTGATATATACACTTTGGAGGGTCAGCCAGAAGGACCACAAACTCAAGTCCAGCCCAAGTTACATAGAGAGAACCTGTTGAGAAGGAAAGAGGGAAGCAAGAGAGGAAGGGGAAAGGAAAGAAAGGAAGAAAAGATTTTTTTTTTAAACTATAGGCTTTATCACATTCTAAAGGGTCCATGATTGATTAACAACAGCTAAGAACAAGAGATGTGAGATCAGGACCTCAGATACTGATGCTGGTTTTAAAGATGGAAGAAGTCCATGAGCTAAGGGGCGTTAGATCCTCTGGAAGATAGGAGCACTTTTCACCTGACAGCCAGCAGGAAAACTTAATCAATACAAATCGATTCTTAAAAGTTGAATCTTGCCGACAAGCGCCCAAGCAAAAAGTACTTCCCCCAAGAGACTTCAGGAGGAGTAACTTGAGTTTGACCTTCCGAGACTCAGTCCAGACTTGTGCCTACAGACTCTACGAAGCAGTGTCATGTTTTACCATGAAGTTGGTAGTAATTTGTTTTCCAGCAATAGAAAGCTAATAGACCACGTGGAGTAAGGTAAGGGGAGATCACTATGGTAAGCCTGAGGCAATACTCATCATGTCAGAGGTTTACAGTTGATAGTCTCCTCAGGCCCATGCCCTGAAGAGTGGAACACGGTAAGAAAACTCATGGGTCGAGGGAAACTTCCCATTGCTGGGAGCTTTAAGTGTCTTTAAAAGTGTCCTAGAAACCCAAAGAGGATAAAAAATAGATACTTGAAGACAAGTATTTTTTTTCTTAAAGTTCAACATAAAGATAAAAAGCTCCAAAGCCTCTAATCCTTTTCTCATTAAAAATGTGTGTGTGTGTGTGTGTGTGTGTGTGTGAGAGAGAGAGAGAGAGAGAGAGAGAGAGAGAGAGAGAGAGAGACAGACAGACAGACAGA
>NC_034591.1:28517315-28525576 GCF_900095145.1 Mus pahari | reverse complement strand
AGACAGAGACAGAGACAGAGACAGAGACAGAGACCGAGACAGAGAGGGAAGCATGCTGTGTATGTTGGTAGTGTATATGCTGTGACGTGTGTAGAGGTCAAGGCAACCTTGTGGAGTCAGCCCACTCCTCTACATTTGTGTGGATTCCAGGATGAAACTCAGCTTGCCCAGCAAGTGTTTCTGCCTCTGAGCCTTGCTTCCCATCCTTGCTGTACTCTTAAGCTGCATGTCCGTTTACTATTTGAAATTACTTCCTTACCATGTAGAAAACAAAATAGCAAAAGTAAGGAGAAAAGTCCGTTACAAAGGTTTTGTTTTATATGCTATGTCCTCTCCGCAGGCCAAATAGGGGTAAGGGAGATGTGATGTGGAGATAGGCTGGGTGTGCTGGGAGAGCAGGACAAAGAAATGGAGCCACCAAGACCCTTTAGACCCTGGAGGACCATGAGTGGGACTCAGATATCAAGGATTGAATCATTCACAGTAAATTAATGGTTTTTGGGTTTTTTTTTTTTTTTCGAGTCAGGATTTCTCTGTATAGTCCAGGCTGTCCTGAAACTCACTTTGTAGACCAGGCTGGCCTCGAACTCAGGAATCCGCCTGTCTCTCCATCCCAAGTGCTGGGATTAAAGGCGTGCGCCACCACTGCCAGGCTGTTAATTAATGTTTTACTCTGATTTGCTTGTGGCAGTGCCTTTTGGCATTCTTCCTTCTTGGACTAAGAAAGCATTCGATGTTTTTAACAGGAATCTTACAAAATGGATATTTTAAAGAGACTTTGAATATTTTGGATAGACTCTGGATAATCTGAACTTTATATGGCTTAGAGAGGCCTTGAACTTTGGAATCGAATTTACGTGTACTAAGTAGAAAAATGGAACATTTCAAGTATTTGAATTTTTAAAGTTCGTGGGACTTTTAAAAGCTGGAATGTTTTGTGTGTTGGTGATGTTAATATGAAATCTTGGAGACAAGAGTATGTTTATTGGGCTGGAGAGATTGCTCATTGGTAATAGCACTGACTGCCCTTCCAGAGGTCCTGAGTTCAATTCCAAGCAACCACATGATGGCTCACAAACACCTGTAATGGGATCTGATGCATTCCTCTGGTGTGTCTGAAGACAGCTAGAGTATACTCACATAAATAAAAATAAATAAATCCTTAAACCAAAGAGTATATTTATGGTTTAGAAAGGTTGCGTTTCTGTCACATTGACAGAAAGCCAATTGTATTGGTTACTTTAATGCAAGCTAGAGTCATTAGTGAGGATTCTCAATTGAGAAAAATGTATACATTAGGTTGAACTCTAAGCAACTCTGTGCAGCATTTTCTTGATTAATGATTGATGTGTGAGGGCCCAAGTCACTGTGGGCAGTGACACCCCGGAGCTGGTGGTCCTTGGATGTATAAAAGAAAGCAAGGCGAGCAAGTCATGAAGTGCAACTCAATAAGCAGCGTTCTGCTATGACTTCTGTTTCAGTTCCTGCCTCTAGATTCCAGCCATACTTAAGTTCCTGTCATGATTTCATTCATTCATTCATGTCTGACCTGGGAATTGTAAGATAAAATAAACCCTTTCTCTCCCAAGTTGTTTTTGGTCATGGTGTTTTTATCAAAGCAGCAGTCATATTAGGATTAATAATAGATAACTTTAAAATATAAAAGTTGATAGTATAGAGGAATCATAACAGGTTCTATCTTGAAGCTTTCTCCAGATTAAGAATCTGTAAGCCAGAGACTGCTTACAAACACAAACCCAACACACAACCCACAAATCACAGTTATCACTGTTGCAGACTATGGTGCTGTTACAGGGAACAACCAAGTCAGCATTGCGTTTACTATCATCAAAGGTGGTTCGGTTGTTTGCAGCATGGGTATCAGGAGAGGAAAATCAGGTTTATCCAAGAAATTATCTCCGATTAGTTGGCTGAGGCTGATTTAAGTCCTGTGGGAGGGGGGATTCTGAGGCCAATTCCAGGTTAAGCAAATCTTGTGCTTTAATCTTACCTATCCAGTAGGCTGACAGACAGTAGCACGAGAAACCAGGGCATGGTCATGCGAACCCCATATTTACCATCTATGCAATGTGATTTAAGGATGATATGTAAGTAAAAGAATCTGTCATTGACATGGTTTGCAATTTCCTGGAGGAGGAGGAGACGTTTGAACCGAGCCTTGAAACAAGGAAGTAAGTTTCAGTAGACAAGGAAGAGGGAAGATGGTACGAAGGTAAGAAAAGATGTGAATTACAACCGTGGATGCCACCTCGAGTTCTGTCTACCCCATTATTAGCTGCTCTCAGTTCATCAAGATGTCTCTGTGGCTAGGATTCTGTAATATGGAATAACTGGTATGCCTTATAGTCCGTATAGAAAATGTATGTGAAGGAGAGCTCATTTCTAGATCCCTTGTGGCTCTTCGCTGCTAGTGACAGAATATGGAAGCATGAATTTGAGATAATTTTCCCCCAAAATGTATTCTAATGGTTTTGGGTGTTGTTGTTGTTGTTGTTGTTGTTGTTTTGTTTGCTTGACTGGTTTTATTATCTGTCCTCAAATGTCTTTCCTTGAGAGATGTAGTGATGGCAGCTGTCTTGCCTCTCTGAATGGTTGCTCTAGCAGATGGTCCTGTGCTCAGTCACTCATACTCCAGCGTCCCCAGTGCTCCACCAGCAGTATCTAAACAATTAGCTTAGCCTCCCCATCCCGCCTCTGATACCAAAAGTATCCTATCTCCTCTATTAAATCTGTTCCTACCTGAAATATCTAAAATAACATCTTAGTGTTACATTAAGTCTTCCTATGGGTAAAGGCGAAGTGTAGGTGTGGAAAGTGTGACAGAAGAGCAAGAAAGAAATCGAATGGGCTGAATAAACAAGGTTGAGGAAGAGGCAGACAGGAAATGGGGATATGCTGGTGGGCAGGGTTAAGGCAGATCCTAGAAACCTTAGTGCAGTCACCTGGAGTCCACATCCATCTTATGGGGAATAACTGTTCCTGGTAAAGTGTCTCTATAGAGCCCAGAGACTAGATGTAGAAGAACCATTGAAGATATTGATGCAGTTGCATGGTATGAGGTGACCTGAGATTAGGCACACAATCTGGGCATGAAAAGATAAAATTTCAAGATATGAGGAGAGGTTAAAGATTGTCTCTAAAATATAAAAGATGCAATATTACTAATAAAAGTCCATTTGATTAAAATACTAGTTTAGGGGCTGGAGAAATAGCTCAGTTGGTTGGTATAGCACTTGTCTCACATACATGAAGGCCTGATTTCAAACCCCCCAGCACCAACAAAAAAGTCGTGTGCAGTGGTGCATGCTTGAAATCTCAGCAGTGGAGAGCTTTGAGGTGGAAACAAGATGGCCACTGCACACATACTGTTGGTTAAGCCTATGTTGAAAAGTTCAGGTGAATTTAAAAAAAAAAAGTCTTAAAGGGGAAAAAAAAAAAAAGGAACCTGACAAATGACACCTAAGGTCATCCTCTGACCTCCACACATGTATATATACCCACCACCACTGCACAAGGCCCCAATGTATAAAAATACTAGTTTGTCACAAAATAGTTATAGCTATAAATAGGTCAGTGTATACAGAGACAGATGGCATTCCAGATGTTCTGCCTTAGTCCATTTAAAACGAATACTTGTATTTTTCTCATTTTCTTTCTTTCTTTCTTCACAGGTGGGTGGAGGAAGATTTGGTAAACATTTTATTAGTCAAGGATCCTAGGGCTCTATCCACTGACACAATTACCTTCAACTGCAGAATCGATGGGAAAAGCTACACCTCCAACAACTTGCATATTGCCCTAGCCCACAGAAGAAGGGGCAAAGTAAAGAAGCGCCCAGGCGTAAGCACTGTCCAGCCACCACAGTTGCTGTCCTAGCTCATAGCCCCTATTTCCCTTGAGCTACAGGAATCTACTAGGGGATTCTATCTGGGAGTCTCTTCTAGGCCCAAACACAAGCCAAGGATGTCCTAACATCTATTGTTTCAGTCCACCCTTCTGATACTCCACCCTTTATGATATTTACTTAACAGGATACAAAGGAGAAAAATGGAAGCTCTGAAAATTGACAAAATTCTCATCAGCACACACAGCTGATTTACTTTATCCCTTGCAAAGTTGAAAGTGGGATAGACGATAAGAATCAAACCAGGGCAATCGGCATGCTATTTGTCCTGTCTACAGCTTGCCAAAGTCTGAGGCATCTGTGGGAGGACTGTGTTTGCATAATGTTTTAGAAAATAGGTGAAGGAAATATTGAGGCTCAGTATTTAAGGTCTTTATAGCCCTAAAGTTTTTTTCAAGATCATCATTGCCTTATGTTATCTTCTGAGTAATAATTAGAAGGTGAATTTCAGGGTTGGCAAGATGCCTCAGCAGGTAAATTGAATAGACTATAGAGCTTGGTAGATGTAAGTTTGATCTCTGGGACCCACATTGTGAAAGGAGAGAACCAAGTCCTGTGGGTGAACCTCTGACCTTCATGTGAACTTCACGGCATTCACATGTACAAAAGAAAGGAAGAACAGAAGGAAGGAAGGAAGGAAGGAAGGAAGGAAGGAAAGAAGGAAGGAAAGAAGGAAGGAAAGAAGGATTTATTGCCATGACAATCATAAATTAAAAACAGGGAAGGTGGGCTTCCCAAATGGAGGGAAATTTTGCCATGTCTACCCTTTCATGGTAGTGGTTCATTACGACAAACCTTTATACAATGGTCAGGGAAGAGAAGAAAAGTACAGTTTTTCATGGTCCTATAACCAGGTCATCCCATCTCATCCTTTTACTCATAAAAAAAAAAAAAAAAAAAAAAAAAGTTTCACTGGATCCAGGAAACATTGGGCAGGCTAATTAATAGCTATAAACTGCATTCAAAAGTGGGATGCTATATTTGAACATGCTAACTTTTTTCAATAATCATGTTAATACCTTATTCACTTCGCTGGTAATTGTATAGCACCATCACAATGCAATGATGTGTACCATAAGGAAGTCAGGTGAGATGATCTAATGATGCTGTCAGTGCAAGTCTATAAAGATCATGTAACACTGTCAAAATTGAAGAGATGATGGCACTGCAAGTTCTACTACCATTAAAAGATGTTAGAAGGAGAGGGTTCCACAATCCGGGGCAATGTCTGTTATGACAGAGCTGCTCAAGCAGCTTAGAAGACAAACTGGCAGTCCTCGCCTGATTTTCTTTATCCAAAAGGTTTTTATGAAAATTCTCTGTTAATTTCCCTCATGAACATCATCATCCCAGAATAGGACAATGATTTTCAACAGCAGTTTGAGTTAGAAATGTTCATTTTTCCTTGGGTATATGGTCCAATGTCAATTGCACCAAATAATCATGTCTTTTGCAGGGAGAGAGAGAGTACAGTTTTAAAGTTTGGTGAGAGAGAATACTCCTCAATGTTTCACTTTTAGAAGAAGCCTTGGCAGTATAAGAGATATTTGTTATAAAGGCCACACTTCACAGAAGAGACACATCTCTTTACTGCATGGTCAGTTTTAGAGAGAGGCGTTTATCCTCTCTCCACATACAGAAGGTTTTTTAAAAATTAATCTTTAATGTTCAACCCAAACAGAAAATGAAGCTTCAAAGTGTAATGTCGAATACTTGGAAGTCTTGTCTTGGGTTCCTAGTCTCTGAAGTTTTCTGTTACATGAGGTGTTTTTATTAAGCAAAATTTTCAAACATGTAGGCATGGTTTTCTGCTAAGACTATTAGACAGTGAGCATTGGAAGTAAGGTATATAATGAAAGTCTTCATGATGACTAGCCTGTGTTGCGCTCAGAGATTCCACCTTTGTGCTCTGAGAGTAGAAGCTCTATCAGTGACCTGAGCACGTGGCTGTTAGGATGGTGCAAGTGGAACATAGTCTCTTATTCTTCCTTCATCAGGGTAAACATGTGCAGTACATACAGTCTACACAGTCATGGGAAATAGTCTTGCCCTTCACTGTCCTGACAAATAACAGGCCATGTAGCTGAGCCCTCCAGTATCTAGAAAGCTCTCTGCACTGCTAACTAGATAAATGTGTCATGTCACTAGACAGGATACTCTATGGCATGACCTCTTAAAGGACTTCATATGTTAAAAAGTGTATCACAAAATCAAGACTGGGCTAAGAGCGTTTCTTAGCTGACTTCTGTTGTCTTAGAGTAAACCATTACCATCTCTCCCTCACTTCTAAAAGTGACCTGGTCTGGATGCTAAATTTCATAACGCAACACATGAGTTGGATAAGAAATAATGTGAATAACGTGTCAAGACAGTCCTGCCGCAGTCCACGTGTGAGAAATGCATGTGAATGAATGGGCGAACTGCAGGAAGACACAGAGGCAGCTGTGAGTCATGTCCTCCAGCTCCCCTGCGTGCGGGTGTTGGAACAGTTCTAGAGACCAGTTGCTCATGATACTGAACGCCAACTAAGACACTAAGATTTCTCCTTTTCAATATGTTTTTAATTTTTAATTGACAGAGTAATTGTACATATTTGTGGGATACCAGGGGACGTTTCAATCCATGAACATAATATGCAATTAGCAGATCAGACTAATTGGCATATCCATCACCTCAGACATGTATCATTTCTTTAAGTTGAGAACATTCAAATTCTCTTAGCTATTTTTAAATTCATGGTTAATCGTTGTCTATCATAGGTATCCTAGTATAATGCAGAACATTGGAAATTTTTCCTTCATTCCAATTGCACTTGTACCTTATCCATCATCTATTCATCCTCATCATGACCTTTTGCCTTCCCAAACTCTGGTACCTATTAATGCATTATCTATCAGAGCATCTTCCCTCAAGCTCCCTGTGTCCTGACTCCAGTGGCCCCACACTCTATATACACAGCATGATATATTAACTCTGTTTTTCTCTTTTTTCTTTCTCTTCTCCCTCTCACTCCCCCTTCCCTCCTTCTCTCTCTTGAGGCAAGGTCTCTCTATGTAGCCCTGGCTGTCATGGAATTTGCCCCATCTGATCTTCTCGAATTCAGAGATCCACCTACCTATGGCTCCTGTGGCCTGGGGGATAAAAGCCATGAGTTACTGTGCTGGCTTCAATTCAGTGTCCTAGTTTAGAGGATGCTGAGAGCCAACACTTTCATCCTAAAGAAAGAAATAAAATTTATTAAGAGAAAATGAAACTGTTGCCATAAACAACCAACTGACAGCAAATGCAATGCATTGTAAGAATCTAAGGATACAAAGCAGAGGAGATGAGCAACAGAAATGCTATTCTAGTGTCTAAGGCTAGACATCCAGGATGTCACAAGCTTTTCTTGTAATCAGCTTACTTGCCATTGATTCATAATGAAGTGTCCCAGTCCTCTCTGGCTCTCATTCTTCTGTAACATGGGATAATGGTGATGCTTCTGTGCTGGTTCTTGTAAGCAGCAAACAAAAAAGAAGACTGACAAAACAGCACATATAAATGCCTAATTGTGGTCATTTTTTATATTTAAAAAAGGAATAAGTTTTCTTCAGGCAATCTCTCTTTCTCATGTGTGTGTGCACATATGTACTTATGTATGCATGTGTGTCTGTGTGTTTGTGTGTACCTTGATGCTTAAGGAAGACATCAGTTATCTTTCTCTTCTCCTCTTTACCTTATTCCCTTCAGACAGGCTCTCATTGAACCTGGAGCTCATTGTACCAGGCAAATCCTCCTGTCTCACCACTACTATCAGTCATGGAATTACAGGTGTAACTCCATACCCAGTATTTTTAGTAAGGTTGCTGGAGATCTGGACCCAGATCCTAGTCATTAGGCACCAAGTGTTCTCATCTACAAGGCATCTCCTCGCCCACATTCTAGGGTTTTAAAAAGAAGTTCAAAATTCTAAGCGAATACAGCTATAATTATTATTAAAATGTGTTCTTTGGACCTTGGTGTATTAGTCAAACAAGAATCCAAGGAGTGCCTTTTATTCAAAATGAATGTGTTTGAGCAGGGCATAAAAGTACATGCCTATAATCCCAGCATTTTTGAACTGAGGTAAGATTGTGACTTCAAGGCAAGCCTGAGCTACATAGTGAAATCTTGTTTCAAACAAACAAAAAAACCAAGAAACTTGGAAGTAGATATCCAACTTGGGAGGTGCATGCCTTTAATCTCAGCACTAGGTAAGCAGACACAGGTAGATCTGAGGGCTAGCCTGATCTACATGGCAGGTTCTAGGACAGCTAGGGCTACACAGAGAAACTCTGCCTCAAAAAAACAAAACAAA